>NC_092589.1:2430000-2800000 GCF_047663525.1 Anas platyrhynchos
TAAACTAAAATTGGTGTAAGGATTAGACCTGCTTAATAGTCACTTGTCATGATGCTGATTGCTTTAATCTCAACTCTGCTGCGCCTGTTTTCCAAATTGAGTATTATAGTACATTATTTTCCGTATTTTCTCTCTGTAGTGTTGTTTATCCTCTCCGGGCCCTGGTTTCAGATCATTATGGTACTGAGTATTATAGCAATGGCTTATGAGACGATAAGATATCTGGTCATGACTCTAACTTGGTATTTATACTCAGTAACATCGTGGACTCTGTACTTTGGAAACAGTATCTTGGGAACTATTAGCAATTATACCTATTGTTTTTCTCCATTAGAGAGTCAGTCTGTGGAGGGAAAAGGGGAAGATAATTTTTCTTACTTGATTACTCTCCCTTTCTCCTTCACCACCCCTGTATCCTCCTGGATCACTCTGCCTTCTCCCTCAAAATATCTGCCTTCCTCCTTCACCACCCTCTTATCCCCTGAGCTTGTCAAAATAGCTCTCCAAGATATTGAATATTATTGGGATACTCGGAATACCATAGTCTTGTTGTTCTGCCTCATGAATGCACTTCAGATTCTGCTTAAAGTTAAACAACTACTTGGGGAGCTCATCTGGAGATCTGCCCGGGGGCAGGATAGTTGTGGGTGGCAGGGAGTATGGGTGGATATGGGCAGGCATCTAGAGCAGTTGGCACCCCCAGTGTGTTGGAAATTCACCCCTGAGCAATGGCAAAATCCTCAAAAACTGGCAGAATGCTTGAAAAAAAGGTGTCATGATGCTGGCAGTTCCAAAGTAACACAAATCATTGTAACGTGCTGGGGCCTGGCTCATGCCTATCGAGCTGCCATTGATACTGCTATCAACTTAGTGACAGACCCTGCGGCCACTCCAAGCCCTGTGACAGATCCAACGGCCACTGTGACCCCTACGGTGGACTCGGCAGCCGCTCCAGATCCGGTTCCTGCAGCCGCTCCAGATCCGGTTCCTGCAGCCACTCCAGTCCCAGCTCCTGCAGCCGCTCCAGTTACAGCTCCTGCCGCCGCTCCAGCTCCAGCTCCTGCAGCCGCTCCAGCTCCAGCTCCTGCAGCCGCTCCAGCTCCAGCTCCTGCAGCCGCCCCAGTTCCAGCTCCTGCAGCCGCTCCAGTTCCAGCTCCTGCCGCCGCTCCAGCTCCAGCTCCTGCAGCCGCTCCAGTCCCAGTTCCTGCAGCCGCTCCAGTCCCAGTTCCTGCAGTCGCTCCAGTTCCAGCTCCGGCCGCTACTCCAGTCCCAGTTCCTGCAACTGCTCCAGTCCCAGCTCCTGAAGCTGCTCCAGCTCCAGTTCCTGAAGCCGCTCCAGCTCCTGTAGCCGCTACAGCTCCGGTTCCTGCAACTGCTCCAGCTCCTGTGGCCGTGTCAGAGAAACGAGCTGTAGCAGTGCAAGTTGACCCTGCAGAGGGCATTCCAACCCCTGTGGCAGACCCTGTAACAAAGTCAGAGAAACGAGCAGTAGCAGTGCAAGCTGCCCCTGTAGAGAAGGTGAAAATATGGTATAGAAATTCAAGTCGTTTAGAACGCAGAGAGTCTTCTGCCAATCCAGGTAAGGCTTCTGCCAAAACTAAGTATAGAGATGACGAAGATGATGACGACGCTGGGCCATCAAGGATTCAGGAGGAGGAAGATGAGGATGCCGAAAAAGCAACAGTAACTACCCGAAGCCTAAACGAGCGTGAGCTACGAGATGTGCGAAAAGATTTTGGTCGCTGTATAGGTGAGCAGCTTGTCACCTGGCTGCTCCGGTGCTGGGACTCTGGAGCCAATTGTGTGGAATTAGACGGCAGGGAAGCCAGACGGTTGGGATCCCTTGCTCGAGACGCCGGCATTGACAAAGCAATTGCAGATGGAGCACAATCCACCAGCCTCTGGAGGCGTCTCCTCTCAGCTGTGAGGGAAAGGTATCCCTTCAAGGAAGATATTTTATGTCTACCAGGCAAGTGGACCACTATGGAGAAGGGAATCCAGTACCTGAGGGAATTAGCCGTACGGGAAGTGATTTATGAGGATCCAGACCTCAGACAAACATCCAAAGATCCAGATGAAGTCAAGTGTACACGACCCATGTGGCGGAAGTTTGTACGGAGTGCACCATCATCATATGCCAGCTCATTGGCAATAATGGCCTGGAAAGAGGATGAGGAACCCACAGTGGATGAAGCGGCTAAACAACTCCGGCAGTACGAAGAAAGTCTCTCCTCTTCCTTACAGGCCTGCGTCTCAGCTGTGGAGAAACTTTCTGAAAAGGTTCACCAACTTGAAGAGAATCTATTGTCCTCCCCACCTGAACCAACCAATGCCCACCGACCAAAAGAGAACACTTGGGAGAAACTTTCTGAAAAGGTTCACCAACTTGAAGAGAGATTATTCTCCTCCGCACCTGTACAAAGCAGTGTCTCAGCTGTCAGGGGTAGGCGTTCACCCACACAAGGAAGACGATATGGTGGGTACTCACCCCGTGCCACCCTGTGGTTTTACTTACGAGACCATGGAGAGGACATGAGAAAATGGGATGGAAAATCTACCGCGACCCTAGAGGCACGGGTACGTGAGTTGCAAAAGAAAACAATCAGGAAAAAAGGATTCTCCGAAAAGTTTGCTGCTCCAACTTCCAGCAGACAATCCTTCAAACACAGAAACGAAGAAGATTCTGACCAGGATTAGGGGGGCCCTGCCTCCAGCCAGGGGGAGGAAAGGGACAATCGAGTTTATTGGACTGTGTGGATTCGATGGCCTGGCACATCACGCGCACAGAAGTATAAGGCTTTAGTAGACACCGGTGCACAATGTACTATAATGCCATCGAGCTATAAAGGACCAGAGCCCATCTATATTTGTGGAGTGACAGGAGGATCTCAGCAGTTGACTGTATTGGAGGCTGAAGTGAGTCTGACTGGGAATGAGTGGGAAAAGCACCGCATTGTGACTGGCCCGGAGGCTCCATGTATCCTTGGCATAGACTATCTTAGAAGAGGATATTGCAAGGACCCAAAAGGGTTCCGGTGGGCTTTTGGTATAGCTGCCTTAGAGACAGAGGGCATTAAACAATTATCTACCTTGCCTGGTCTCTCAGAGGACCCCTCTGTTGTGGGGTTGCTGAGGGTCGAAGAACAGCAAGTGCCAATCGCTACCACAACTGTGCACCGGCGGCAATATCGCACTAACCGAGACTCCCTGATTCCCATCCATAAGCTAATTCGTCAATTGGAGAGCCAAGGAGTGATCAGCAAGACCCATTCACCTTTCAATAGCCCCATATGGCCAGTGCGAAAGTCTAATGGCGAGTGGAGACTAACAGTGGACTATCGTGGCCTGAACGAAGTCACGCCACCACTGAGTGCTGCAGTGCCGGACATGCTGGAACTTCAGTATGAACTTGAATCGAGGGCAGCCAAGTGGTACGCCACAATTGATATCGCTAATGCATTTTTCTCCATCCCTCTAGCAGCAGAGTGCAGGCCACAATTTGCCTTCACTTGGAGGGGAGTCCAATATACTTGGAATAGGCTGCCCCAGGGGTGGAAACACAGCCCTACCATTTGCCATGGGCTGATCCAGTCTGCGCTAGAGCAGGGGGAAGCTCCTGAACACCTGCAGTACATCGATGACATTATTGTATGGGGTGACACAGCAGAGGAAGTTTTCGAGAAAGGGAAGAAAATAGTCCAAATCCTTCTGAAAGCCGGTTTTGCCATAAAACAGAATAAAGTCAAAGGACCTGCACGAGAGATCCAGTTTTTAGGAATAAAATGGCAAGATGGACGTCGTCAAATCCCAATGGATGTGATCAACAAAATAACAGCTATGTCTCCACCAACTAACAAAAAAGAAACACAGACTTTCCTAGGTGTTGTGGGGTTTTGGAGAATGCACATCCCAAATTACAGTCTGATTGTAAACCCGCTCTACCAAGTAACCCGTAAGAAGAATGAGTTTGAATGGGGCCCTGAACAACGACAAGCCTTTGAACAAATCAAGCAGGAAATAGTCCATGCAGTAGCCCTTGGGCCAGTTCGAACAGGACCAGATGTAAAGAATGTGCTCTACACTGCAGCCGGGGAGAACGGCCCCACCTGGAGCCTCTGGCAGAAAGAACCTGGGGAAACTCGAGGTCGGCCCCTGGGGTTTTGGAGTCGGGGATACAGAGGATCTGAGGCCCGCTATACTCCAACTGAAAAGGAGATATTGGCAGCATATGAAGGAGTTCGATCTGCTTCGGAGGTGGTCGGTACTGAAGCGCAGCTCCTCCTAGCACCCCGATTGCCGGTACTAGGCTGGATGTTCAAGGGAAGGGTCCCCTCTACGCATCATGCAACTGATGCTACATGGAGCAAGTGGGTTGCACTGATTACTCAGCGGGCTCGAATAGGAAACCCCAGTCGTCCAGGAATATTGGAAGTGATCATGGACTGGCCAGAAGGCAAATACTTTGGGATATCATCAGAGGAGGAGGTGGGTCGTGCTGAAGAAGCCCCACTGTACAACCAGTTGCCAGAGAATGAAAAGAAATATGCCCTGTTCACTGATGGGTCCTGTCGTATTGTGGGGAAGCATCGGAGATGGAAGGCTGCTGTATGGAGTCCTACGCGACGAGTTGCAGAAGCTGCTGAGGGAGAAGGTGAATCGAGTCAGTTTGCAGAAGTGAAAGCCATTCAGCTGGCTTTAGACATTGCTGAACGAGAAAAATGGCCAGTTCTCTATCTCTACACCGATTCATGGATGGTAGCAAATGCCCTGTGGGGATGGTTACAGCAATGGAAGCAAAACAACTGGCAGCGTAGGGGCAAACCCATCTGGGCTGCTGCATTGTGGCAAGATATTGCTGCTCGGGTAGAGAACCTGGCTGTGAAAGTACGCCACGTAGATGCTCATGTGCCCAAGAATCGGGCTACTGAAGAACATCAAAACAACCAGCAGGTGGATCAGGCTGCTAAGATTGAAGTAGCTCAGGTGGACTTGGATTGGCAGCATAAAGGTGAATTATTTATAGCCCGATGGGCCCATGACACCTCAGGCCATCAAGGTAGAGACGCAACATACAGATGGGCTCGTGATCGAGGGGTGGACTTGACCATGGACGCTATAGCACAGGTTATTCATGACTGTGAAACATGTGCTGCAATCAAGCAAGCCAAACGGTCAAAGCCTCTTTGGTATGGAGGACGATGGCTGAAATATAAATATGGAGAGGCCTGGCAGATTGATTACATCACACTCCCTCAAACTCGCAATGGCAAGCGCCACGTACTTACAATGGTGGAAGCAACCACCGGATGGCTGGAAACATATCCTGTGCCTCATGCCACCGCCCGGAACACCATCCTGGGCCTTGAAAAGCAAGTCCTATGGCGACATGGCACCCCAGAAAGAATAGAATCAGACAATGGGACTCACTTCCGAAACAACCTTATAGACACTTGGGCCAAAGAACATGGTATTGAATGGGTGTATCACATCCCCTATCATGCACCAGCCTCCGGGAAAGTTGAACGATACAATGGCCTGTTAAAGACTACCTTGAAAGCAATGGGCGCTGGGACGTTCAAAAACTGGGATACACATTTGGCAAAGGCCACCTGGTTAGTCAATACTAGGGGATCTACCAACCGAGCTGGACCTGCCCAATCAAACCTGTTACGTACTGTAGATGGGGATAAAGTTCCTGTAGTGCATGTAAAAAATATGCTGGGTAAAACAGTCTGGGCTACTCCTGCCTCAGGAAAAGGCAAACCTATTCGTGGAATTGTTTTCGCTCAGGGACCTGGATACACTTGGTGGGTGATGCAAAAGAACGGAGAGGTGCGGTGTGTACCTCAAGGAGATTTAATACTGGGTGAGAATAGCCCATGAACTGAATTGTACCATGTTAAATAGTATATTATACTGTATGTTATCACTACCATGATTACTATAGGTGACTAATTAGAATGTATGGAAAAGAGTGTAACCTGAGCATGACATAAATGGTATGGAATAAGGGGTGGATAGATGTCCTGGTTTCAGTTAGCACAGAATTAATTTTCTTCCTAGTAGCTGGTGGAATGCTGTGTTTTGGCTTAGGATGAGAAGAGTGCTGATAACACCCCGATGCTTTAATTGTTGCAGAGCAGTGCTTATACTAAGCCAAGGACATCTCAGCCTTTTGCTCTGTCCTGCCAACGGGCAGGCTGGGGGTGCAGTAAGAGCTGGGAGGGGACAGACCCAGGACAGGTGACCCAAACTAGCCAAAGGGGTATTCCATACCATCTGACGTCATGCTAAACAATATATAGGGGTGGCTAGCCGGGGGGAGGGGGCCGGACTGCTCGGGGTTAGGCTGGGCATCGGTCAGCGGGTGGTGAGCAATTGCATTGTGCATCACTTGTTTGTACATACTATTACTTTCGTATTATCACCATTGTATCATTATTATTATTATTGTTATTATTATTTTTGTTATTATTATTTTCCTGTCTTATTAAACTGTCTTTATCTCAACTCACGGGCTTCACTCTCCATTTCTCTCCCCCGTCCCAGAGAGGGAGGGGGGAGGGGGAGCGAACGGCTGCGTGGTGTTTAGCTGCCGGCCGGGTTAAACCACGACAACACCGCACAGGTCTACCCAAAAGTTCAGACCATGTGACTAAGCGCACAGTCCAATCTCTTCTTAAATTCAGTCAGGCTTGGTGCAGTGACCACTTCCCTGGGGAGCCTGTTCCAGTGTGCAACCACTCTCTCTGTGAAGAACCCCCTCCTGATGTCAAGCCTAAACTTCCCCTGCCTCAACTTAACCCCGTTCCCGCGGATCCTGTCGCTGGTGTTAATGGAGAAAAGGTCTCCTGCCTCTCAACACCCCCTTACGAGGAAGTTGTAGACTGCGATGAGGTCTCCCCTCAGCCTCCTCTTCTCCAGGCTGAACAGGCCCAGTGCCCTCAGCCGTTCCTCGTACGTCTTCCCCTCCAGGCCTTTCACCATCTTCGTAGCCCTCCTCTGGACACTCTCCAACAGTTTCATGTCCTTTTTATACTGTGGTGCCCAGAACTGCACACAGTACTCGAGGTGAGGCCGCACCAGCGCATCCTCCTCCTTTTCTGTTTCCACCTTCTCCCATCTCCCCTCTCCAATACTCTGGCTCCCACTGCCCCCCTTTGGCCCTTTTATAGGGAGGAGCAGCCACACCCCTGATTGATGACAAGCCATTTGCATAATAGCTAACAATCGCTACCCAGGCAACAAGCAACGCATCACAGAGCGTCATCAAGATGATAGGAGCTGCCAGCTGCTACCTTACAGGGGTCACGGTGCCATGGTCCTGTGGGGTGACACATGGAACTAGAATTAGGAGTGGTGGGCAGCGCTCACAGCCATAGCCTCCCAGACAAGGCCAAAAAAATCAGAAAAACAAAAAGAAAAAGAGCATTAGGAGGAGGAGGAGGAGGCCAAAAAAGTCACAAATACAAAAGAAAAGAGCATGAGGAGAAGGAGGAGGAGGCCAAAAAAGTCACAAATACAAAAAAAAAAAAGAGGAGGATGAGGAGGAGGCCAAAAAAATCACAAATACATAAAGAAAAGCATGAGGAGGAGGCCAAAAAAATCACAAATACATAAAGAAAAGCATGAGGAGGAGGAGGTGGCAAAAAAAAACAAACAACACAAATCCAAAAAAAAATAGGAGGAGGAGGAGGAAGCGGCCAAAAAAATCATTGTATTTGGCCACCTCCTCCTCCTCCTCTTTTTGTTTTTGTATTCGTGATTTTTTGGCCCTCTCCTCCTCCCCCTCCTCTTTTCTTTTTTGTATTTGTGATATTTTTGGCCACCTCCTCCTCCACTTTTCTTTTTTTTTTAAACCACACTGGTGTGGTTTAACCCAGCCGACAGTTAAACAACACAGAGCTGTTCGCCCACCCTCCCCCCTCCCTTGTGCTTTCCAACAAAAGCTTTTCTATTATTGTATGAAATCATCTGCAATAGATTAACCCTTGTCATTATTCCTATCTCAGGAATTATCTGTGACACCTGGGTAACACGTGAGCTTACTGTGACACCAGGGAGAGCCTTCCTGTAATTAAAGGCAACCTATAGGAAAGCTGGGGAGGGGGTCTTTATCAGGGCCTGGAGTGACAGGACATGGAGTAATAGCTTTCAACTGAAAAGTTAGATTTCTAATATATGTTAGGAAGAAGTTCTTTACTTATAGTACTTCACATCCTGTGCATCTGCCAACTTCTGCATCTTATGGTTGCCTCCCCTACTGAAGAGAGGATGCTGGAGTGCTGGGTGAAACACTCAGATCTTACATAAACAAAGCAATACCTTACCTTTTGCATTCAAATATGTGCCCAGTATGTTCAGCTAAAACAACTTCTACCCTACAGCGTTTTGTTGGAAGTTCCAATTTCCGTCTCAGTTTCAGGTACACCAAATTTTCAAGCAGGATTTCCGGGCCAGTGTTGTCTGTCTGTGACAGACTGCTTTGCTAGATCATCATTCAGTGCTCCCTCTGCCAGGCACAGGCCTTTTTGTCTTAATCCCTTGTACGAAAACTTGCAGAGGTATATTTGCCCATTTGCAGGTAGCTTGTGCTCCTCTTGCAGCGACGGTGTACTTAACCCAGTATTTGTCCACGAATGACAACCCCTGTGGTTAGGCAAGGAGTTAAAAGTTTAAACATCAAAAATCCCATGGCTTGCTGTAGCTGAGCAAACCTCCTCCTCCTCCTCCTCCTCCTCCACCTTCTACTCCTTCTCTTTTGTTTTTTTGTTTTTTTTGCCCGCCTCCTCCTCCACCACCTTCTTCTCCTCCACCACCTTTTTTTTTTCTTTTTTGCAACCACCTCCTCCTCTAGTATTCTACTATTTCTCCACCACCTTCTTCTCCTCTTCCACCTCCATCGTGTCCCTCTGCCTATCCCTTGCTCGCCTCCTCTTTTGTCACCACTCCTACTCATGCCGCCACCTCCTCAATCTTCTCCGCCACCTCCTCAATCTTCTCTGCCACCTCCTCCTCCGCCACCTCCTCCTCCGCCACCTCCTCCACTGCCCCCTTCCTCTCTTACTCCCCCTTTTCCACCTATGCCTCTTCCTCATCCTCCTCCTTTTCTGTTTCCACCTTCTCCCATCTCCCCTCTCCAACACTCTGGCTCCCACTGCCCCCCTTGGCCCATTTATAGGGAGGAGCAGCCACATCCCCGATTGATGAAAAGCCATTTGCATAATAGCTAACAATCGCTACCCAGGCAACAAGCAACGCATCACAGAGCGTCATCAAGATGATAGGAGCCGCCAGCTGCTACCTTACAGGGTCACAGTGCCATGGTCCTGTGGGGTGACAAATGGAACTAGAATTAGGAGCGGTGGGCAGCGCTCACAGCCATAGCCTCCCAGAGAAGCCGCCTTGGCACACCTGGTTCCTGGCAACTCCTCCTGCCATTTCTGGGCTCACGATCATTACTACCAGCATGCCTTAGCAAGGAGCATGCAGAGGAAGTTGGCCAGGAAGCTTCTGCCGAGGTGCAGGACGCTGTGGAGGAGGAATAGTCAGTGGGGCTGGAGAAGGAGAAGGAGGAAGAGGCAGTGGAGGTGGAGGAGGTGTTGGAGGTGCAAGAGGCAGGGAAGGAGGAGAAGGAGGAGGAAAATGAGAAATAGGATTAGCAGGCGGGGGGCGAGGAGGACGCGGTAGACAAGGAGGAGGCAGTGGACAAGAAAAAGGCCGTGGACGATGAGGAGGAAGTGGAGGAGGAGGACGTGGTGGAGGTAACATAGAATCATTATTGTTGGAGGAGACCTTCACATTTGTCCGGTCTAGTCATCACTATACTACCAATGTCACCCAATAAACCATGTTCCTAAGCACCAGCTCCAACCTTTCCTTGAACACCCTGCTCCTGCGGGGGCCTCCTCCACAGGTCACAGCCTCCTCTAGGGCAGATCCACCTGTTCCAACGTGGGCTCCTCCACGGGGGGGCTGCAGCGTGGGGATCTGCTCCATGGGGGACCCATGGGCTGCAGGGGGACAGCCTGCTCCACCAGGGGCCTCTCCCTGCACAGGCCGCAGGGGAACTGCTGCTGTGAGCCTGGAGCACCTCCTGCCTCCTGCTGCACGGACCTTGGGGGCTGCACAGAGCTTTCTCACTCCTCCCTGAGCCAGATGCTGCTGGGCAGCAGCTTTTGTTCCCTTTCTTAGATGGGCTCTCCCCCAGGCGCAAACATCATCCTTTTGCTCTGCGTTCTAGGCAGCAGCAGGTGGGTCCTTCCTGGAGCCTCCGGGAAGCGGCCCTGAGCTCCCATGGGGCAGCTGCTGCATTCTTCTCACAGAGGACACCCCTGCAGCCCCCCGCTCCCACAGCCTGGCCACGCAAACCCAAGCCAAGACACTGAGCGAGCCTCCCTGATTGCCAGGCAGCAGCTGGCTCAGCCTAGGACCCCAGGCCAGTGCCCACAAGACTCTCCTGGGCCTTCCAAAGCAAGCCTTGTGGGGACGGAGCACCCACAAAGAACGGACTCACACAACAGGACTCCTTGCCAACACCACCTCACGGACACCTGGGCCTTGAGCGGGTAGCTCCCCTTGAGCGAGCTCATTTCCTTCCCAGGAGCTGAAATGTGCCGTTTCGGGGGCATTTGGGGGCTACAGCGTGCTGCTAAGAGGGATGTTGGAGCTCCTGCAGGGCAGTGCTTCCACTAAGGCAAGCCCTTTTCTGCATCTTCTACTGCCCTGCAAGCGAGGATGCTTGGGGCACACAAGAAGCTGGCTGGGGACACAGCTGCAGGGATTGCAGGGATTCCTAAAGTCATAGCCAAATACAACAAAGAGAGGAGGACGTGGTGCTTCCGAGAGAAAGGAGCTCGCATTTCTCTCGTCCCCCTGAGACAGCCACTGGGTGACGATGGTGCCAAGCGTCTTGAAAGAGACCTTGCTTTCTCAGGCCCAGGTGTCCAGCTGCACACCAAGGCCGTCCCTGGCTTCCAGGCGCAGTTGCCAGGCCCAAGGCCGAGCTCCTCTGCGAACCCCCAGCCCAGCAGACCTTGCTCCTGGCGTTGTGGAGCAGCCATTTCACGGGAGCCTTTTCTCCTGGCAGTCAGCTTAGCGCCGTAAGCTCTGCCAGCGGGACGCCTGAGAGCCGTGGGAGCTCAGCAGAGAGTCACTGTCAGCCTTGGAGCTCACAAAGGTGGGTGGCCACAAGTGCCCTGAGCGTCCAGCTCGCATTGAGGACTGCTGCTGGCACTCGAGGCGTGGAGGTCGGCATGGTGCAATGGGAGACGCCACTGTCCTGCTGGTGGGACAAGAGACACTGATGTGCTGCTGCTGCAGGAGACTTGAAGGTGCTGCTGCTTCGAGGTGCTGAGGAGCGGGCAGCCTCCATGCCGGTGGCTGAGCTGAGCATGCTCCTGTTCATTAGCGCTCTCCCCTTCCTCTCTTTTTCCGGAGGTGGAGAGAGAGAAACGCACAGATCTCTTTCTTTCCCGGTAGGAAATGGAAGAGCCTCGTATCTACATATTGGCCAGATTCTGCCTGGCGCCCTTGGGACTGGGGATCTGTGTTGATCTGTAAGAAAGAGCAATCGTCAGCACAGCAAATCCCCGTGACCTTGTGTCTATCAGCATCGTCCAAATCCCTCTTGTGATCTCTCCATAGCTGTGGGGTGGCCAAGCTGCGTGTTGGATGGTGAAACTGGGAAATGCTTGGGATGGGGAATGCTGAGTGGGCCGAGAAATCCGTGCTGGGATGGGAAGGCTTCCTTGGGGTAGAAAGCCATTGGGCTAGGAAATGAGAGAGATGGGAAATGTTCCCGGGGTTTGAAAGCATTGGGAAGCAAAAGCATTGGGATGGGCAATCGCTCCTGGGATGGGAAAGCATTAGGATGGGAAGTCTTGAATGGGGTGGGTAACATTCCCTGGGGAAGGAAATACTTGGAAAAGTCCTCCAAGAGAGGGGAATTCTTTGGGACGAGATCTCTTTGGATGAAGAAACGCTTCGTGTTGATGGGAAATCTTTTGTATGGGAATCTGTTATCTTGTGAACTTGTCAGGATGGGAAATGACCATGAGGATGAAAGCTGGTACTGGGCTGGGAAATGCTCAGGCCGGGAAGAGGTGGTGTGGAAGCATCGTGGGCATGGCACGTGCTGCGTGGGAGGGAAAGCCTGCTGGGGATGGCCAAGTCTTGCGCTGGGCAGCCTGCTTGGCTCCAAAGCCTGCAGTCCTCCCCAAGATGTCGGCGAGGGGCTGGTCAGCCGTTGGGATGGAACCCCCGTTGCCTGCGTTCCCCAAGCAACCGCCCCACTCTCCAGCCACCATGGCAGGTCCAGGAGCCGGCTCCTGCTCCTCCCAGGGCTGCGGCCCTGCTGGCGAGCCCAGCACCCCAGAGCTCAGCCCAGCGCCCTTTTTCCCACAGAGGGTTTCCCCAGACGGCTTCCGCGGCTTCCGCAGACGCAAAACTCCCCCTTCGTCGTCGCAGCCGTGCCGCCAACGGTGGCTGCCTGGCTGCTTCCCTCCCTCCCCGGAGCGATGGCGCTGCCCTTGCAGCCCCCCCAGGTACCCACCCTCCCCTCCGCACTGCCCCAGGCCACCGCCTGGCACGTGGTGCCGGGGGTCCAGGGGCAGGTGCTGCAGCTCCCCGCCAGGGTGCAGCTGCCACCTGGGGGGCACCTCCCAGCCCAGGGGCACCACCTGCAGCTTGGGCAGCTCCCCGCCGCCGCCGTGGGGCAGCTCCCTGCTGTGGGGCAGCTCCCCCACAGCGCTCCTGTGGGTGCCCCCAGTGTCTCCCAGCCCCTGCTGATGGGGACGCTGGTGCCCCAGGATGGTGCTCCCCTCTGCTTGGGGCCCAGGGCCGTGCTCCATGGGGAGCTCCTGCACCCCGCAGGCACCTGCCTGCTGCAGGCCCCTGCCTACCCCGGCCCCCCACCACTCCTCGTGCCGGGGCTCCGCTGCGGGGGAAGGCGCTCCCCGCGCCCCGCACCCTCAGCAGCAGCCGGGGGCAGCTGCCGGAGCCCTGCTTGCATGCCGTGGGGCTCAGCGAGGACCAGGGGCCCCCGCTGCCCGGCCCCACTCCCCCCAGGCCTGCCCAGGCTCCAGTGACCGCCAGCACCCAGACGGCGACGCCCGATGGTGAGTTTGGGGCTGGCCCAGCTGGCTGCTGGGCGCCCCACACCCAGGAGCCATGGCAAAGCTGGCATCAGGGGATGCTTGGGGGATTGCATTGGCTTGCTTTTTCCTCAGCGGCGACACTTGCAGAGGTGCCTGAGGAGCCCCTGGAGCTGCTGCAGCTGGGCCCCGATGCCTTCGCCGAGGCCTTTCCCAGCTGGCAGGGGACAGCCAGCAGCTGCAGCACCTGCAGGACCAGCTCCCGGCCGACCTGGACAGCTCCGGCTTGGAGGAGCTGCTCAGCTGCCTGGATGCCGTGGAGCCCCAGGACGCCTTCGCCACTGTCCCCAGCAGTCCTGTCCTCAAGCGCTTCCTCTCGCAGCTGCCCGACCTCTGCGAGGACATCGAGGAGCCCAGCACACAGGGACTGGCAGCCACCAGAGCGCTGGGTGAGGTCCCCTCAAGCCCTGGGCTGCACCCCGACAAGGTGCAGGCTGGGCGGGCGCTGCAGCCCCCTGCAGCTGCTGTGCCGCCACTCAGCTCCCCCCTCAAGCCTGCAGCCCGGCCCCAGCTCAGGAGAGCCCTGCCCAAAAGGCCCCCCCTGCAGGAATTCATCCCTGCCTGCAGGAGAACCCTTCCCCAGCCTTCCTTGGCTCCCCTCAAGAGGCGCCCCGACCCTGACTGCCTCCCTGCCCGCAAGAGACCCCTGCCCCAGCCTCCCCAGGCTCCCGTCCAGAGCCCCCCCGACCCTGACTTCCTCACTGCCCTCAGGAGAGCCCTGCCCAAGCCTCGCCTGAGTCCCCTCCAGAGCCCCCCCGACCCTGCCCGCAGGAGACCCCTGCCCAAGCCTCTCCCCAAAAGGCCCCCCCAGCACGAATTCATCCCTGCCCGCAAGAGAACCCTGCCCCAGCCTCCCTTGGCTCCCCTCAAGAGGCCTCAACTTCTGCCAGCCCTGAGGAGAGCCCTGCCCAGTCCCCCTCGCAGTCCCCTCCAGAGCCCCCCGCTCTGGAGGGGACTGCCCACGGCTCTGCCCACGCAGCCGCGCACGCTGCAGCGTCCGGCGCAGCCCCGCGGGGACTACGTGCCCTGCGTGGGGCCCTGGGCGGGCGGCGACGCAGCGCCCACACCGCTGGAGGAGCAGGAGTCGTCGGTGCCCATCACGCCGCAGCAGCGTCCCGAGCGGGAGCACCTCAAGAAGCTGGCCCAGGAGGAGCGGCAGCGGGCAGCCCACCACATGAAGATCAGCCCCGGGCAATTCTTCGAGCAGCGGCAGAAGGACCATGCCAGAGCCTACTCTTACGGCTACCCGTGACCGACCTCGGGCTTCTCCTCGACGGCCCCCGCAGCACCCAGGCCCACTCAGCACCCAGGCAGGCACAGAGACCTCTGCAGGCACCTGCTCCAGCTTCAGCCACGCTCCTCAGCCCTTGCCCCTCTCGCTTGCCCTCTCCCCTCTCTCGTGCTGGACCTACGCACTGCTTGCCACTCTCAGGGATGGGCAACGGCAAATGCCAATGGCAAATGAGCGCTCGCCTCACCCAGGAAGGTGGCAATGGCAAGCTGGGGGGATGTTGGCAGCAGCTGGGCTGGGAAAGCTTGCCCATGGCAACTGCTGCTTGGGACACCAAAGGGCTGAGAGACAAGACTTAGCTCTTCTTTCGGGGCATTGCTCTTCTTTCCTGCCTTCTGGATTACGTTCCTCTCCTTAGGTGCTCACTCAGCAAGGCCTCTGCCTGCAGCTCTTCTTGCACTGGGATACCGAGGGGATGAGAACTGGGAGGATTTGGGGAGAGGAAATGATCAGTGGGATGGGAAGTGATGATGGGGATAGGAACTCATTGGGATGGGAAAAATGGGTTTTATTTTTATTAAATTTTAATTTTTAAATTTTATTTAATTTACTGGGTTTTATTATTTATTTAATTAAATCCACTTTATTGACTGTGTTGTACAGTATGGCATTGTTTCATTATTAGAAAATGATAAGTATTTAATATTATTAATTAAACAATATTTATATATTTTATACATTATAAATTATCAATATTATCATTTCTTATTTTGTTTGTTTTTATTCCTTTTCTACCCTATTAAACTCTCTTTATTACAGTGCACTGCTTTGGACTTTAGTTTTCCTTCTGAGTCGTTGTGGATTCACTCCGGATGGGGGGACATTAGCGAACGCCTGTGTGCTTCAGATCCAAGGTCACCTTTGCCCTCAACTCAAGATACATGTTTGCATCTGTTGTCATGAAGCAATGTTAACAACAGCAACAAAAAAGTTACCTTATTTACTATTTCATGTTATTTCATAATTTCATGTTCATTTATTTCATGCAGCCCGCTCCCGCTGCCCATGCTCAGGCCGGGCATGGATGTGGGCATGGCCAGCACGGACGGCAGAAAATGGGTGCATGGTTGGATGGATGGGTGGGTGGGAGTTCAGCAGCCCCCTGCAGCTGCTGTGCCGCCACTCAGCTCCCCCCTTAAGCCTGCAGCTCGTGGCCGGACCACTGTGTCATGGGATCTCCTTCCCTGAGCCACCCGAGACCGGACCCAGACCCCGGTGCGGCTAGCACACACATCACCCAGGATGGAGCCAAAGGGCTCGGGACAGCCGGACCCACGCTGCCCGTGGAGGGACACTCGTGTCCTGCCATCGCCATAGCGGAGCCGACTGAGATCCGACCCAGACCCCAGTGCGGCTAGCACACACGTCGCCCAGGACCAGAGCGTGGGTGTTCGGGACTGACGTCTGCCGCTCCGGAGAGGACAGAACCGTAGGTCCCTGCGACTGTCAGCACATGAGCCGGCGGATGACAGTCTCACGCTTCGCGGAAAGTCTAGCTCCCATGCCACTCGTGGCCGGACAGCCGTGTCGTAGGATCGTTGTCCCCAGTCCGCCCGAAACGGGATCCGGACCGCGGTGCGGCTAGCACACACGTCGCCCAGGACCGGAGCCTAGGCTTTCGCGAAGGACGGCTGCAGCTCCGGACTGGACAGAACCCCTGGTCTCGGGGACAGCCACTCCCCAAGCCAGCGGATGACAGCCTCCTGTTTCACGACACAGCTGCTACGCATGCAGCTCGTGGCCGGACCACTGTGTCGTGGGATCTCCTTCCCCGAGCCGCCCAAGACCGAACCCAGACCCCGGTGCAGCTAGCACACACGTCGCCCAGGACCGGAGCGTGGGTGTTCGGAACGGACGGCCGCCGCTCCGGACTGGACAGAACCCCCGGTCTCGGCGACGGCCAGCCCCCGAGCCGGCGGACAAAAGTCCTGGCTTCATGACACGGCTGACAACCATGCCAGTCGAGGGCGGACAACCCTGTCGTGGACCTCGGTCCCCGAGCCTCCAGAAACGTGACAGGGAGTCCGGTGCGGCTAGCACACCTGTCGCCCAGGATCGGAGCCAAGGAGCTCTGCACTGCTGGTCCCACACTGCCTGTAGATGGACACCCATGTCCTGCAATCGCTTTCCCGGAGCCGATCGACGTGGGACCCGGACCGCGGTCCAGCTAGCACACACGTCACCCAGGATCGGAGCCCAGGGTGTCGATACGGACGGCTGCCGCTACGGACAGGAAAGAACCCTGGGTCCGTGTGATTGCCAGCCTCTGAGCCAGCGGACGACAGCCTCCAGCTTCTCGACACGGCTGGCACCCACACCACTTGTGGCCGGACAACAGTGTCGTGCGATCGCTGTCCCCAATCCGCACAGACAGGATTCTTACCCCGGTGCGGCTAGCACACACGTCGCCCAGGACCGGAGCCTAGGTGTTGGGGAAGGACAGCCGCCGCTCCGGACTGGACAGAACCCCTGTCTCGGGGACGGACAGTTCCCGAGCGAGCGGACCACAGCCTCCTGCTTCGCGGCCAGGCCGGTACCCACACCACTTGTGTCTGGTCACCCGTGTCGTGGGATCACATTCCTTGAGACGCCCAAGGCGGGACCCGGATTCCAGCGCGGCTAGCACACACATCACCCAGGATGGAGCCAAAGGGCTCGGGAAGACGGACCCACGCTGCCCGTGGAGGGACACTTGTGTCCTGCCATCGCTATAGTGGAGCCGACCGAGGTCCGACCTGGACCTAGTGCGGCTAGCACACACGTCGCCCAGGACCGGAGCATGGGGTTCGGAACGGACGGCTGCCGCTCCAAAGAGGACAGAACCTCAGGTCCCCGCGACTGCCAGCCCACGAGCTGGCGGATGACAGTCTCACGCTTCGCGGCAAGTCTAGCTCCCATGCCACTCGTGGCCGGACAACCGTGTCGTGGGATCGTTGTCCCCAATCTGCTCGAAAGGGGATACGGACCGCAGTGCGGCTAGCACACACGTCGCCCAGGACCAGAGCGTGGGTGTTCGGGACGGACGGCTGCCACTCCGGACAGGACAGAACCCCGGGTGCGTGACTGCCAGCCTCCGAGCCGGCGGACAACAGCCTCACGCATCGAGGCAAGTCTGGCACACAACCGATTATGGCAGGACAACTGTGTCGTGGGATTGTTGTCCCCTTTTCCGATCCGCCCAAGACGGGGCCCTGACCGCAGTGCAGCTAGCACACACGTTGCTCACAACCTGAGTCAAGGGGCTCGGGACGGTCGGCTCCCACACCTCCAGACGGATATAACCGGGAGCGTGGGATGGTCGTTCGCCGATCCGCACGGGATAGAATGGGAACGGCGCGTCCCAGTAGCAGCAGACACCAGCCTCCTGCTTCACGGCACGGCTAGCCAACATGCCGATTGAGGCCGGACACCTGGGACACAGGACAGTCTGCCGGCATGCCGCCCGACACAGTCCACAGATTTCGGAACAGCCGGTCCCCAAACGTCTCGACAGCAACAACCTCGTTCAACGCACGGCAAGCACCACGCTGTATGTGGCCAGATACCTGTGCCATTGGATCGCCGTCTCCGAGACACCCGAGGTCGGCTCTGGACCCCTGTGCGGCTAGCACTATTGTCTCCCAAGACCGGAACCAAGGGGCTCAGGACGGTCTGCTTCCTCGCTTCCGGACAGAGGCACCCGGGAGCTCGGGACGGCAAGCCTCCCATCCACATGGGACTGAACCCCGGCACTGGGACGGCCAGTACATTAACCCTTCCCGTTCCCGTTCCCGTTCCCGTTCCCCTTCTCCTTCCCTTTCTCCTTCCCTTTCCCCTTCCCCTTCTCCTTCCCCTTCCCCTTTCCTTTCCCCTTCCTCTTCCCCTTCCTCTAACCCTTTAACTCTTACCCTTACCTTTATCCAAACCTTAACCCTTAATCTTACGCTAAAAAAAACGTTACACTAACCCTAAAACTTACCCTTACACTAAACCTAATTCTCTCACCCTATCACTAAACCTAACCCTAATACTCTCACCCTAACCCTAACCTAACCCTAACGAGAACCTGAAACCTAAACCTAACCCACTCACCCTATCCTTAAATGAACGCGTTTTCTGGGGCCCGGTTTTTCAGTCGTCTCCGATGCGAACCTTGCCTATGTTTAGGGTTACTCAGAAAGAGCGAACGCGGAGGGTCCAGTTGCATGCGGGGCTGCGTAAAGGCTCCCCTGGGGGGTTCAGTTGTACCCAATGCCATCCTTTGGGGGCACTTTTGGGTCGGCGAAAGGGGCTCAGAACGCGTTTTCTGGGTCCCGAGTTTTCAGTTGTCTTCGATGCCGGCTAGTGGTATATTTAGGGTTGCTCGGAAAGAGCAAACCCGGAGGGTCCAGTTGCATGTGGGGCTGCGTAAAGGCTCCCCTGGGGAGTTCACTTGTACCCAAAGCCTTCCGTTGGGGGCACTTTTGGATGGGCGAAAGGGGCTCGGAACACAGTTTCTGGAGCTTGAGTTTTCAGTCATCTCCGATGCAGGCTAGGGCTATGTTTAGCCTTGCTCTGTAAGAGCGAACCCTAAGGGTCCAGTTGCATGTGGGGCTGCGTAAGGGCTCCCCTGGGGAGTTCAGTTGTACCCAAAGCCTTCCTTTGGGGGCACTTTTGGATGGGCAAAAGGTGTTCGCAACGTGTCTTCTGGGGCCCGATTTTTCAGTCGTCTTCAATGCCGGCTAGGGCTTTCCAAGTCTTAATTAAAACCTTGTCCCCGGGTTATATCTTGTGAATTGCTATGTGTAACGCAGGACGTTGTGCTACCAAACCTTTCGCTCGGAGCTCCCTCTGTCGGTTCGTGAGTTGTATTAAATAAGGTCTTAACTGGGCATCCTGTAACTGAGGGTGATCAAGTGGCAATTCCAAGTCGTAGGGCATACCATATAACATTTCAAAAGAAGAAATTCCTACATCAGTCCTGGGCTGTGTCCGTATGTTTAACAGCGCAAGAGGTAAACATTTTACCCAAGAGCCTTTTGTTTCCAGCATTAGTTTAGTTAGTTGTTTTTTAATTTCACCATTCATTCGCTCTACCTTTCCAGAACTTTGGGGATGCCACGGAGTGTGGTATTCCCAGCTTGTTCCTAGAGCTTTCATGGTCTCTCGAGACACTTTGGAGACAAAATGAGGGCCTCGGTCAGAGTCAATTGTTTCTACAATTCCATATCTAGGAATAATATTCTCAAGTAGTATTTTTACCACGGTTTGAGCCGTGGCCCTTGCTGTCGGAAAAGCTTCCACAAAATGTGTAAGATGATCTACAGTCACTAATAGATATTTGTACCTCCCTGTTTTTGGGAGGTCTGTAAAGTCCAATTGAATTTTAGCAAAAGGTCGGTGAGCCAATTCCCGACCTCCCGATACTTTTTTTCTCAAGTGTTGGGCATTTACCTTTCTGCAAGTTAAACAATCATTTACAACTCGTTTTGCTATATTATAAATTCCAATACACATATACTTTATTGCAAATTGATCCACCAATGCTTGAGTTCCCCAGTGGGTGTTTTCGTGAAACCTTTGTAATACCCTCAGAGCTGCAGATTTTGAAAGCATTCCCCGTCCATCAGACAGCACCCATTTGCCTTTATCTGTTTCTTTTATCCCCATTTGAATCATTTTGCTTTTTTCTTGTAATGTGAAGCTAAGCAGAGTATAAATTGGCCTATGATGGTAACAATGTGTATATTTCTTCCTGTCCCCCCATTCATAATCATAGCATGGAAATTTCATTGAATCATTCCCGCAGTCTGAGCAGTCTTCCCTTGTTTTTATAATTCGCACAGTCATTAGTGCCGCTCTTTTAGCCTCCTGGTCTGCCAAATTATTCCCTCTGATCAGAGCGGTGAGGCCTCGCTGGTATCCTTTAACGTGCACTACAGCAATTTCTTTAGGTCCTCTGATAGCCTGTAAGACTTGGGTAATCAGTTCTTGGTGTACTAATCCCTTTCCCTGTGAATTAATGAGCCCTCGCTCTTCCCATATTTTACCAAATGTATGTAACACCCCGTATGCATATTTTGAATCTGTATATATTGTGCCCCTTTTGCCCTTTATCAGTCTTAAGGCCCGTAGTACAGCATATAATTCACAAGCCTTGGCAGACCAACTTGGACTTAAAGGTCCGGATTCAATTATTTCAAAAGTTTTCCCATTCACTAATGCGTACCCTGATTTCCGTTTCCCTTCCACTATTTGTGAAGAACCATCTACATATATCTGTTCCCCTATAAGTAACTCTTCTTCCTCCAAATCAGGTCTCAATTTTGTTTGCTCTTCTATATTTTGGAGGCAATCATGTTCTAAAGGCTAGTTCGGTTCCCCATAAAGAAACTGAGCAGAATTTTGCAGGGAAGTTGTTAATGCTAGTTTTGGGGAGGAAATTAAAATTCCTTCATATTTTAGTAACCTAGCATCTGCAATCCATTTTTCTGCTTTTTGCTGTAGTACTCCCCGGATATTGTGTGGGGATATCACCTTGATTTCTCCTCCGAAGGTAATTTCTGTGCTTCTTCTACTAATAAAGCAGCTGCTACTACTACCTGTAAACAACTTGGCCAGCCCCAACTAACTGGGTCCAGCAATTTGGATAGGTAAGCCACAGGTTTTTAACTCCCTGCCCATTCTTGGGCTAATACTCCATATGCAGTGCCCTCATTGCTGTTAACAAATAAGAAAAACGGTCTCCTCAAATCCGGAAGACTCAACACTGGAGGGCGTGCTAATTCTTCTTTTAATTTTTCTAATTGTTTTTCATCTTCTTTGGTCCATTTTAGCAACCCATCCTTAGTCAATTTTTTATAAAGAAATTTAACTTTGCCACTGTAATCTTCAATCCATTGTCTACAATAGCCAGTCAACCCTAATAATTGTTGTACCTGCCTCTTAGTTCGTGGGGTCGTTAAAGCCAATATCCCACTGATTCTGTCTGGGTCTAATTTCTTAGTTCCCTCACTTAGTCGGTGGCCCAAGTATTTTACCTCTTGTTCTACAAACTGCAGCTTCGATTTCGAGACTTTCAGTCCCTGCAAGCTAAGAAAATTCAACAGCTGTATGCTGGCCTGCCTAACAGTATCTTCGTCTCTCCCTGCTAATAACAAATCATCTACATACTGTACTAATGTTATGCCTGGTGGCTTGTTGTAGTTTTGTAAAATTTGCTCCAGGGCTTGTCCAAATAAATTAGGTGATTCAGTGAATCCTTGAGGAAGGACAGTCCACCATAACTGCTGCTTTCGGTGGGTATCTGGGTCTTCCCATTCAAAGGCAAAATAATCCCTACTACCTTCCTCCAGAGGACATGCCCAAAATGCATCCTTTAAATCCACTATGCTATACCACTGATCATCTGGGTGCAATTGACCTAATAGGGTATGGGGATTTGCCACAACAGGAAATCTGGTCACAGTTCTCTTATTAATTTCTCTTAGATCATGTACCAATCTATATTTGCCATCTTTCTTTTTCACTGGTAATATTGGAGTATTAAATGGGGACATACAAGGTTCTAGCAACCCTTGTTGTAATAACCTTTGAATTTCAGGTTTTAACCCTTGTCTGCCTTCCTCAGACAGGGGGTATTGTTTAATTCTCGTTGGTACACCCGGGTTGGTTATAGTTACCTTAAAAGGTTTAATATCTAATCTTCCTACGCTTTCTGGAGTGTACCAGACTTCAGGATTTATACTTTGCTCGTCCTCCGCTCTCAGAGGACACAACATAATTTTTAGCTCCTTATCTACTACCTCTAAACTTATGCCTAATTCTTCTATTAAGTCTCTCCCTAACAAGTTATATTCTGCCTCAGTCACTACGAGTAAGGATCCCACCCCTAATTTAGAATCCGATTCAATTAACACCTCTTTGATAACAGGGACCCCAAAGGGTTCCCCTTTTGCTCCAATTACTTGAACTTTTTCTGTCGAGATTTTACATCCTAAAGGCAGATTTTGGACTGTAGATCTTTCAGCCCCTGTATCTATGAGGAACTCAATTTCCTCACGCTGGGGACCTATTTTTAACTTTATCAAGGGCTCAGTTTTCTTTCGGGTCCACAGCAGATAGAGCCCCTGACGCCCCTAGTCTTCCTTAAACATCTTCTCATCCTCCATTCTCAGTCGACACTGCTTCTTCTTATGACCTTTCTTATTGCAGTAAAAACAAGTCACATCCCTCAATCCTCCCGTCACTTTCCCTTCTCCCTCTAGTTTTTGGTGAACCACCTTTGAATCTTTTCTGTATTCGCCTCTTCTCTGCCCCTCCCGCATCACAGCCATCATTATTTGTGCTTGCTTCTTCTCCTTTTCATCCTCCCTCCTTACATACGCTTTCTGTGCCTCCCTTAACAATTCGTCTAGACCCCAGTCTTGCCAATTCTCTATTTTCTCTATTTTTTTCCTAATGTCTATCCAAGACTTTGAAACAAACTGAGTTTTTAGCAAAGCCTCTCCAACAGGGGTTCCTGGATCTAATCCCGAGTATAGTTGCAAACTTTTGCGTAATCTCTCCAACCATTCTGTCTGCGTTTCATCTTTCTTTTGTTGCTCATTAAAGGCCTTATTAATGTTTTGCCCTCTCGGGACTGATTCCCTAATTCCCTGAATGATAATGTTCCTAAGGTCCTGCATATGGCCACAATGTATAGGGTCCTGATTATCCCAATTGGGCCTCTGTAATGGCCATTTAACATCTGCTGCAGGACCTTGCTGGTGTTGCTGATCCTAAATTCGCATTCCAGCTTTTCTAATCATTCCTCTCTCTTCCCATGTAAATAATATCCCTAAAATAGATTGCATCTCTTCCCAGGTGTAGATATTGGGCCCTAAGAACTGATCTACCCATTCTGCCACCCCTAAGGGGTCCTCCAAGAGGTTTCCCATTTCTTTCTTAAAGTCTCGGACATCTCCGGAGTTCATGGGGATGGCCACATATCCCATACCAGGTTGTGGTCCTCCCATTGCTATTTCCCTTAGTGGATACAACCCCTCTTCATTTTTAAGCTGCTGTCTTCTGGCCTGACTCCTAGTTATTGGTCCCTGAACACTAGAGTCAGAGTCGCTGTCAGCATCTCCCTGGGGCTGCGGATTAGGAGGCCCGGGAGTCGGAGGGGCTGCAGGTGGGATTGGTGAAACATAGGGAGGCGGTGGGGCTGGGATCTCTAATTCTCGGTTTTTCTTATGTCTCCTGTCCCCTCCTTTTTCTTTTAGAGGGTATAATTTGGTCTGAGTTTCCGAACTGATCCACAAATGTGCATACTCACTCTCTTCTAAACTAAAGGGTTCCTTTGAGTTCACATAAATATTTAGGGCCTGGCAAACCCAATCATCAAAGGACCCAAATACAGGCCAGTAAAGGTGGTCTCCTGGTCTCCTCGAATCTGTTTACCACCCCAAACTTCAATGCAATAATGTATCATTTTTACTTTATTTCTTCCCCGCCTAAAAGGGGAATCATCCCAATTTTTGATCATTAATCCCAAAGGACTATCTGGAGGAATAGGGGGTAACCTAACATCTGTCGTTACCCCGCCCACGGGACCAGAAGGCTTACTCTTCTTCTGTCCCATTTTCTGGAGCGCCTTCACACACACACACACAAATCGCTTCCCCCTTTTCGTGGCCCAGTCCCTCGCGGGATGTGGGAACCGCACTACCGAGGGGTCCACACTTGCTTCGTCCTGCTGGACGTCTCACAACGCTACGCTCCAGGATACCCAATCCCAACCGAACGGATCACTGGCCTATACTTACTCACTCCTGAGTCTTCGTTCGGTCTTCGTGCACAAAGATTACTAGGGGTTGCTGGCTTTATTTGCTTGCTGCCGAATCTTGGGTTCGTCGGTGAAGGGTTTGAGTGAAAGTAGTCCTAGCGAAGGCCGCTGAAATCAGCGGGGCGACCCCTCTGAAGGTCTTTCAATCAGATTGCCTTCATTCGAGTCACAGCACCAAATTTGTTATAAGTTGCCCCCTTAATTAATTTTCAGAGAGCATTGCATTAATAATAGAAAGGAATTTATTGAATAAGCCAACAGCAAGCAAAACAGCGCTGGGCAGCCAGGGAGTCTCGGCTCCACCAACAGCGCGCACCTCACCCCCGCCAGGGTCCCTTTTTGTACCTTGGTAATTCCGGGATTACGCAGCACATCCTGGTATATTCTGCGACTGCGCGCACTGTTGCTAGGGGGTTGTCTCTGTCCCTCTGGTGGTCGTGAAGATGAAGGCCGTAGTCTTCCTCAGCGTTGTGGTTCAACTTCTTTTTTTATTTGGTCATGTTGGCCCAGTGTGAGACAGGAAGGCAGGATGTTGATACACTAGGTTAGCAACTTATCAGGAGATGGTTACATGAGCTTTGCAGCAGTGTTTTTGAACAAAAGAGGCACCCAACATGGCCGCCCGAAAGCCCATGCTGGAGAACTGAATCTCCTGACATGCTCTGGGCACCCAACATGGCCTCCAGGAAGTCCAGTGCCCCAGAACTGCATCTCCCGGCATGCTCTGCGCACCCAACATGGCCTCCATGGTTTGGGTCAATCCTGGACATGAAGACGGACTAGGAGAAGCACTCTTGGAGAGCAGTCCTGCAGAGAAGGGCTTGGGGGTTCTGGTGAATGAAAAGTTTGAAATGAGCCAGGAGTGCATGCTTGCAGGCCAGAATGCCAACTGAATCCTGGGCTGCATCAACAGATGCAACAGCCAGCAGGTTAAGGGAAGGGATTGTCTCCCTCTATTCTGCCCTTCTGAGGCCCCACTTGAAGTAGTGTGTCCAGGTCTGGGCCCCCCAGAACAAGAAGGATGTTTATCTTTTAAGAGCGGGTCCAGAGGGGGGCTACAAAAGTGCTCAAGGGGATGGAACACTTCTCCTATGAAGAAAGGCTAAGAGAGCTGGGGCTTTTCAACGTACAGAAGAGAAGGCTCCGGGGTGACCCCATTGCAACCTTGCAGTACTTAAAAGGGACATAAAAAAAAGGATGGGGAACAACTATTCTTAATCAGATAAAGACAGGATAAGGGGGAATGGCTTTAAACTAAAAGAGGTGAGATTTAGATTAGAGGTTAGGAGGAAATACTTCACTTGGAGGGTGGCGAGGCACTGGAACAGGTTGCCCAGAGAGGTTGTGAATGCCTCATCCTTGGTTCAAGACCAGATTGGACAAGGCCCTGAGCAACCTGATCTAGTGCGTAGTGTCCCTGCCTATGGCAGGGTGGTTGGAACTGGATGATCTTTGAGGTCCCTTCCAACCCAAGCCATTCTATGATTTCATGCTGTCGTTCTGTTGATTGCTATGTTGGACACTTCATATTTTGAGCTTCCTTTTTTTTTATAAGCTATGTAGGCTTTGTCTGCAGCTCCATAGTGATCAGTGCAGTCTTTCTTCAGGGTATAGATAATTCCCCTTCTTTCTTAATAACTGTAATAGCAATTCCAAGCTGTAAACTACTTTGTCATCCTAAGTTGTCCTTTCTTCTTAGGCCTTAGGTTATATATCAGTGATAAAAGCTTAATTTAATTAAAATACCTGTTTGTATTAGGCGCTGAAATTGAAAACCACTGTGAAAGGGGATACACCACCTACCCTGGCAACCACCAGCTTCTGTAAAAAGGAGGTGAGTGAACCCATTTGTGTAAGGAGAGTTCAAAAAAAAAAAAAAAACACTAAATTCAATTGAGCATAGCACTGTATATCAGTAGTATATATTGTTTATTTACTTTTCTGATTAGATACTATAGCAGCAAAGTTGTAACGTATAGTGTGTTAAAGTGATTCTTCAGCCCATAGCAAATGAATAAAGGATGAGCCTGAAGGTAGTAGTATTTCTCATGCTAATGCAAGTCTGGATATTTTTATATCTGATCATATTTCATGAAAGAAAAAAAAAAAACAAAAAACAAAAAAAAAAAAAACATAATATTTTCCATAACCAATCATCTTTTGATTATTTTAACATCTTTATCAAGTTTAAAGCAAAATTTAGTTGTGTTTTTATTTCCTGTAACTACATTTTTTTTTACAAGGCATAGGAGTGAAAAATGTAAATTACACTTTTCTAGGTGCATCTTATATATAGAAACTTCAGAAGTGCTTGTAGAATTTCAGACTGCAGCTTAATACTTAATATTAGAGAAGAGAGGGGAGAGGGGACAGAACTTAGGAGGTAAGTACAGAGAACACATGACAAAAGAACATTTTGGGGGAAAGGTAGTTTTAACAGTACCATGTCTAAATATCACAAATTAACCATGAAATGAAATCAAACTGTATATGCATGGTGGTGCATATATTTTAAGTCTGTATTTTAATGTTTAATAAGAAATTTCCAGTGTTGCACTGAATATCAGCTGCTTGGGTTTTAATTCCAGTGTTCCAAGAGTGTATCATACTTATTAGTCTCCAAATCCAATTGGTAGGGAGAGTATTTCTCTGCAAGAAAATTAATTAGATTTTGTTATTTCAAATTCAAAAAATATACTTTTAAGAAATGTACCCTGCCAAAAGTATTTACGTGTTCTTACATGTCACATCTCATTCGTGTCTATATGATCAGTATTTCTTAGTATAATTAATATGTATCCCTTATGTTACATCGTAGCCTTGGGAGTCCCAATCTTTCTGCAGTAATTTTCCTCATGAAGTTGTCTGTGCAGATTCCTGGGGCCAGTCCTTGCTGGTTTCTACAGACGCTGGCATCTTGTTAATTGATGGTTAGTAAATGATGCTGTGTTCTTGTGTCAATTATTTATGTATCTGACCATTTTCTTCAAAATAAATGTTCATAAGCTCTGTTTAGGTAATTGGTAAGTCCTCACCTGCAAGGAGAGTACCAATCCAAGTGAATCTATTACATTTATGTAATCTAGCTGCAGATTTTTTCTCTGCATCAGAATTCTTATTTGGAGCCAATTTTTGTGCAGATTTCTGAACGTTTTGTTATTTCAGATGCTGTTATCGTGGCCATCTGAAAAGATTTATGAAGTCAAACCCAAACTCAAGGAGCGTCTGGATTTTTTAGCCCTTGATGATACTAATGAACATGAAGAACAAGGCTTATGTGGTGATGAAAGCCTGTTTCTTCCATAGCAGTGCTTTTACTAGTTTGACCTCTTATCTTCTGTGTGCCACATAAGGCCATTGGGACTAAGGGAATGAAGTTAGTTACCAGTGAAAATTTTCAGACTTTCGAAAGAAAGGTCCCTTTCAGGCTTCAGTTGCATAATTTCATCCATGGCAATGATAAAACACTCCTATAAGGAAGTACTGGTTATGGTGCTGCAGCATACATACGAGCTTTGTGCAGAATGTTTCATTTTCATGAGAAAAAAAAAGACTTATTTTATTAGAAAGAAATAGTTCAGAACCATTGACTACCAAATTTTAGCAGAATTTTAAAGAAATATGTGTGTTTTCTTTTTTAGATGGTCAGCCATCAGTTCAAGTATTTGATAAAACTCTCCAAATAAAGCAGATGCATGTGTTGAAAGCTCTGGATCTTTTGATTGCCCGAACAGACGAAAGTAGGAAAGGTCCTTGTTATTTGGTTCTTATTTGAATGTCTGTTTAACTGTTTATTTGGCAGACATCAGTAGAAGGGAATGCCTTAGGTGCTTTTATTTAAGAGTTGTTTTTGTTTTTTAACTTGGAAGCATGCTGTAGAATTTTAATTCCCACCGTGTCCTGGGGTGCATCAAGCACGGCATCGCTAGTAGGTCAAGGGAGGTGATTGTCCCGCTCTACTCTGCGCTGGTGCGGCCTCACCTCGAGTACAGTGTGCAGTTCTGGGCACCACAGTATAAAAAGGACATGAAACTGTTGGAGAGTGTCCAGAGGAGGGCTACGAAGATGGTGAAAGGCCTGGAGGGGAAGACGTACGAGGAACGGCTGAGGGCACTGGGCCTGTTCAGCCTGGAGAAGAGGAGGCTGAGGGGAGACCTCATCGCAGTCTACAACTTCCTCGTAAGGGGGTGTCGAGAGGCAGGAGACCTTTTCTCCATTAACGCCAGTGACAGGACCCGCGGGAACGGGGTTAAGCTGAGGCAGGGGAAATTTAGGCTTGACATCAGGAGGGGGTTCTTCACAGAGAGGGTGGTTGCACACTGGAACAGGCTCCCCAGGGAAGTGGTCACTGCACCGAGCCTGTCTGAATTTAAGAAGAGATTGGACTGTGCACTTAGTCACATGGTCTGAACTTTTGGGTAGACCTGTGCAGTGTCAAGAGTTGGACTTGATGATCCTTAAGGGTCCCTTCCAACTCAGGATATTCTATGATTCTATGATATAATCACCTTTTGTCCTTTTGTCACATCACATAGCTATTCTTAATTATTGTAATTAGGTTTTTGAGCTCTGAGTTTATTGTTCTCCTTTTCAGATCTTTCCACTACTTTCCCTTTGCTGATTTCCCCTGGGCTGCTTACGTACATGCCCTATGGCTTTAGGGTTTGTAAGTGTCTTGAGGTAATCATGTTTTTATCAGTGGCAAGTGCATTAGATGCCTCATTTAGAATAAGGGAGTGCATACAACAAGTACTGTTTGTTGTTTGTTTGCTTGTTTTTCTAAAAGGTGTGGAAAAAAGTCTCTAGATGCTCAGAATCATGCTTCAGAGCAAACCTGAAACTGGCCGTATTGAATCATCAAATGGTTTTGGTTGGAAACAACTTTTCAAGACCTTTTAGTCTGACCTCCCTGCCATGGTCAGGTACATCTTTCAGTAGATGAGGTTGCCCAAAGCCTCATCCAGCCTGACCTTGAACACTTCAGGAGATGGGACATCCACATCTTCCCTGGGCAACCTGTTCCAGTGCCTCACCACTCTCATAGATTAGATAAAAGGAATAAATTCTTCGCTAAATCTACCGTCTTTCTGTTTGAAACTATTACGCCTTGTGCTGTCACTACGTGCCCTTGTAAAATGTCTCTCTCTCTCTTTCTTATAAGCTTCCTTTAAGTATTGAAAGGCCACAATAACGTCTCCTCAGAGCCTTCTTTTATCCAGGTTAAAAGAACACAGCTTTCTCAGCCTTTCTTGTAGGTGTTACAGCCCTCTTATCATTTTTGTGACCCTTCTCTGGATCCACTTTAACAGGTCCATGTCCTTCTTGTGCTGGGCGCACCTGAGCTGAACACAGTACTCCAGGTTGTATCTTACAGGGGCAGTGTGAAGTGGGGGAGTATCACTTCCCTCGACCTTCTAGGCCACACTTCTTTTTGTGCAGCACAGGATATGATTAACTTTCTGGGCTGAAGGTAGACATTACTGGCTCATGTCAGATTTGTCATCCACCAGTATATAGTTGGTCTCCAGCTACTCTTAGAACTCAACACTCTGGAAATCTCCCTAGCTGAATAATGTGTTTGTTCAGTTGTACAAAAACGTGGAGGAAATTACTTATGCTGTCACTGTTCTACCAAATGTGTTACTGGTTTTTGTTCTGTGATGTGTAACCACATTCTAGTGCTATAGATTATATTCTCTTAAATATTCTGGTATATAAAAACAAAACAAACAAAACAAAAAAAAAAAAAACTTAAAACCCGTCTGTCCAAACAACTTTTTTTTTTTTTTTACCCTCTTTTCAAAAGGATTAAACGTCCCTAAAATATGCACTTTTTCAGTTAGATACTTTTTACCCAAAAGTCTGTGAAGTGAATACGCACAGTGCAAGAACAGGATCTGTATGTGTAACACAGATAAAATAATTAGAAATCTGGTTGTTTTATTGTTTTTTACCACATTATGTCTGTTTGCTCAATATTAGCTGAAGTGACATTTACCCAAGCTAAGGGTAAAATGTGGTTCCTTTCATACCATTGGGAGTTGCCCATTTTGGCTGGACCTGATGAAATTCATCCTGGAACCCTTGCAGAACCAGCTGAGATTACCTGAGAGGCATTTGCAGTCATCTCTGAAGACACCTGGCAGGTGGGTGACATTCTTGAAGATCTGAAAAGGGTAGTTGTATCTGAAGCTTAGTTTATGAAACTTCTAGAATAGATAATTGCATTTAATAGTCAAAACGTTGTGATGATTGGTTAAACCTGAAGAGAGAGATGTTACAAGCCATTTTGAGGTAACAGGATTAGGCATTACTGGCATCAATTCATGATGCTTCAAGCATATTTTGATAAAGAGTTTTTGTGTAAAAAGTTGAAGAGATTTTTGAATGCTGTTGTGGGTGCTTTCTGAATCATTTAGAGGAGAGAAAGGTCTTTTGTTCTTGCTAGTATCCCTGCCTCTTGTTTTGTATTTGTATACCACAGTGAAACTGAGATCTGGAGTGGAAGTTATTGTTGCCCTTTATTTTCAGACTATGCCTTAGTCTAGTTTTCCATATGGTCTTCTGGAGACCCTCTTCCTATCCCCATAGTGGCTGATAAAGGAAAATGAGAAAAATAATGAGTTAGATGGGTAAAAGCAATCTTATATTGGGTGTACAAATTGGTATTAAAGACTATATGGGTTTTTAGGATACAATAATATATTACAAGGTTTGTATGTACTTTAAATGCGTCCTTCTGATGTACTTCAAGTGCATCGATGTAGAACTGGTATTTTAAGACTCAAGCAGAAAGACTGATGTTTGTGTTATGAAAATGTTCATATAGAATGTGGTATTATCCAGCACTCAGTTCTAACAACCAGGTTTGAGATCACTTTAAGGTAGCTCATTTCAGAAGAAAATCCTGTTTCCACTGCTTTCTAGTACCCTCTGCATTTCTGGGAGAGAGGAAATGTTAACAGTGAAACTAGAACTGAAGATAATGCTATCACTGAGATTTTTCAGGTCAGCATACCAAAAGAAGGGGGTATTTCAGGCACCAACAATACATCTGGTATTAATGACAGATGCAGAAATTGCTTTGGTAGCAGTGCTCTCTTTTCTAACGTTGATTAAATTTGTCTTAGTAATGAGAGATGAGTTATAGAAGTGGATCCACTTTGTCCTCCAAACATGTTTGTTTATTTTTTTGCTACAACTTATTTTGTGAAACACCTAGACATGGCGAGTGGGAAGGAGGAAGGGCTCCTTCACTTGGAATAATCAAGTCTGTAGGAGGTGAAGAAAAACTCTCTTAAAAAAAACGACACCAAAGAAAATCTTGGATGATAGTCAGTTTCATGAGCAGCTACAGATATATGTAACACCGCAGTGGGGTTATTTGGGACATTTGCAAAACAACTAGTATCCTGAAAGAGGAACGCATTGAGGAGTGGAATCTCTAGGATGCATCCTATAGGACACACCTGACAAAGAGACAGAGCTGAATTAATGAGTAGTAACACTGTTCTTGATCATTTGATTTAGCTTATGTTTTCTGGCCTTCCTTTCAAAAGGGTGAATTTTGCTTGCCATTCTTCCTCCATGAACTAATTCATGGAAGCACACATTCTTGTATGTACATTCTTGAAAAGAGAGAGATTGCATATATTTTATTTTCCTTTTATCGGTGTTGACAGTAAGAATTTGCTGGTTGATCAGTGTTTCAAGTTGTGGTGGACTTAAGGAAACATTACATCTTCTTTTCTCTTACACTTTCTATGGGAAAAGAAGGTCATAAATGTAATACACAATAAATGTTTGTTCATTGTCTTTTGCATTATAAAAACAAGGAGTTCTGTTTGAGGAGCGGGAGTTGCAAAAGCTCCCTGCTGAAGTAAGGAGCTGTATAATGCTTGGCTAGACACTATGAAAATTCTTTTGCTTAATGTAACAAAAAAGAGAACCCCCTCCCCTTCTCTCCTTCTGCATCTCAGTTGCCTCTTTTGTTCAAAGACACTGTTGCAAAGCTCATGTAACCATCTCCTGATAAGTTGCTAACCTAGTGTATCAACATCCTGCCTTCCTGTCTCACACTGGGCCAACATGACCAAATAAAAAAAGAAGTTGAACCACAATGCTGAGGAAGACTAAGGCCTTCATCTTCACAACCACCAGAGGGACAGAGACAACCCCCTAGCAACAGTGCGCGCAGTCGCAGAATATACCAGGATGTGCTGCGTAATCCTGAAATTACCAAGATATAAAAAGGGACCCTGGCGGGGGTGAGGTGCGCGCCGTTGGCGGAGCCGAGACTCCCCGGCTACCCAGCGCTGTTTTGCTTGCTGTTACTTACTCAATAAATTCCTTTCTATTATTAATGCAATGCTCTCTGAAAATTAATTAAGGGGGCAACTTATAACAATAAAGGTTCCAGAAGCTGCCCTGATTCATGTTTATCTATTATCAGAATTGAAGGCAGCACATGTGATCTTGCTTTTGTATTTACGGTTGGATCCACACTGACTATACATGTATATTAAGAAAGCGTGCTTATGTTTCCAGCTATACCAGCTAGACTAGTAAGAGAGTACACTTTTGTCAGAAAATCTTGCTTTACTTGCATTTTAAGAAACTTGGCTTTTAGTTAAGAAACTACTCTTAACATAGCTTATTTCCAACTGCAAATAGTAGTGTATCATTTATTTATTTATTTATTTATTTATTTATTTATTTATTTATTTTAAATTTCGGAGTTGTGTATTCCACTCAAGTCTATCTTTGTGGAAAAAACATTTAGCCGTGGTGGTGGATGCTGTGCTATTTTTGCAGTTGGAATATGCCTTGAACCTAACTTGCCTAACTTTGAAGAACTGATAAGCAAAACCAGTCCGCATCCAAAAGGTTTTCAGACTCTGTTAAGGATCCAGGTATCAGCTGCTAGGCTGGATGGTTCCAGAATTTAAAGTTAACCCTTCTTCTCTTGCCTTTAGTTTGTATCTGTCATATTTTCACTGTCTTCTAGTAGTGTAGGTTTCCCTGTTTTGAGGCTCCTATTATTTATTGCTGCAGCACCATCTGATGGGAAACTCTGCTAGTGAATTGAAAGGGTTGCTTACTGGAACTGTAGAGTCTAGATAGAGTTCACAAGCAGTCTTCCTGTTACATTGCTGCTTACACTCAGAGAAGCAAAATTGTTTAACTTTGCTTTTATGGCAATGCTCTGTCTGTTAGGTGCTTCATCTCTTTGGAAGTATTAATTTCAAACCACCACTGTCTTTTTCTAGTTTGCCGTTTCCTGACTTTCTCCATCTTCAGGAAAAGACTCTCATCTCCTTGTCTTCAGATTGAGTGCTGTCCAAAAAGATATAGAAACAAAGCAGATGATAAGAAGCAAATATGACTGCAGAGAAAATAAATTTGAGAGAACAAAAGGTAGCTTTATTATCTTGTATTAGAAGTGTCCACTGTGGTATTGTGCCAGTAGTTGCCAGGGTTTATTAGCTCCCTTGAGGCTGTTGTAGGTATTCACCTTTAGTTTTATCTCTGGACAGTTAATTCAAACTTTAAGCTTATGTATGAAAATAACATAGGGTACAGTCCAGCTTATCATTTGAGAACTTGGTAAAAAAAAATACCATGTTACTTGGCAATCACTGCTGATGAAAAGCTCTGGTGAAAAACAGATATGTTGCTTTCAGGATTGAGGGGTATAAGAAAAATTATGCATGGATGTAAGACTGAAATAAAGGTCACTGTGAGGTAGAAGAATGTGGTGTAATTGCCTGAAGTAACTAGGAAAATAAAACTAACATTCACATTTTTAAGGAAAAGGTACAGCATTGAAGAGGCTTTCAGGGTAGGGCATAACCGCATTACCTGAGCGTTCCCTAGGCTCCCAATCTTAGATGCTATCGCGCTGGGGAAACTTGGTGTGCTAGCTCTAAGGAACACCACGGAGCATGGAGTGGAGTGGAGACACCACGGCTAGGCTCTGTAATCAGGTGGGGCCTCGATTGTTCTTGTGCACAAAGCTGCACTTTTTGCCACCCTAAGCCAAAGACCTGTCATGTTTTGACAAATGCTGTACCCTAGTGTACTTTTTGCTCATTATAATATCATTATAATACCAAAACACACCTCCATCCCAAAAGCTACCCACCTCCAAGGTGCGACCACCCCCCACCGAGCATGCGCTCTGAATTTCTCGGAGCCTATTACTTTAAACAGAGACGAGAAAACTTTACACCAATCATAACTAAGATATGCTTGACTAGAGCCACTCAAGCTCCACCTAAAAGATAGAAAATCATATAAATTGGCCCAAGAGAGAGGGGATGTTAGGGAAGATACCATCGTCAGGGGAGATACCATCCCGAGGACATACAACATCCTTAGGACCTCCTGACTCCTGGGATCAGTCGACGGGCTGAGCCTCTCTTCCCCCCCCATTGGGACGCCTTTGGGTGAGATCTGAATATTTGCTTATAAATCTCTATAGAGTCTTTGATCCTTTTAACGCGTTTATTTCTAGGCTGCGCACCTGTAACACCTGTAACACCTATAACACCTATAACATCTGTAACACTTATAACATCTATAACATCTGTAACACCTACAACACCTGTATAACATCTGTAACACCTATAACACCTGTGTATTTCATGCATACTAGCTTGCTTTTGCAGATAGTCACTATCACCGGCAATCCAAAAGAACCTGATTATCTGTTGCTGTAATAAACCATACTTGATTGCATTGTTATAGCTCTCATTAATGCAACTAGGGTGAGGGTGGTTATCCGTGATAGTTCAGTGTTCTGAATCTAACCAGACCCCCAGACGTTTAATGCATTTTTGGTGAATGTCTGAACGGACCCCCAGGTGGTTAATACGTTTTTGGTGAATGTCTGAGCGGACCCCCAGGCGGTTATTACGTTTTTGGTGAATGTCCGAACGGACCCCCAGACCGTTAATGCGTTTTTGGTGAATGTCTGACTGGACCCCCAGGCGGTTAATGTGTTTTTGGTGAATGTCCGACTGGTTCAGTACTCTGAATCCAACCGGGCCCTTAACGGTTAATCAGCTACACCCCTTTAACGCGACAAAGAACAATGGCAAATCTTTTTTAATTAGTAATGCTTAGAATAGTTTGGGTATTGCAAATTATTTTAGTAGATGTAAACATTTTCTGATATTCAGCATCAAGCTTCCTTGGAAAGCTGGAAACTGCAGAATAGTAAAGAAAAAAACATATATTTACTCTTTTACTTGCAAAAGGAGTAAGGGGGAAAATAGTTTTCAAAAGAGTCACAGCCTTTTGTCTTTTTCTAGAATTTAATATTATCCTGTTGGGATGTTTGTAATTGTGTGGTGCTCAGGTATCAGATATCCATTGTACTAACCATCATACAAATACAGAACAAAAACAAACAAACAAAAAAAAACAGTCCTTACCCCAAATACTTACAACCTAAATTGTTTTTTTTTCTTAGGCTGCCATTTGTATGCCATTAATAATCACCATGGCAGTGAACTGAGGATTGTTGTGGCTATTCAGAACAAACTACTTCTCATCACAAAGAAATACAATCCATGCAACAGTTTAACCAGCAGCTCTCCGCTGTCATTACCTGAATCTCCAGTAGATGAGTTCCAGTACATCCGGATACGTGTAATCTAATCACTAATCACTTTTACAGACTGGGCAGCACTCAGCTAGTGGAGGAAAAAGGCAAAGAGTGTGCATTTTATCATCTGGGACCTCCAGACAGATGTGAGTGAGAAGCAATATAATGGTGATCCATCATTTATATGCCAAAGAAATATTTCAGACTTCTTAAATTGTCATCTTGTTCTGTATTGTGCTTCCCTGCTTAGATTACATCCTTGTAAATTCATGGAGTAATGCAATATTCACACTAAGAGCCTGAAAAAGAGAATAATACTATTATCTATCTCATAGGAAATATACCTTTCTGACCCTCCAGTGGTTATGACACTGGTGGATGGACCTAGTGGAGACAGTGACAATATGATCTGTGTGGCGTATCGGCATCAGTTTGAATTAGTTAATGAAAGTATTAGGGAGTCCTATAGACTGCATCATGTTGAAGCAAACAAAGTAAATTTCTAGCACTGAAACTTGCAGAATTGATCCATGCTGTGCTGACCTCCTGGGAGCAGCATTTATGGAGATCCTCTCGTCTCCTTTACTTTTCACTTTTTTAACTTCTACTTTAGAGTACTCTGAGGCATTTTTTCCTTTTGGAATGTGTGATAATAATCACTCCTAAGAGAGGTAGTTATAAGGTATGACATATTAGGAAAGAGCCTGTGTTTCAAGCTCTGGAATAGTGCTGTCAGTATAAATGCAAAGCCATTTTTTCTCCTTTCTTAGTCAATATTTTGATTTTTGTCTTTTCTTCATGGTCTCAGTGTTTTATCCTTTAGGAGGTTGCAGCAAAATAATTTCAGGTTTTGGCCACCATTATCTCATTCAGATTTGCCTATTTGCATGTATTAAAACTGAAATATTTGTGTATCTCTTTTAGTTCTAAACTGCTGCCGAGCCAAGTAATACATTAACTATATCTTACTAACTGGGACATAGGGTTGGGATTTAAGTAAACATCATGAGTTTTGGAAAAGGGTTCAAATGTTTCCTGTTGCTGGGAAGATAATGATCTTCAGCATTTTGAAAATCAGATAATTTCAATAATTTCTTAATATGGATGTAACTGTATAGCTTTAAGCGTAATTTTTTTTTTTTTAAAAAAAAACCTTTTACAGGGTTACTCTTGTGTTCTGTTGACTTCTCTGCTCATAATGGTATAAGGGACGTCTCTTTTGATTTGATGCTTGTTGATTTTTTTTTTAAATCTGTATTTTCACTCAGATTTGATGATGAAGAGGGTTGGTACTCCTAGCATTGGCAATACAGTGTTAAGATTCTCCACAGCAATAGGAATCTATTTTAATCTGGATTAAGAAGGAAATACAATTAAAGAATGTGGACAGTCAAGAATCGCCCCCCTCTGTTCTCTTCCCCAGTTACCTTTGTTTCCTTTGAGAACACAGACAAAGCAGGAAGTTAATTAGATCTGTGCCAGTGATTTTTGTGTTGTTGAAATTGATTACCAAATTATTTCCACAGCTCACAAAGCAGAAATGTCTTTCAGTTGCTACAAAGGATGGGTCAAAATGTGTTTTGTATATACATATATATATATATAAGCTTCCAGGTCTGTTTAACAGTTCTTGCCTTATATTTGTCTTAAATCAAGAGAACACCTACTTTATTGCACAAAGGAAAGCCATGAAGTTCATGAAGTCAATCTCCAGCCTTGCCCAAGTAGCAAATAGTGTGGTCTAGGAGACGTTTGTCTAATCCAGTCTTAAGTATCTCATCAGGGAGGTCTCCTTTTCTGAATGTATATACTACTACTTGTGGGTGTCTTGTTTTTCTTTTAATTTAACTGTAAAAGACAAATACAGGATTAAAGTATGAGAATATAAGTAGCCTATGCTATGCAAAAAACAGTTTATCCAGCAGTGGTTCTCAGTTTCTAAATTCAGCTTATTCAGTAATTCTTGAAGTACATCCACGTCAATCAATGTACCTGTCAGTGGTTTTGATCCAGTAATAGGCACTTTTGATCTTTCTGCTAGTCATGATTTTCAGTCGAGCTTTTTAGATTTCACTTTTTGGAAAGAATTGCTATTTTTAGCATAGCATGTTAATTCAAAGCTATCCTGAAATAACTCAATTTCCCAAAATTTATATTGTCAAGTGAGTTAGATATGTTTGTATCATTTTATACTGAAGGTACAAAATTAAATATGCATTACTGAAATACAGCATTGAATACAAAAGAAATTGATTTCCATCCTGTCGGCATCTTGAAAATGAATCACAAAAAAGAAATAGTATTTTTTTTTCTTTTATCTATAATTCTGCACCAACTGATTTGATTGCTTCTTAGTCAAAACCTGGTCATAGTAACATCAGTATCCTATCTGCCTGATCATTACCCTTTCCTATTATCATTGCAGGTAAACTTTGTTGCAGCTATTGATGTATATGAAGATGGTGAAGCTGGCCTACTGTTATGTTATAACTGTAAGTAGTTAAGGAAGACTGAAAATGATAATATCTCAATATCTAATTCTTTGTAATGTAATTCATTCAATTTGTAATGTAATTCACTGGAGTTTAGATCTGTATTTTAAAGTTTCAGTGTTTCATGGAAAGTATTTCAAAATACATTTTTTTTTCAATTTAAGTGCATATTAGAAGGACTAGAAATGGAAGTACTGTTTTATTGTGGTGTGTGTAATTGGACAGACGTTACCATCTTACAAAAGTCCTATTTCTTCAGATCTATCTTATTCTTTGCCTAGTCTCACACTGGGTGTTTCTAGGACATGGACAAATTAGTATTCCACCCCTTTTCTTCTTTGTGCTTTCCCATTCTGTCACTGTGCTTTCTTTCCTTCTGCACACTTCTTTGTGCTGACACATTTTAAAATTGTAATTCTCTTAATCTCTTTTTATAAAACGGCCTTGGATTTCATATGCATATGCTCTTCTGTGCTGTACACATGTAGTTTTGCTTTCAGTCCTCAGGAAAATCAAAGTTATGAGTATGAAACGTCCTTTATGAGGTGATGCTGAAGGACAAAGCACAACATTCTGTTTCAGAGGGCATGTCCTACTTGCCTTTCCAAAGAGAGCATTGATGGAAACAGGATAAATAACTCTACGTATTCTAGCATTGGCCGTTAGATTGGTACCACAGGGAAAAAGTCTCTAAAGTGTATCTTTCTATGCTCTGTGAGGCCTCATTGGTTTTGGTAGTTTAACAAATCCTACCTAGTTCTGGTTCACTCAGTACTACTTCAGAACTAAAAGGTCTGTGACAGAGTAGTGTGAATTCCCAAACCTGTACTTCTGTGCAGAATCAGTTCTACTCTAATAGGCTCGTCACAGAGCCAAAGCTAACAAACTCGGTTGATCCTAAGGTCCTAAAGCCTGTTGCACAGGGTTACAGCAACTTGAATCCCTATTTGTAGGGCCCTGTCACAGGGAAACCTCTTTTGGTCTTGTGACAGTTTTACAATTATGAAAGTATCATAATGGAGCAAGTATGAAAACACATGATTTGACAGTGTTCTAAGTTTGGATTTCAAACAAGCCCTTTTTTTTACACTTGTGGATATAAAGTTAGTTTAAGTTTAAGTACACCAATTACAGAAAAAAAAAAAAAAAAAAAAAAAAAGGATTTTACCTAAAAATAGAGAAGTAGTAGATTCACAAGTTATATGATTAATGAAATCTTGGTATCTGTAGTATCCCATGTGTATTACAATCCTCAAAGAACACAAACTGTGCTAGTATGTGGCTGCTTGAAGGGTAGTTCTTACAGTCAGAGGGTTACAGCTCTGCTTACATCACTTTCAGAAATGTTCTTAACTATTCCTCTATCCATAGACAAAGGAGCTGATGATTGCTGAAACAGAACAATACTTACTTTGTGAAATCTGACAAGTAATTAAAATGTAGCTCTATTATTTTTATCTTGTAAATGTATTCACAAAGGAAGCACATTTCCTTTATGGTCTGTTTCGATATAGAGGGACTTCTACATAAGAGTTTGATATTTATCTGTGTATTATCCACACTTCTGTAAAATCTACCTATAATGTTGGTGTTTGTCATTTGTGCTGTAAGATATTGGAGGTTTCTTTTTTTCGTTTTTTTGTTACAGATGTTTGCCAATATAGAAAGGTGTATCCTTTTAATGGAGGTTCTCCACTCGTCCAGTCATCAGCTTACAACTTTCACTTTAGCTGGAATCAAGTTCCTTATGCTGTTGGTAAGAACATACCTCTTTTTACCCTTTTTTCATTACTATTTAGGCTTGCACTTGGCTGTTGGTGGAATTGCAGCATGTGTGCTAGGAATATATAAGAATAAATATAAAATTAAAAATAATTTAACATACATACATCTATATTTAATATAATAAAATGTAATAAATATGGGTTAATAAATTCCTATAAAAAAGAATTTCTTCATGGAGAGGGTGGTTAACCATTAGAATGGACTGCCCTGGGAAGTGGTGGAATCCCTATCCCTGGAGAGGTGTTGACATAACACCAAGGTGTTGAAGGATTTTTTGAAACAGCAAAAATCCCATGGCTTGCTGCAGCTGAGCAAACCAAGCTACCAGGGCAACTATGAGAAGTTCCCATGACAGTGTTCCCACATCGCCCAGTTGAGGAATTTAGAAAAATACTGTTACCAGCCTCTGGCTTCAAGGACAAGGTCTACATGACTGCTAATCACAAGAGGGGTTGTTTTCTTGCAGGTGGGGTTGTTTTATTGTAGTTGTTTGTCTGAGTGCTTTTGACCAATAATCTTGTGTGAAACACTATCCACCCCTGTTAAGTTCACTATAAAAGTTAGGCTATTCAGACAATAAAATGGAGCATGATCTGACTCTACTGGTGTCTGTCGTGCTTTCAGCCGTGCTTCCTGCAACACCAAGGGACATAATGATGGAACTTGGTAGGTCAGGTTGATTGTTGGACTTGAAGGTTTTTTCCAACCTAGATGATTCTGTGATTCTCTAAGCGTGTTGCATTCATGATGCCACTTCAGCTAAGATTCTGCATATGGTATCTTTAATAAGTGGATCCTTGGGGCCAAGATTTTCCTCTGATAAACTTTTTTTTTTCCTTTCTCTTTTTTCTGTTTTTTATTTTCCATTCAGTTTATATTCTGCCAGGCTTGGAGAGTGAAGTTTTCTTCAGGCTTGTATCTGAATGTCCATCAGTACAGTAGACAAATCTTGTCGTAGGAAAGGGAGATACCAGAGTAGATCAGATACTCAAGAATTGTTTTCAGGGAGCATCTGAGAAACATTTACATTAATTATTCTACCTTGCAAAATAATTTTTGTTTCATTGCAGTCTGTGCTTTCCCTTATATCCTTGCCTTCACTACTGATTCCATTGAGATCCGATTAGTCGTGAGTGGAAACTTAGTCCACACAGCAGTTGCCTGAGCTTCAGCTTGTAGCACCAAGGGTAAGACACGAGAAAAGCATATTTGACTATTTGTGAGGTGTTGGGACCTAATTCACATAAAGAGTTGCTGAAGCCCAAACCAAACGAAAACTGACACATTTTCTGATTTGCATTAACTGTTAATTTGTGTGCTCTTAGCTTGTAGTGAGTACAGTGAGAATCAGAATTGATCTAACTGTCCTTTATTGCTTGCAGTAATGCAGAGCTGAAGTATTTGATTATTTACAGGGCAAATGCTCTTCTGAACATCACAGAAGTTCTCCCCATTTACAGTGAGATAGCCTTTCTGTGGCCAGCTGTAGTTAACTTAGCAGCAATACAGTAACAGTGGCAATAGAACATAGTGGACAAACATTTAAACTCTTATTCAGCAAGTGTTTAAGAAAGTTTTGCTGTACTAATGATGAGTTCTTTGTGATTTCAGTCAGATATTTATTTGAAAGCTACTACTGCAATAAGGGGATCATCTCATAGCAGTTCTAAGGAAATGAGTTCAAGTTCTCCTCAAGCACCGACGGCTTATGAAATACCAGAATGTCCTCTTTCTTCTTCAGAAAGTAACATGGTTTCCAGGCTGCTTGAAGCTTTGATTATTATCTTTAGTAAAATGAAATCAATCAGTTAAAAGATTTTGTTTTCATGGCTGAGAGTCTGGAAGATGGAAACCTTATGCAGAGATCTGAAACACCTGGCTGAGCTTTTGCCCATCTCTTCTGAACGCACGGCAGCACTCTTTTGAAGAAATCATGTCTGTAGGAGGGGAAGAATTAAGCTTCACTAGCTTAATGAGTCTTTGGCAATATGGCCAAGACTATAAAGCAAAAAGAGGTATAAAATTGTTCGAAAACTTTCAGACTTCACATATGCCATTCCTTTCATTTATGAACAACTAAACTATTGATAGCTAATTAAACTAATGCAAACTAAAGGCAAGTATTTCTAGTCTCAAAAGAGTTAATAAATTTAAAGTTAATAAATGCACAGTAAATTTGGTGTAACATGATCTGTGAACAATCGATCTACAGGGATAAATAATGGAGAAACAAAGGAACGCCAACTAGATAATGCAAGATGTATGTAGATCTTGTTCATTTAGATGTATTTAAATCTGCTGCTGCACTGTTGACAGAAGGGGAAAAGAGAAAGGAATCTGAATTTCTGTTTTTAAGACAGGCAATATGCTTTTTCTCAGTAAGCCAAGTTGTCAGTCTGCAAAATGTGGACGTATTTCTTCCTCCTCCTAGCCTATTTATAGTGAAAGATACAGTACAAGGAAGAACTTTGTTTCTTGGGTTAAAAAGCACCCCACATAATGTTTATAACTTTTCTGTATAACTTTTCATTGGAAGTATTTAGAACTGATACTGGTATGAAAGTGTAACGTTCTTTTTTTCCTTCTGCATTTCAGGTGAAGTTTCACGCTGGAGAAGTGGGCCCACGTGAACCTAATGAGGTTCAACAAGTCCAAGTGCAAGGTGCTGCACCTGGGTCAGGGAAATCCCAGACACGAGGACCGACTAGGAGAAGCACTCATTGAGAGCAGACCTGCAGAGGAGGACTTGGGAGTTCTGGTGGACAAAAGGCTCGACATGAACCAGCAGCATGCACTTGCAGGCCAAAAGGCCAACTGCATCCTGGGCTGCATCAACAGAGGAGTGGCCAGCCAGTTAAGGGAGGGGATTACTGTCCCCCCTCTACTCCGCCCTTCTGAGGCCTCACTTGGAGTACTGCATCCAGGTCTGGACCCCCAGCACAAGAAAGATTTGGACCTGTTAGTGCGAGTACAGAGGAGGGGCTACAAAGACGATCAGAGGACTGGAGCACCTCTCCTATGAAGAAGGGCTGAGAGAGCTGGGACCGTTCAGCCTGGAGGAGAGAAGGTTACAGGGAGGACCTCACTGTGACCTTTCAATAATTAAAGGAGTCTTGTAAAAAGGATGGAGAAGGACTCTTTACTCGGGTAGATAATGATAGGATGTAGGAAGTGGTCTTAAACTAGAAGAAGATAGGTTAAGACTAGACTAGGAGGAAATGCTTCACTGTAAGAGTAGTGAGGCACTGGAACATGTTACCAAGAGAAGTCGATGCCCCATACCTGGAGGTGTTCAAGGCAAGGCTGGATGGGGCTTTGGCCAACCTGATCTAGTGGGTGGCATCCCTATCTATGGCAGGGGGGTTGGAGTTAGATGATCTTTAAGATCCCTTCTAACACAAGCCATTCTATGATCATAGAATAGAATCATAGAATCATAGAATATCCTGAGTTGGAAGGGACCCTTAAGGATCATCAAGTCCAACTCTTGACACCGCACAGGTCTACCCAAGTTCAGACCATGTGACTAAGTGCACAGTCCAATCTCTTCTTAAATTCAGACAGGCTCGGTGCAGTGACCACTTCCCTGGGGAGCCTGTTCCAGTGTGCAACCACTCTCTCTGTGAAGAACCCCTTCCTGATGTCAAGCCTAAACTTCCCCTGCCTCAGCTTAACCCCGTTCCCGCGGGTCCTGTCACTGGTGTTAATGGAGAAAAGGTCTCCTGCCTCTCGACACCCCCTTACGAGGAAGTTGTAGACTGCGATGAGGTCTCCCCTCAGCCTCCTCTTCTCCAGGCTGAACAGGCCCAGTGCCCTCAGCCGTTCCTCGTACGTCTTCCCCTCCAGGCCTTTCACCATCTTCGTAGCCCTCCTCTGGACATTCTCCAACAGTTTCATGTCCTTTTTATACTGTGGTGCCCAGAACTGCACACAGTACTCGAGGTGAGGCCGCACCAGCGCAGAGTAGAGCGGGACAATCACCTCCCTCGACCTACTAGCGATGCCGTGCTTGATGCACCCCAGGACACGGTTGGCGCTCCTGGCTGCCAGGGCACACTGCCGGCTCATATTCAACTTGTTGTCTACCACGACCCCCAGATCCCTCTCTTCTAGGCTGCTCTCCAGCGTCTCATCGCCCAGTCTGTACGTGCAGCCAGGGTTTCCCCGTCCCAGGTGCAGGACCCGGCACTTGCTCTTATTGAACTTCATGCGGTTGGCGATCGCCCAGCTCTCCAACCTATCCAGATCCCTCTGCAAGGCCTTTCCACCCTCATTCGAGTCCACAACTCCTCCAAGTTTGGTGTCATCAGCAAACTTGCTCAAAATGCCTTCTATTCCTACATCCAGATCGTTTATAAAAATATTGAAAAGTACCGGCCCTAAAATGGAGCCTTGAGGGACCCCACTGGTGACCGCCCGCCAGCCTGACGCAGCCCCATTCACCATAACCCTTTGGGCCCTGCCCGTTAGCCAATTGCTCACCCATCGTATGATGTTTTTATTTAGCTGTATGCTGGACATTTTGTCCAGTAGGATCCTATGGGAAACCGTGTCAAAAGCCTTGCTGAAGTCCAAAAAAATCACATCAGCTGGTTTCCCTTGGTCCACCATACGGGTGATCTTATCATAAAAGGAAATCAGGTTAGTTAGGCAGGACCTACCCTTCACAAACCCATGCTGGCTGGGACCAATGACTGCTTTGTCCCCCAGGTGCGCCTCAATACGTTCGAGAACCATCTTCTCCATGATTTTACCAGGCACTGATGTGAGACTGACAGGCCTGTAATTGCTAGGGTCTTCTTTCTGACCCTTCTTGAAAATCGGCACAACATTTGCCAGCTTCCAGTCTACCGGGACCTCTCCAGACTCCCAGGATCGTTGAAAAATAATTGAGAGAGGTTCCGCGATGACGTCCGCCAGCTCCTTCAGCACCCGGGGATGAATCCCATCCGGACCCATGGACTTGTAGGGATCCAGGTGGAGTAGCAGATCCCGCACACGTTCAGGGTCGGTTGGGAGTTTGTCATCCCCACCGTCCCGGTCCTCCAGCTCGGGGCACCCTGGGTCCCGAAGCCCATCATCGGCATTGAAGACAGAGGCAAAGAAGGCGTTAAGCGTCTCTGCTTTGCCTATGTCATCGTCTGTGAGAAGACCTTCCCTGTCAAGGAGCGGCCCTATGTATTCTTTAGTTCTCCTTTTTCCATTCACATATCTAAAAAAACCCTTTTTATTTTCTCTCACAGACACAGCCAGCTTCAACTCTAGGTGTGCTTTAGCCACACGAATTTTCTTCCTACAGACACGAGCAGCATCCCTGTATTCTTTCCATGTCACCTGGCCCTCCTTCCAGTAGCGAAACACTCTCTGTTTCCGCCTAATCTCCATAAGAATGTTCCTGGTCAGCCACGACGGCCTCCTGCCCCGCCTGCCTGACTTGCGATATTTAGGAATTGCCTGATCTTGTGCTTCTAGGAGGCATCGCTTAAAGAGTGACCAGCACTGGTGGACATCAAGGCCTTCAAGAGCAGCTTCCCAGGGGACCTTGCTGACTAGTTCCCCGAGCAGCCTGAAGTCCGCCTTCCCCATATCTAGGGATGAGGTTTTGGTGGCACTTTTCCTTCTGTCACCGTAAATTTTGAACTCAACCACTTCATGGTCGCTATGACCGAGGTGGCCACCAATCACCACATCTCCCACCAGACCCTCTCTGTTTTCTAGCAACAGGTCTAGGAGGGCACCTTTCCTAGTTGGCTCCGTTAGCACCTGCACCAAGAAGTTATCATCTAGGTGCTTCATGAACCTCCTGGACTTGCTCGTGTCAGCCGTGTGGCACTCCCAGTTAACGTCTGGCAAGTTGAAGTCCCCCATAAGGACAAGGGGAGTTAATCTCGAGGCCTCTCTTAGTTCTGTAAAGAATAAGTTATCGGCGCTATCGTCCTGGCCAGGCGGTCTGTAATAGACTCCCACAACGACATCCCCTTTATTCGTTCGTCCCTTGATCCTTACCCAGAGGCTCTCAACTTTGCCATCGCCGACCTGAAGTTCCACACAGTCCAGCCCCTGCTTCACATACATCGCCACCCCACCACCTCGCCTACCCTGCCTGTCCCTCCTGAAGAGCCTGTAACCGTCTATCGCAACACCCCAGTCACAGGACTCATCCCACCAGGTTTCGCTTATGCCGATGATGTCGTAGTTGCGGGACTGGGCCAGGACTTCTAGCTCATCCATTTTATTCCTCATACTGCGTGCGTTCGTGTAGAAGCATTTCAGGTGCGTATGATGATTCTATTGTAACCATATTCTAAACCAGCTAGGAACTTTTTAGTTAGTAATGAAAACCATCAAGAGAGATCACAATGTTTTTTGTGAATGTTTTACAGAATCACAGAATCACAGAATTTCTAGGTTGGAAGAGACCTCAGGATCACCGAGTCCAACCTCTGACCTAACGCTAACAGTCCCCACTAAACCATATCCCTAAGCTCTACATCTAAATGTCTTTTAAAGACTTCCAGGGATGGTGACTCCACCACTTCCCTGGGCAGCCTGTTCCAGTGTCTAACAACCCTTTCAGTAAAGAAGTTCTTCCTAACATCTAACCTAAAACTCCCCTGGTGCAACTTAAGCCCATTCCCCCTCGTTCTGTCACCAGGCACATGGGAGAACAGGCCAACCCCCACCTCACTACAGCCTCCTTTAAGGTATCTGTAAAGAGCAATAAGGTCGCCCCTGAGCCTCCTCTTCTCCAGGCTGAACAAGCCCAGCTCCTGCAGCTGCTCCTCGTAGGACTTGTTATTAAGACTTTTATTCCTTTATTGAGGCCTTTTGGATGAACCTATTCCCAAGACAGAAGGTGCACAGAAGCAAAAAAAGGCTCCTCGAAGACAGTCAGATCCCAAGCAGGGAGCGCTAAGATCAACTAGTAGCGACAGGTAAATATATGAGCTTTAGAAAATAACCTAAGTTAGACTGTAAGTAATTTGGGAATTGCTTGTTTCTCAACCTTTTTACTCTAATCTTAGTTCGGTATAGCCTGACTGAGGCCCTTGTATACTACTGAGAATTTCATCCTAATGTGTATTAGAGTATCTGAATACTATCAGTACTGAAATGGTTATACCTCTTGCTGAAGATATGTTATGAGCAAAGCAAGACTAAATGGGACTTTGTGGGGACCTGGTGCAGTTGAGACAGTCATCAGGCCTACAGCATCTGCACTGTGCAGACTCACTTGCTATTTTCTTCATATCCTTGTGTCTCATTATCTCCAAAATAAATTTTGTAAACACTATTGCATATGTCTGTTTGTATCTGCTTACCAGACCCCCCGCCACTGATTTTTTTTCATTGTTTTTATAACCTGCATTTGTGATAAGTAGCAGCAGAATTCAGCCAAGATACAGTAGACTGAGATTATTTTTTTTCAATCCACTGCAATGTAAAACTTTATTATATTTATTCCACTATTTGAAAATTATATGGAGGGGAACATTCATTTACATTACCTTTGGGCAATAATCTGATATATGTAATCTCTGTTTTAATATGAATTGTTATCAAGGCTCTGGATCAGTGCTAGCCTGGTGTGGAAGCAGAGTAAAACAGAGAGAAATTCAGTTTTAATGGTTTGTCTCTGCCTTTAGGATAACTTGATTGTATAGCCACTGACCCTGCTTGCCCTTACCTGTGTATTGTTTCGCAGTAACTTTTGTCTTCATCTTTGCAGAATAATCTCAGCCTCTTTTGAAAGCTTTTCTGAGAGTCATCATCTTTCCACTAGTTCAGATCCTGATACTGTAGCAAACAGAGAGGAGAGCTCACCATCTAGCTATCCGTTCCATCTGGCTTCTTTATACAATGAGGACATCATTGACTTGAAGTGAAGACAGACAGACTGTTCCTTACGTTACCTTTTCTTACAGATCTGTGAGCTCTGTAGGAATGTCACAAACACTGCTTCTAGTGGTAAAACATACTTTCATGAAACATTACTTTTTTGGCATTCTAAATATAGGTAATCAATGAGAGCTTCAGGCTGAAAATGAAGTAAAAAGTATTATTTATTCTGAGCTTCTTATAATTGAAGTACCTGAATGAAAGTGGCATTCAGTTAATTGCTGTTACTAATATCTTGAGCTGTTTTACAGGTGTGCACCATGTAGAAAGAAGATGATGTAAATGACTCATTTTGTTTTTTCATTCTTAAAAAAAAAAAAAGCTTTTAGACAAGGTCTTTCCAGACAACGCAAGTGCAGTCTGTCCTTGAAATGATGGAGCTGTGTTTTATTCACTGAGGATTGATGGTTACTCTATAAAGATCAGGTAACACGAACGTGCTGTTTTCTTTTCTCAGACCTGTCCTGGACATTTTTTTTTTTAAGAGAAACTTGAAAACTGTTTTGGTATTAAGAATCTTTGAGTAGAATGACTTTTTATAAGAAAATACAAGCTTTCAAATCTTCCATAAAATTGGAAGTCAAAAACACATTGTATTTCTCCACAAAGGGAATGCTGTTTCTGTAGTGCACCTGCAGATTTTCTCATTACAGGCAGAAGCCCGTGCCCTGATTTTCTTTCTGACTACACAAAGATTCCTGTGCTGGCATCAGAATTAATTGTTGTCTGCTTTTACACCAACAATAGAATTCATTGCTCCAAGTAAACATTTTTCTAAATGGACCGGGCTGAAGTTTTACTGCCAAGAAGCTAGTTTTCTATGGTGAAATAGTCATATTAGATCTTTTGTTTTGTTAAAGGACAGTATTTCATCATTAAAGCTTGATTTTTTTTTAACCCTTTCCTCCATGCCAAAAATCAATTTTATACAATGTTGTGAAGGGGTTTGCTGTTTTTCATGAAAAAAGTGATGCTTCCAGGCTTTTTATATATAAAGATTTGGGCTTTATTAGGGTATTTCTTGCTCTTTATGTAGAAATATTTCTGTATCCTTGATTTATTTTGTAATACCATTTATGTATCATGATTTCCCCTGTCCAAGCATGACATCTGGTGATTTGTGCCTTTTGCTTCAGTCTGTCTGAATGTAAAACTTTTTTTTTTTTTTTGCAAAGTTTCATGGTATATGATGACTTTATTTCTCCATCTAAGAAAATATGCAAGGCCTTAACTGAAAGGATTACTTCTTATTCTCAGTCAGAGTGGCTGTTCAAGAAAAGAAGCAATATTTTAAACATTAATTAGTACAGGAACAGAAGCAGTATTAACCAGTGGCTACTTGTACTTTAGTATTTTTGCACCTAAATATGTATGGAGTTGTGTTGGGTCTGTCTGAGCTGGAGTCACCTTTTCCCTGCAGCAGCCCGCACAGTGCTGTACTCTGCATTCATAGCTGGAACAGCACTGATATCACTCCAGTGTTGTGTCTATTGCTGCGTAGTGCTAGCACAGCATCAGGACTCCTTCCAAGCCCGCAAGAGCCAGCAGGCTGGGGGTGGGCAAGTGATGGGGATGGGACATTGCCGGGGCAGCTGACCTAAACCAACCAAAGGGATATTCCATAACACCTGATGTCACACTCAGCAATAAAAGGGGGGGCTCTCGTGGGGGAGGGGGCTGTTCCCCCTGAACAACCACTACGCGTTTGAGGCCCTGCTTCCCAGGACGTGGCCGAATACCGCTCGCTGATGGGAAGTAGAGAATAATTTTTTTCTCTCTCTGTGCTTCCGCGCAGACGGATTGTTTCTTTTGTTTCTGTTTTTCCTCCCTATTCCCTTTCCCTTTAATTAAACCTTTCTCATCTCAAACCTCGAGTTCTCTGTGTTGTATTTTCTCCCCCTTCCTCTTTGAGGAGAGGGGGAGTGAGAGAGCGGTTGTGGTGGAGCTCGGCTGCCCACCTGAGTAAAACCACCACAGGAGTGAACCTTAGTAAACACCTGAAGTGCCACCTCAGAGTCTTTGCAAGAACTTGTAATTCTTTTTGAGAATGTCTCAGGGGGAAAAGGGGGGAGGAACAGTATCCATTTTCTCTGTTCTACTTACCTGGTTAGCTATGGTTCAAAAAAAAATCACTCTCAAAGTATTGTGTAGTCCTTATTCTGCTGCAAGTTGTAACCACTTGTGCGGACTCGTCGAATCTATTTTAGGGGAAGCACTGTTTGGGCTTGGGTATTTTTAGAAAGCAGAAGCATCACCTTTTTCCATAAACAGGTTTCTCAGTGTAGTATCTTTATTTCTGTTGTGTGGGTGTTTTTGAAGACTGTACTAGTGTGCTGCAAAACTCAGGCTTTAATTTCAATTTAATAAAATTTGAACTGGAAAGTTTGCTTTGAACTTTTAGATTATCAGATTTTAAATGTATTGCAGAGGTTCACTTCTGCTATTCTAGCATGATTTAACATGATTAAATGATAGTTTGATAGTAGTTGAGTACACGTGTATACATATGTTGATTAGAAAACTTGTTTGAAGAACCTGAACAAACACATATTTAGGTATCCTGAAAGACATAGAAAGACCTTTTAGATGGAGCAGTAGAGAGATCAAGAAGAATGGAGAAAGCTTGACTGTAACTGACCTAGGGTGATAGTCAGGATGAAAAACCACAGCAGTGGCAATAAAGTATTGCTATGAAGTGTGTGTGTGGAGTTCTGCCTGTAATAGCAGCATTGATGACATCTAGCAAATACTAACAAGCAGCAAGAGTACTGTAAGGAATACAGCAAGTCTGACTGCTTAAGCTAGATGAAAAAGGAAAAAAAAAAAAAAAAAAAAAGATCAGACTAGCTTCATGGTCTTTATTTTATCTGGAACAGGATGTTGGAAGAGTTTGAGGAGGGAGGAAGCACAGATCCCATATCAATTGGCTTGTCTCTCCCCTCCAGTCTGAATTTTATGGTATAGTTTAATGTGTCTGATGCAAACTGTTATGCAGGTCACATTGGGAACTACCAGACCTAAAATAATATTACTCGTACAGGACAGGCAGGATCTGAGCACTGGAGAAAATGACCTGTCTTCATGCCTTAGGTATGCAGTAAGTGCCTTAACAGTGCTGTCGCTTCTTGAGTATTTACTTCTGTGGTCAACCAGCATGTCATGCAGGCATGGAGGAATAATATTAGACCTAGCAAAAGGAGGTGAAGGAGGGATCGGGCAAAATTATTTTGTTTTATATGACTCCTAGGTATAGTAACTGAGGCTTTAGGATCATGTTTGTGTAGTTTACTCTCTACTTACCATACAAGAGCAGTCTGGAGTGTAGATAGAAGGCAGGGAACATGGCAGTTATGCTTCAATTTTGTTTGACACAAGCCACAAGAAGCAGTGTGAAGTTCTTCTTCACATTTGTCTTATCTAAAAGACAAAGTACCATACAATAATATGAAACTGCTGGGAAAACTGGACAAATAGCCATTATACAAGTAGTCTTCGTCAGACTGTGGCATGAATTACATGCATCTTAGTGTGATGAGACGTTGTTCTCTGAACTAGCTTCTAGACATTGGCTGTCTCAAAGTAGTGTCTTAGATCCATCCTCTTCAGGCTCTTGATCAAAACAAAAGCCAACTGTTGGTATTGATGGATAGGTTCTTGTTTGTCATTTCTAAAGGCCACATTTTTCATACATCTGTGTAATCTCTCTTCAAACCAGTGTCAGGTGACCAGGAAACATGAAATGGCTTATTGGAAGGCTACTGAGATGGACAGGTATACCATTCTTTACTCTGGCCCCTTGGAATAATGTTTTTTCTCTTCTTTGTAACATGAGTCTACTCATTAAAGCTTAAGAAGTAGCCTTGGACACAAATAGCAGCCGTGTCCACCCTAAGCACAACCTTTCCCTCTTTCACATCTTCTGTTAAAACTGCTACTAGTAGCCTGTGTTCTTAGTGTTGGCTGATCATCATATCCACGAGAAAAAAGAAAATCTTTAAAACTACAGCTATGATGGGTAGATGCTTTTTCTAATGAAGAAGACTACTGAATAAAGATTGCTACCACCTTCAACAGAAGGGTTAAAAAATATTTGGGCGAAATATGGGCGAAAGGGGCTTTGTATGCGTTTTCTGGGGTCCTATTTTAAATTCCTCTCAGATTCCGGGTAGGGATATATTTAGGGTTGTTCAGAAAGAGCGAACACAGAGAGTATTCACAGAGAGTATGCCTGTGAGGTGCCTGAGGATCTGCCTTTTTTTTCTTTAGTGGCTGCTTCTTGTAGTCTCAGAGAGGCGAATCCTCTCTGGAATGCTGAGGAAAGGCAGGAGGGTTATCAGCCCAGTCAGTGTCCCTAAGCAAGGGTCCCCCTAAGGCAAGTCTCTGAAGTGTTTCCCCTCTGTTTTAGTGGTGCTGTGGTACGCGTTGCTCAGAATCTGCTGAGTGTCTGAGGTGAGGTGGGGGGAAGCTGCTTGTACACTGTTGGAGCCTGGGTTGGGGGGGGGAGGTTTGGAGCTGGTTCTACACCTTTGGGGCTGTCATCGGGGGTAGATGGATTGGGTGCAGGCAGTATACTGTAGGAGCCTGTGTTTGGGGGGGGCTTGGGGCCTGCGTCTGGGGGAGGGGTGGGAGCTGTTTGTACACCTTTGGGGCCTGCATCTGGGGGTGTTTGGGAGCTGCTTGTACACTGTAAGGGCTTGTGTTTGGGGGGGCTTGGGGGACTCCCTCGGGGGGGGGGGGGGTTGGGAGCTGTTTATATAGGGTAGGGGGCCTGCCTTGCAGGGGATGGGAGCTGCTCGTAGAATTTGGGGCCCTGTGTCTGGGGGGGTTGTGGCCTGTGTCTCAGGGGGCTTAGGAACTGGTTGTACACCTTTGGGGCCTGTCTCTGGTGTGGGAGCTACTTGTACACTTTTTGGGCCTGTCGTTGATGGGGGTTGGGAGCTGCTTGTACACTTCTGGACCTATGTTCAGGGGGATTGGGAACTGCTCATGCATTGTAGGTGCCTCCCTTTTGAGAGGGGTTGGGGCCTTGGGGCCTGCATCTGTGGGTGGTTGGGAGCTGCTTGTACACTTTAGGGGCCTGGGTCTCATACCCTGGGTCTGGGCTGTTTGTACACCTTTGTGGCCTGTGTTTGGGGGGGATGCCTGTGCCTGGGGGAGTTGAGAGGTGCTTGTACATTCTAGGGGCCTCCACTTGGGGGTCTTTGGGGCCTCCCTTTGAGGGGGAGGGAGTTGGGAGTTGGTTGTACACCTCTGCATCCCATGTCTTGGGGGGGGCAGGGGGTTGGGACCTGTCTCTGAAGGGGCGGGTTGTGAGCTGCTTGTACACCTTTGGGACCTGTGTCTGGGGGGGGGGGGGGGGAGGGACCTGGGTCTGGGGCCTGTGTCTGGGTGGAGTCCAGTTCTTGGGAGGGGGTGTGGGGGTGGGGGCTGCTTGTGGGCAGTTGGGGTCTCCATTTGGTGTGGTTGGTGCCTGCTTCTGTTGGCAGTTTGGGGCCTGCTTGTAGACTTCTGCAGCCCGGGTGTGGAGGCTTTTCTGTAATGTTTGGGGTCTGCATTTTTGCTTTGGGATGCATCTTGAGCTTTTGAGGCCTAGCTGTAGCGTTTGGGGCCTGCATCTGGGGATTTTCTGTAGCGTTTTGGTCACGTGTTTGTGATTTGGGGCCTGTATCCAGGGTTTTGCCTTTTTTGTAGTTTCCATCTTTGTGTCTGTGTTTCGTTGTTGGTTGTCTGGGGTTAGGGGCAGTTTGGGGTTTGGATTAAGGTCAGTGTCATTAGCGTTAGGGGGTTGATAATAAGGGTTAGGGTTGTGGTTAGAGTTGTTAGGTTTAAGGGGGATAAGGATTTCAGGGTAAGGGGATCAAGGCTGTGGGAATAAAAATGTTTTTGCGCAGTTACATCCTTTAGAGGGAAGGAAGGTGGTATTGAGATATGCTTGCAGTGATAAGAGAGCTTAACAGTATGAAATGTGTTCATTTGATTTGTGTCAATATGGAACAATGCTAGGGCCGCATGATACGATGAAACGTGACCTTATGTCTTACATACCCTTGTATAACCACATGCTCAGTGAGGAGTGGTCGTACCTTGGAGGCAGGTAGCTTTTGGGATGGAGGTGTGTTTTGGTATTATAATGATATTATAATGAGCAAAAAGTACACTAGGGTACAGCATTTGTCAAAACATGACAGGTCTTTGGCTCAGGGTGGCAAAAAGTGCAGCTTTGTGCACAAGAACAATCGAGTCCCCACCTGATTACAGAGCCTAGCCGTGGTGTCTCCACTCCACTCCACTCCACGCTCCGTGGTGTTCCTTAGAGCTAGCACACCAACTTTCCCCAGCGCGATAGCATCTAAGGTTGGGAGCCTAGGGAACTCTCAGGTAATGCAGTTATGCCCTACCCTGAAAGCCTCTTCAATGCTGTACCTTTTCCTTAAAAATATGAATGTAAGTTTTATTTTCCTAGTTGTGAGGCATGTTTTAACAATTCGTGTCAATAAAGAACAGTCCTGTCTGCCTCTGGGCCCTGCACTGGCAATTTAATTCTTGAACCACAGATGCAGTGTGTCCCAGTCTCCCCCTCATTCGAGTCAATTTATCAAGTCTTCAGAAAATACTCCTCAAATTTATGAACCTGTTTGCCTTTGTTATTCCGGACTTCTATTTCTAACAGTTACAGCCTTTTTTTTGTCTTCTTCGAGATTAGCTTAACACTGCTATAGGTGTGACTGTCCCTGTGAATGGCTGGTGAGGAATGTTTTAATTACTCGTGAAGTGTCAATAAGAAAGCTATTTGTGTTTGTATGAAGTCTTTGATGTCTGGGGGTTTCAGAACAACTGATAACAACTAGTGACTGTTATGGGATACTATGCAAGCCTCTGATATCTGGCCAGGTGGCCAAGAGATTAAGAAGAAGAAAAAAAGAAGCTGAAGGACGGCTAGGAGACAAGACCTGCAGGGGATGCTGTGTAAGCTTGACACGATGCCAAGGAGTACAAAGGGGAAGGACAAGAAAAATCTTGGAGAGGAAGACTACAAGCCTTCAGCATGAAAGACCCCTAGAGACCCCCAGAGGGACCACTGGAGACTGATGCGCATGCTCCAGTAGGAGGGACTGGACCTCGGAAGCTAATTATAATAACCTATTTTTTTAGAAGTAGAAATGAATACATATTAGTCTACGAGTATAAAAATCAGCTACTTGATGTGGCCAGTGTGCATCCTGGTGGAGCGGAGACTCCCGGTGCACCCAGCGCTATTTGCTTACCTCTATTCTTTTAATAAATCCTATTTTTTTTATTTAATCCTATTTTGAAGACTGAGCCATTTATAACAATTTGGGGACTCGTCCGGGATGGCTATGGTTCCTGAATTCTGATTTGATCTAGGAGAGGCACCCCACCATTTGGTGGCTCCTGTTTAAGTCGGGTCGGGACTAATGCCATCCTGAACCTGAATAAAGGTAAGCAAAGAATTTGATTTTTTTGAGCTCCCTTGCCGGCTGCAGCATTGTTGGTTTTTTTGCCCGTAATTCCGCGCGCAAAGATCCAGACGAAGACGACGGAGTCGTGTTTGTGGATACCGTCCGGTTGGGTAAAGGTGCAGTTGCCAGTGTGTGTGTGAGAGTGTAACTGAGACTTCTAAAGTCAGCGTGGAGGTCTTTTTGTTTTCTCACCGGTTCTACTCTCCTGCGGGGGCGGGCTTGGCCAGTGAAGGGAGTGATTCTATAGAAGTGGTTCCTATAGAATTCAGGGATACGTGGGTGGGTGATAGGTCCTAAACCCCCTGCAAGACACTCTCACTGGGGGCAACCAAGGGCTGTGGGAATTGCCACAAGTAAAATTCCCAGATGGGTCAGATAAAATTGAAGACCGAGGACCAGGAAGGGAGCAAATTACCAGATATACCACCAGAAAGTCCATTATGAATAATGATAATAAATTGGAACAATAGGGGCCCCAGAAAATTAAAGAGTAAATTAAAAATGATCCAGTATTATATGATAGAATGACCAAAAGAACCCTTAAGACCCCTTGTATTTTGATCAACGGAGGACGGGGTCTGTCAGGCTTTGAACATTAATAGTGGAATACCTGTGGATCCGGAAAAGAGCAAGCTGAAACATTGGAATTAGAATTTAGAAAGCAATTGATTAAGAATGAATACGTGCTACATTTGTGCCTGTGTTACACTTATACCTCCAGAAAACAGGAGCCTCTCGGACCCCGAGAACCAGATCAAAAACAACCTCATGGTTTGGACTTTAATCAAGGGGTCTGAGATAAGGAGGACTGTTCACAAAGGGACAGGTTATGCATATGTATAGGAATGTTCATGTATATGTAACTCTTTACTAAAGCAAGTTGCCACGTTAGGCGTGCATGACTTTGGTGGGACTACCCGCCCCGTGCTGCCCAGAACTGAGTAAACAAACCTACTTTACCATCTTACTGATTGTGGAGTCAGCTTTCTGTGAGTCATTTTGGTGAGCCAGGCAGGAGACACTCTGCTCGGCTGCGGGATCGGCTGCAGCGCGGACGCCCCTAGGTGCACGCTGAGTGTTTTGCTCAGAGGGGACTCCACTCTCAGCTGCTCACCGCAGGAGCAAAGATCTCCTGAAGCTGCAGACAAACGGTATGTTTTCGGCTGCTGGAGGGATACTAACTGGAGTCTTAATAATTGTATGTGTTTTTAAATGTCCAGGTATTTTGTGTTGAAAGTATTTGTGTAAGGGTTTAAAACAAAGTGTTACAAATCACGAAGAACACAGTCAGAGACAATACTTGTTTGGTTGGTTATCATTCTAAATTATATTCTTGTGGTATGAATGAGATGTGCTAGAGGCCTCTGTGTGCGATTGTGCTGTGTGAGTGAGACGCAGCGTTGCTGCAAAGCGAGTGCAGAGTTCCGATCCGTGGTTCTGTACTCTCTGCAAGGGGAGTGGGCGGAGACGAATGAAGCGCTTGACAGACTGAAAAGAAGTGCTGTTTTATCCAAGTTTTGAGTGGTGGTGCCTAATATATGGGCCTGACAGTGTATCTTGTGATTCTATTTTTGCTCTTAAATGCTTAGATTGTGACAAGAAAAAGGCGGGAGCATGATCTGACTGCTTTCAGCTGTGCTTCCTGCAACACCCTATGGCAACAACAAGTCAGAACAGGTGCTCTGCAGCAGACCCAAGGAGAAACTCAAATGTCATGAGATGCGACTGGAAGCAACTACCAGAACTGGGATGATGGAGGCATAAAAAGCCTGCCTTTAAGACTAGAGACCAGAAGGATGGGGAGTGAAAACCCCATAAGAAAACACTTAGGAATCAATTCCCAAGCAAAAGCTCCTGATGCAACCCAGATGACTTCTGCAAGAGTGAGGATGGAAACAGATGCGATCTGAAACCAAATATGATGCACGAGACTTGAAACAGATCTGCACTTTAAGCAGCGACTGCAAGACAGGAAGTGCTCAGATCAGCCCTACAATGACGAAACAAGCATTTAGGGCCTTTGGCATGGCTACCAAGTTGCACATCTAATCTGTACAGTGGAAAAAGTCAATGCGGATATCAAGACCTGAGGAGTGCGTAACATATGATGATCATATTAGGAAATATTTGATACAAAGAACTATTAAATGCACAGAAGTGATTCCTTTAAGCTCCCACTGCAAGACAAGAGGTGCTCAGCACCTAATTGAACATCAGCATTATTCCGATGAAGTCAAGTGTTCAGTACCCTCAGGATGGCTTCCCCAGGGCCCGCCAAGCACCAAGAGCAACAGCACAGTACAGACAACACAGAACACAGATGACAAGCTGGGACTGCCCTGTCTGGCACGTGCTCACGCTGTACGTGACAGAACTCCCCACACATAATCTCTCTGCCTGACCTGATCAATTCTGAAAGGCCCCATACACTGCAAGGACTTAAAAGCACAGACCCCGCAACCTATGGGTGCATTCACAACCCCAACTCAAACAGAGCACTTGCCCCCTAACTTAGCTTGGCAATGCTGGGAGGCACGTTCCACCCTCATCAAGGAATACAAAGGCTAGCCAGGACATTGCTTCAAGCACAAGGCTCCTTTTCACCTGCAGAAATAAAGTGCCATCAGGCACCAGCACACCAGCCAAACTTCTTCCAGTGAAACACCCTCCTCAGAAACAAAACAGTAGTCAATTGACCTGCTCCGCTACTGAAATTAGATAGACACCCTCTAGACAACTCCCCACCTCCCCCTGCCAACCACTCCCCAACACACAGTATTTGCCCCTGGACTTAATTCTCAGGGCTCAGAATCCACCCTCAATGTGGACCACTGACACCAGCTAGGATGTTCCCAGTACCTTCTTCATCCCTGCAAAAGAGGAGTCAACCAGAGGTACACCAATAGACTACTACAACAAAAACAATACCCGTTTTCCAACTTTTCTCCACTCACCTTCCCGATCCAGGCTTAGCACTTCCATTCACTGTGCCAAGCCAAGGTCATGGGGCTTAGACCAAGGAGAAAGAACAGACCAACGTGACAATCCACAAAACAGTCTATACCCACTCCTCTTCTTTCCTCCCCACCTCAACAGCCAAGAAGCCCCAGAGCCACGTGCCCCAACCTAGTACCACCGCTTTGCTCACCTAGCATCCCATGCATCATGCTCCCAGCTCCTCTTGCGCTCCGAGCAGCTCCAGCATTTCAGGAACTGGAACCGCTGACATCTGACGTGCCACAGAAATGTGGCAGGAGACATACTCTGCTGTCACAAGGCACTTGCAAAGCCGGCCTGACAAGCGAAGTGAGCTAACACAGTCCACCGAACATTTAGGCAGCGCCACGCTTAAATGTGCCCGGGCGACTCCGCGCTTAAATGTTCCCGAACAGACTTATCCTTTAGAGATGAAGAAGGTGACCCTGATCACTCTCTTTGCAGTACTGCACTTATGCGGTCAAGGAACCATACCCCATGGTTTTCCCAAAAACAACGTACCTGGCAACCCCTCATAAACATACTTCTGGTATGGAAATTCAAGGACATAAAGACTAGAAGGCTGCAAGGTCTAAAGACTCAACAGACAGCAAAACCACAGGCAAAAGCTCCAGAAATATAACAAACTGTCCCTAAACCTGAAACAGACTACCCCTTACATGCCCACTGCTGCCATTTTCAGATACATGCTCTACACAGGGGTGCTTCGATGAATACATTTCTCCTAAACCCTGCTCCATCATTTTAACAGCAAGTTTTTGACTTTGATAATATTTGACATACAGGCAAAGACTCACAGAAAGCCCCATAATTCTGTGAAAATCATAAGGGTCCCAGAACCACAAAGCAAACGCACAAACTAACATCGTCATCCTATCCGTAAACATGCTATAACAATTACTCACCTGAAGAAGAGCTGCATGCAATAAAGGCACCTAATACTATATAGTTTGCTTTAATTTACCAGATTCCAATAGTTGTTACCTCAAAAAGATTTGTGTATCAGTCTCTACTTCGAAATGCATGAGTCCGTAGATTCCAACCCACCTAAAGAACCCTGCAACTGACTGAAGGAAAAACAAAGCACTTACCCCAAAAAGCAGCTCAGGCAGAAGGAGCTCTCTGATGCCATACCTGGGGCTCATCTACCATTTGGCCCCACCCAGCATCCAAACCCAATCACCTGGGAAAGGGGAGGGGTAAAGCACAAGAAAGTAGGAAGAGGATGAGCAGCAGCTGTGGTTTATTTACTTATTACCAAAAAGGCTATGCTGATGGGTCAAAACATGCTACAGGACACTGGGCCCTGCGCCACCTGAGGCCGGACCCCAGGGGCTTGGGATGGCTGGCCACTGCACTGCCTGAGACTGAGCCCCACACCGTGGGATGGCCAGCCCCCGCACCACATGAGGACAGATGCCCGGGCCCCGGGACCGTCGTCCCCGAGCCATCCGAGGTCGGCCCCCGGACCCTGGTGCAACTAGCAGACGTGTCGCTCAAGACTGGACCCTAGGGGCTCAGGACGGCCGGATCCCCAGTGCCCGGGATGCCTGGCCCCCACGCCGCTTGAGTCCGGCCCTGGGACAGCCGGCCGCCGCGCTGCCCAAGGCTGGCACTCTGGAGCTTGGGATGGCCGGTCCCCGTGTCTCCTGAACCTGGACTCCTGGGGCTCAGGACGGCCAGCCCAAGGCTGGCCCTCCACGCTCCTGGACATCCGGCCGTTTCGCCACCAGACGCTGGACCCCCAGGCTCCGGGACAGCTGGCACACGCATCACCCAAGATCGGACCCTTGGGGCTCGGGATGGCTGGCTCCCAGACCCTGGGATGGCTGGCACACTCTCCGCCAAAAGTCGGACTCCAGGGGCTTGGGACAGCCGGTCCCCGCCCCGGTACCAGTGGTCCCCAAGCCACCCGACAGCAACCCCCTAGTTCACAGCACGGCCGGCCCCCACTCTGCCCGTGGCTGGCCCCAGGGACGCCTGTCCCCCACGCCACTTGAGTCCAGCCCCGGGAGAGCCAGCCGCCGCGCTGCCCAAGGCTGGACCCCAGGGCCATGGGACAGCCCGCCCCCACAGTGCCCGAGTCCAGCTCCCTGGACCCTGGGACTGCCGGGCCCCTCAAGCCTGAGGAGGTCCACCCTGGGCCAAGGGACAGCCAGCCCAGTTGCTGCCAGGACTGAGCATGATCCGTCATTTTTTAGAAATCTAGAGTATCCAGACACAGTTGTTGCTGGAAATAGCAATCAGGGACAAGGCCTTTTCAAGTCTTTCTAGGCATGTGGGTGCAAATCCAGCAATTATTTTGAGATAGAACCCGAGAGATGGTCTGGATTCATTGGAAATGCTGACTTTTCCCCTCTATCCTACCACTAATCCATTCAGAGTAGGTATTACTAAGATAAACTTAAAATACATCAATTCTCTCTCCCTATATATATATATATATATATATTTGCACACCCCTATAATAATTAAGAAATAATAATTAAGCACAACACTAAAAATCACAAACTAATAAGGATTCTTCTTGTGGGAACTAAATGCACGCCCCCCCCCCCCCCCCCCTTTCTCTCACTTCCAGGGGGCGTTCCCTGTAAACACTCCAATTCTGTGCAATTCAATTCCAAAGGTCAAGTGACCTCAGTCCCCCGAGCCACTCCCAGCCTGGAAGCCAAGCGGCGAGGTGGAACTACATCTCCCAGCGTGCCACGGAAGCCAGCGTGGCCGACTGCCAACCTGAGGACCACAACTCCCAGCGCGCTACAGGGCAAGACACTCCCTGCCGCCCTCTGCTGCGGACACCCCAGAGCCAGCCCCGCAGCCCCATCGCGTGGTCCCCGCCACCCCCGCCTAGGCTTGCCTTAGGTAATTGTGGAGTAATCGCCTTAAACCGTTTCCTCATTAATGGAAACGGTTAACCCAACCAAAGTTAGAACAAACTACGGGGATTCTCCCCTCTGAAGACAGGCCAAGAGAGCTGGAGTTGTTCACCATGGAGAAGAAAAAGCTCCAGGGAGAGCCGATTGTCGCCTTTCAGTGCCTAAAGGCAGCTTATAAAAAAAGTTGGAGAGCAACTTTTTGCTCAGACAGATAATGACAGGGCAAGGGAGTTTTTAAACTAAAAGAGGGGAGTTAGATTAGATGTTACAAGAACAGGGTAAAGAATAGAGGAAGACAGACACAGAGAAGGGCAGAGGAATCAAAAAAGATCAAGAGAGGAGTGGGACAGAGGAAGGAGTAACAGTGGTAGCTGGACAGAGGAATTGCAGGGAATGCTACTGCAGGCATACAAACCTGGGTGCTGCAGTACAGTGCTCTTGTCATTGATGGGCAGTACCAGTTGTGGTTGCAATGCTGTGCAGGTTCAGTGCAAGCAGCTGTCACAAAGTCTCAGGAGAGCATAGAAGCACGAGGAGTGTGGGGCATAATGTCTCTCTCAGGGTTCCAGAGTAGAGTGCAAAGGTCTGAAATGGGTGAGTGGGGGTAACATGGCTACCCAGCAGACACCCAGATGCCCAGAGAAGCCCTGTGTGCCACTGTGTCGGCTCCTGAGCACCATGCACATGCCAGCAGTCTACAAAGTGTGCAGAGGCAAGTTAGCAGCAAGAAACAGATGCACAGGAGAGGATGTCCCTGTGCAACCTGCTCCCATCCCTCTCCCTGCCCTGCCAGCATTTGCAGCGTGGCACCATTCCACTCCCTCCCCACCCACCTTGACACTCCAACCACCCTGACCTATGGAAGGCTGCACTGAGCCCCTGGCTGCAGCATGCACATGTGAGTTCGCTTCTTCCAGTACGCAAAAGGAAGCATTTATTCAGGGCTTCTTTTAAACTTCAAAGTAGTACTGCATCTGGATGATGGGTTTGGAGGGATTATATTTTATATAAAACCCACGAGAAATAAATATCTGGTAGAAATAGGTAACAAAATTCACGCTGTATACAGTTGTGCTATTTATCTACAGTTGTCAAAAATACAAAGAAATTAGGTAAAAAAGGTTGCTTGGTCGAAACATTAATGAAATATGCGTTCCAAATGGAGTGGTGGAGCGATCAAACAAAGACACTAAGTGTCTTAAAGCTTCAGAGCTTTCAAGAGCTGCTATGATCACATGACTAAAGAAAAGCTACCAAGTTTGTTCACCAAGACAGCTGTTCAAAGTAAAGACAGGGAAAAAAACTTACACTCTACCACCAGGCATCTTTGCTGGAGGGGAGCAAGAGGAGGAAAAGAATGCAGCAAATGTTTAAACTTCTCCTGATGGTATCTGTATATTTTGAAGAAACCTCTCTGGCAAAAGCAAGGTCAGTTTGCAGATACTATCTAAGGAAACAGCAACAGACAGCAACAAATAACGTGTCTCACGGATAGGATCACTTCATATTCATTGTACCGCACAATGACCAAGAACAATGATCCCGAAGATGAAAAACAAAATCTCTCTCCCCAAGGAGCACCCTGAAGCCTGAACATCTTCAATATACATTTTACCCCTGAATTTTCTCACAATGTTCTCAGTTGGTATTTCTCTGAGGGAGACGTAGGCTCTCATGGAGATACTTCATGCTCCCATGCTCTGAGAAGTCAGAAACATGATTGTCCCCTCTCAATAACCACTTCGTAGTGAAGAGTCCTTCAATTCTCACTGGTCCACGTGCATGGATACCAGAAATACTAATTCCAACTTCAGCAACTGTAGAAAACACACAAGGTAAAGGTAGTTGATCCTCGGAAGATATTCAACTTTGTACTATATAGCTCTGCATCTTTATGTAGAAGCAGTCATTCAGTGTGATCTCCCTTCCTTCGCTCCTCCCCAAGTGTCAGAAGTGATTTTTATCTGTTCTGATTAGAGGAACTTAACTATTATAAATTGGAATGTTTACACTTGTCTGTTACAGCTTCACTTTTAGACAGAAAAGTGAGCCAGAAAGGTACGCATGTCTTACGTATATCATGCATTCGTTTGAGGGTTTACCCTTTGGACCATAAGAACTAAATTAGTCAAGATCACAATCTTATGTCCTTTTTTTCCTTCCCTCTTCTTAAAGAGACCACTGCATGATCTTATAAAACCCTAATTACAATTTTTTTTAGCACGCAGAGCACTGCGTGTTCAAGCCTGCTACAGAGATTTCTAGTAGTTTCTACCTCAGGAATTAATGTTTCCCTTGTCTTTTGCAATTCCTAGTACGTGCACGTGTTTACTTAGGTAACTGATACTCAGTTTTGTTCTAGTCTTTCCTTCCTCCCACACTGCTGAGTGAGCAAACAGCTTTTTGGTGCTTAGCTGCCTGCACACCACAGGCACTTACCTGAGTCCAAATCTATATCCATCAGAGAATTGGGTACTGGCATTCCAGACAACACAAGCACTGTCCACATGCTGGAGGAACTCCGCTGTTTTCTCTGAGAAAGAGGCAAAGCAGAAAATAGGATACAGTATATACAGAATGATCATGCAGTCCAACAGGCACAGCCTCATACCGTGAACAGATACAATAGCAGAACTTTTACCTGCACCGTTATCAGACAGCATTTAACAGCCTGGATTAAAACATGTTCACGCACACCTTTTTCAGAGTACATTTAGCACATAGACACAACTGTAAATATTACAAGGAGCTTGCAAAGACAAGAAGAAAGCGAAAAGATGTCTAATTCTTACTACAGTCTAGACCTCGCAAACAGGGTAGTCATATGACTGGGGAGAAGTGACAGCAGCCCCAGGCTGCTTGCAGTCAGATGGTTAAACTACATGTTCAGCTGTAAGCTGCAAGTCAGTCACCCAGAGCAATGGGACGAATGCTAAAGATGAACTCTATCTCCAGTACACACCCAAGTAAATCACTGGTGCACCAGGTAGTGGCTTACAGTATCAAAAGCAAGCCTTTCAGTGCTACTCATTTAAGTTCTGCAGAAGGTGCAGAAAACAGATGCCTGCTTGAATCTCACACTGATGAGCCACATATCAAAATGACCTTACTGTAGCTGACTCTCAGAAGTTTTAGGCTTGTTTCGAGAGTCATCCTTTGGCTGGGAGCAGCTCTAGCTATGTTTTCAAGCAGCAGAGTGTTCAAACCTCATGCGGAGGAGTGGAAGAAGCACAGAGAGGCACATAGGAACAGAAGTTCGCAGCATCAAAGGAGCAAGAAACTGGGAACTGAAATACATGCAGCTTTTACACTACAAATGCGGAACGGGGAGATAAAGGACTGGGAGAGATAAAAAAAAAATTGCTTGTGGTCCTTGTTTGCAGGACTTAAAAGTGACATGGGAAGACAAAGTGTATATAGTCTGATCTTTCCCACAATCCCTATTCCCTCTATAGAAGCTCACCTCTTCCTCCTTCAGAGGCCTGAAGACAACTCCAAGATTCAGGAGACATTTCCACAAAACTGATGTGGTAAGTCTGTGCAATACAAGAACACAAAGCAGCCTGCCTGACAAGAACATGTGTTGACTTGCCGTTGGCCAGTTGCTCAAACACATGCCTTCACCTCCTGGAATAAGGGCACACAACATGTTTTCCTTGAATTAAGCACAACTATAGATAGATGTAGCTCATAGGGTTCCGGTTGATTATGCTTACTACAGACCCAAGATAAGAGAAACTACTGCAATGTAAGTAGTTATGCTAATAACAAGAGCCCGCAGTGAAACCAAAGCTTAAGGAAACAGATTAGGTCACAAACCATCCTCTGTGACAATAACATCCATGTGAGAACTTCGATACTTGTGGATATGTTCAACAGCCTCTTGTACACTATCTGCAACCTCAATGCAGCACTCCAGATCCCCATATTCATCACGGAGAGATTTCACTTCTGAGGGGCTGAGTGTCAAGTAAGAGGCAAACTTTGGGCCAGCATGAATCTTCACCTGCAATACCAGAAGTGTATGTATTTTGTGCTGTAGATTTTACCAATGCATAACAGGTGAAAAGCGCAGTTTGTTGTTCTGGGTATAGCCAGGATGGAGTTAGTTTTTTTCATAGCAGTCCCTATACTGCTATATATTGGATTTGCACCTTAAACAAACCACTGTTCTGGCTGTTGCTAAACACTGCTCACCCAGTTTCAAGGCTTTCTCTTTTTCCCCCACAGTGAGAAGGTCAAGGGTGTGCTAAAAGATAGGAGAGGACATAACTACAATTGATTCAAACTGACGAAAGGGATAGTCTATGCCATATAATCATAGTCAGCAATATAAAATGAGGGGAGGGGAGTTTCGAGGAAGGTAGACGTTGCTCAGGGACTAGCTGGACACTGATCTATTTGTGGCAGGTGGTGAGTGACTGTATTTTCATCACTTGTTTTGTTTTTCCCTTTCTTATTCCTCTTTCCTTTGCTAATTAAACTATATTCGTTCCAAACCATGAGCTTTCTTGCTCTTTCTCCTCCCACTTGAGAGCAGCAGGGAAAAGTGAGCAATGCGTTGACTGATGCTTAGCTGCTGGTCTGGGGTTAACCCACATTTGTGAGACTTGCAACAAGAACCGAGGGAATGGCATAGAGCTGTGGCAGGGGAGGGTCAGGCTGGATGTTAGGGAAAGGTTCTGCACCAGGAGGTGGCTGAGCACTGGAACAGGCTCCCAGGACAGTGGTCACAGCACTGAGCCTGCTGGAGTTCAAGGAGTGTTTGGGCAATGCTCTCAGTTGTATGTCTGATTTCTGGGTGGTCCTATGTGGAGCTAAGGGTTGATCTTGGTAATCCTCATGGGTCCCTTGCAACTCAGGGTATTCTATGATACTTCAGATTTGCTGATTAGAATCCCTACCTTTGAAGGCTTTCAAGAAAGGTGCCTGTAAGATGGCATTTTCCTGTGCAACTATACATTTTGTTGATAATAAAACCCTGACCAGTATTTGTGTGTTTCTTGTTCTCAAGTCTGATTAGACAACAGTAACATCAAGTCCTCCCCACTGTATTAAGGGGCAGGAGCTGTTGGGTGCTTGTGGAAATCTACCCGTCACCACACAAAATCCATAAATTTACCCTTCACTTCCCCCCCCTAAAAAAAACATACTTCTCTTAGTATGACTTCTTTAACATCATCAAAACATGACCTGCCTATTTTACGATGTTTTCCTGCATGAATCACTGCTTATATACACTATTTGCCAAATGCAAATGCTATGTGAAAAATCCACTTTTTAAGTGTAATTTAAAGTACTTCACAAATATTTCTCTCCTGATGCATCTCTGCTATGAAACATTACGCATGTCAAAGCGATTATGTAGGATAGTGGCCTTTCACTGTTCCTGTGGAACAGTAGGAGGGGAAAATAATGGGCAGAAATAAAGGCAAGTGAGGCAAAACATTTAAACAATGTGGATGAAGCAGATTTGAGAAGGAGAAACATAAAATGGGAAATGACTGAGGTAAGAAGGTAAATCAATAGATTTAATAATAGTCTTTGGGTCCATGAGGTTGCCAGCCATTAAGTCAGAATTAAGAATAGTAGAGAAAGGGTTGTGGATATGCTCTTCCAAGGCAGAGAATGATTTTTTGCTACTTAAAAGGAAGTAGTTGTATCCCAGCATTGGCATGCACAGCCACCCCGAAGAAGCTGCTTTCAGATCGTTTCCACTGAAAAGCTTGGGGTTTCATGGAGAAGCCGAGAAAGCTCTCCAGAAGTTCATCTAGGTGTACAAAGAGACAAGTGGGTAACGTTAAGTGTTATGTTATCATACAACTACATAGGGCTCTGTCAGCAAGACCAAAGGCTCCTAAAATGAAAAAAAAAAAAAAAAAAGGTAAATAAAACAAAGACCAACACAAGTATACATGACTAACCTGTTCTACTCTCAACATGTTTCTGATCTGATCAAACAACAGGGTTCTCAGCAAGTCTTGATCAATTAAGTGTTGCCAGAGCGTTATAGGCAGCAGGATATTCACACTTTACTCTTAAACCTCAGTCAGAGACTCAAACAATTGGTTATATGTAACAAACATTTATGACAAAGACTTGAAGAGCATGTGAATTATTATTATGTATGGTTATTATTATAACCATACCACACATATTCCAAATGTGAAGTTCAGTTACACTCATGATATCCAAGTCACCCTCTCACAGCTTACTTACTCACGTGACCTTCTCAATGCTGGCATCTGTGACCACATACACATGACAGATCCCTTCACTGTGTCCCATCACTGGAATTCTCTTAGCAGCTTTCTGGATATTCCTGACTAGCTGGGACGAGCCACGTGGAATGATTAGCTCTATCAGCTTCTCCAAACAGCAGAGATCTACTTCCTCTCTTGTATTCACCTGTGAAAGTTGTGACACAAACAGTCAATGGCCTGAATTCTCAGGCTCTGCCTGTACTTTTTATACATGCCACAGCAAAAAAGTTGTTGATTTAATTCTAGATACTTACTAGTTGCACTGCATCTTTGACTCCATGAATTGAGAGTGCTTCTTGGGTCAGATGGTGAAGGATTTGATTGCTATATGCAGCCTCTTTCCCTCCTTTTAGTAGCAAGCCATTTCCACTAGCTATGGCCAAAGAAGACACCTGTCAGAACAGAATTAAAAAAAAAAATAAGAGAAAAAGTAATCCGACTCCTCTGTGAGAATAACATCTGCAAAACAGAGTAAAAACAGGGTTTTGAGTTCTGCTGACTTACTCAATATTTATATATGGCACCAAGAAATTCTTCCAAGTCAGAACATGTAACTCCAGAAATGAAGTATCTTAACATTTCAGGAACAAACTTGAGCTTCAGGGTACTACTGGCAAATTGAGACTGCAGTGAGTAAGTCAAAGGAAACTCTGAACATAGGCTCTGGCACAAATTTGGTAGCCGTATAAAACCATTTCAGATGCAAGAACTCTTATCCCTAATCATTCTGGCTGGAAGTAGCTAATAAACTCTTCCTATGAAGAACATTTTTGTTGTGTTGTCTTATACAGAAGCCTTTTATTTTATCGCACTGATTTCATGTTTATAACCAGAAGGTGACCTTGCCCTTGGTGGAGGGGAGTAGATGACCTTTAAGTTCCCTTCCAGGGAAGACCATTCTATGATTCTATGACACCTCCCACTAGACCAGATTGCTCAAAGCCCCATCCAACCTGGCCTTAAATACTTCCAGGGATGGGGCATCCACAACTTCCCCAAGCAGCCTGTTCCAGTGCCTCACCACCCTCATAGTAAAGAATTTCTTCCTTTTATCTAATCTAAATCTACCCTTTATAGTTTAAAGCCATTACTCCTTGTCCTGTCATTACACTCCCTGACAAAAAGTCCCTCCCCAGCTTTCCTAAAGCCCACTTTAGGTACTGGAGGGCCACTATAAGGTCTCCTCAGAGCCCTCTCTTCTCTAGGCTAAACAACCCCAGTTCTCTCAGTCTGTCTTAATAGGAGAGGTCCTCCAGCCCTCATCAACTTCGTGGCCCTGCTCTGGACCTACTCTAACAGATTTTTTTCTTATGTTGGAGTCCCCAGAGCTGAATGCAGCACTCCAGGTGGGGCCTCACAGAAGTGGAGTAGTTAGCGAGAATCACTTCCCTGGACCTTCTGGTCATACTTTTGATGTGGCTCAGGATACAGCTGGCTTTCTGGTTTGCAACTACACATTGCTGGCTCATGTAGAGCTTTTCATCCATCAACGCTCCCAAGTCCTTCTCTGCAGGGTTGCTCTCAATCCACTCATCAGCCAGCCTGCATTCATTCTTGGGAGTGCCTTGATGATGGTGCTGAACCTTGCACTTCGCCTTCTTGAACTTCATGAGGTTCGCATGGGCCAACCTCTTAAGCATGTCAAGGTCAACTCAGACCAACTCCTTTTCCCTACTAGCGTCCTCTGGGTAAAAACAGTCACCATGTTTGATATTCTACCTCATTCTGCTGTCCACAATTTGAAAAGAAAACTGAAAAAATAGGGAATACTTCAGAAAGATACACTAAATGACAATGATCTAGGAACCTTGCCGTACCCAGATACTATGCGTCTTTAACATATAAAACTAGACATTAAAATGCAATTTGATTGTATCTTGTTAGGAATCTGCCTCTCTGAAGATCAGCATCACAAAGGAAAGCTGCAGAGACAAGCTTATTTAAATAAAAAAATCTATTCCATAATGGGTTTCAAAACAGTTTGTTCCCTTTATATAATAGATCATGGCTATACTTCAGAACGATTGCTTCCTATAGATTTCAAGAAATCCAGTCTGTGAAATATGATCTCAGAACTTCGCCTTGTAAGTACTAGAGGCAAACATGCTATTTGTATATGCTCATTAGAAGCTAAACTGTTAGTCTGCAATTGTTTCACCTTTACTGTAACTCAAGGCTGAACTCTGAGCACTGACTCAATTCCATGTATGCTATCTCCAGCTAGCTATCAGGCACACACTACTCCATGGAGAAGTCAAATATCCTCTGTAATTGCTTACCCGAACCAGTATGAGATGCAATAGTAAACTATTGAGGAAGCAACCTATCCTCTGCACTCAGAGTCCATCCTACTATCAGCTATAGCATGGGAGAGAAACCATATTATTCAGATGCAGAGCTAGCAAAGATGATCCTCTGAAATTGCATTGGAGAACTTGAGGATGGGGGCTGGCAGGAAGAAAAGTAACTAACAAGACAAGTCATCGTAAGTCAGTAAATTAAAAAAAAGGAAAAAAAAGTTCAGGGGTGGGAAGCCAGTAAGAATCAGCCTGATAAACATTTTATCAGTAAGATAAAGAAGAGAGGAGAAGGGAAGAGATTGGCTATGCAAGGCAAGAGACCCAGGAGGCAAAGGTTGGAGTCTAGGAAGGCAGACTAGAATTTGGTAACGAAACATACTGGTTTTCTATGAAGAACAGAGCTAGCAGCAAGGAAGTAACAATGTTAGACAAGGGAGACTAGTGCCTTTTCCTTTCACATGAACTTTGCCTAGAGCATACTCCCCTTCAGTATGAAATGAGGACAAACACTCACAACATTCAGTTATGAAATATGAAGCTGCCCTTTGGCAGTCTCTTTTTAAGTGCCCATACCCGTCCCTTGCTCCTCAAACACTTGCTCATATGTTAGAGAAATGCTCAGTCAGTCTTGCTAAAAATACCAGCAGTAAGAGCCTAGACTTACCTTTCCACAAGGAAGTAAAAGCTATCATTCTGCCTCAGTGCTAATATGCAGTATCAGTATGGGACAGACCACTCAAAGCCTAGAACTTCTACTTTGTGCTAATTTTTTTAGCATATATTCTTAACAGTTGTGGTTTGTTATTAATAATCTATATTAAACATCTGAGTTTTAATCGTAGCCTGCAGTTCAGCTGTACTAGGCATGGACAGGAAAGTGCTCATTGGTAGGAACCTCGAGAGTTGCAAGTTAAGCAGGGAACCTACGTTATAAGACACATGCAGAAACTGCACCACCTGAATGTAAGATAACTCCTCCTTTATGTTGGGTATCAAAAAACAACGCTGAATAACTCTCAACATTGCAGAAGTAAGTCCCAAGAATGTGTCCATGGAAAAAAAAATTGGGATGACAACAGAACTCATTTCAGAATACTACAAGCAAAAAGTCTTTTGAGGCAAGACTTCTTGCAGCCTTCCAATAAGTCACCAATAGAAATACACTTTTGTTATCAAATTATCTCTCTGCCCTCCTCACGTACCTGTGGAAGACCGTCAGGACGGGACTCAACAAAAATCATAAGAAGGACCCCAACAGGCACTGTCACCTGCTCCAACTCTAGATCTTTTGCTATTCATGTTCTCTGAACTATGCACCCGATGCCATCCTGTGAAGATGCTGCAATTTGACATAGCCCAATAGCCAAGCTGTTCAGCTTTGATGTAGACAGACTTAGACATTTCAACAAAGGAAGTGCCAATCTTCCTAGAAGAAAGAAAAAATTGTGCTCAAGATAGATTTATCTGTCTAGTTTCAAGAAAAAGTGACCTAATGGTCAAACTAGGAAAAAAAAGCAGCTGTTTCCCACACCACAGCAAGAAACCTAAGATGAACAATGTAAAGCATTAAGTTTAGTAGCTACAATAAAACTGCTCAAATTTGACAATGATTTCACATATTTGTGAATCATTTAGGTGTATCACATATACACCTAATATGATATGAATGATTTGCATATGAAGTAACATCCACAAAGTCAAAGTTTGCCCTATTTCTAGTACCGTTACACAACTGTGTACCTGAATTTCGTACAAATTTCTACCCTTGTGATATTCCTGGAAGGTTTGGGCAGTAATTGCCTCTTTCTGTTTCACAGATGAAAATCACAAAGAGCAGAGGAACACATAGTATTTCAGATTGGACAAGAGCTGCCTGTTTTCTAGTCTGAACACATTCAGGTAGGAAGTTTACTTGGAAACGTCCCTCCAGGCATTCTCCTCAGTAAAAAATAGTTGCCATATGTCTTTTACTGAACATTAAAATTTGTGATGTGCCAGTTCCACACATTTTCTAACCCAAGACCAGCTTCCTGATGCACCACTCTAACAAAAAAGAATGGATTTAGTCTATGCTGCCTGAACTGTACTTTCCTCAGTCAGAAGGTAATGTGGTTCTTTCCGGAAAGCATCATTTTTAAGTACCAACCTTCCCCACAGGGGCCAAACGTTACAGCGGCTGAGGGAGCTGGGCTTGTTCAGCCTGGAGAAAAGGAGGCTCAGGGGCGACCTTATTGCTCTCTACAGGTACCTCAAAGGAGGCTGTAGCGAGGTGGGGGTTGGTCTGTTCTCCCACGTGCCTGGTGACAGGATGAGGGGGAATGGGCTTAAGTTGCGCCAGGGAAGGTTTAGGCTGGATCTTAGGAAGAACTTCTTTACCGAAAGGGTTGTTAGGCATGGGAATGGGCTGCCCAGGGAAGTGGTGGAGTCACCATCCCTGGAGGTCTTTAAAAGACGTTTAGATGTAGAACTTAGGGATATGGTTTAGTGCGGACTGGTAGTGTTAGGTCAGAGATTGGACTTGATGATCTTGAGGTCTCTTCCAACCTAGAAGTTCTGTGATTAACCAGCCCAGGAGAATATTCATGCTATTTCATGCATGACAATAACAGGGAAGATACTTGCTATATTTAATTTCTAAAGTGAGCCTCCTTTGGCAAAAGAAAACAGTATTTTATTTTTATTTTTTTAAACAGTGCTGTGGGTTGCTGCTTTCAAAGGCCTCTCTCTCTGTCTTCTTTGATGAAAACATCTCTTATGTAATTATGGAAGCTGCAGCAGTTTACACTGACAAGCTCTCAAAGTCCTGGGTTCCCTAATCTGTGACAGCCATAATAGCCAATTGCAGGTGACAGAGTATTCTAGTTCTACTCATTTCCTTTGAGGCCCAGAAAAGCTCATGACAACCGGTGTTCTGTGAAAGGACCCGGAATATTACCTTTATTTTCAGCTTCTTCTAAGTCCTTTTTGCTTGCCGAGGGCATTTCTTTTCTCTGATTAGTTAATAAGTCAGCGAGACAATAAAAAATCTCCGCTCTCCGAAAGAGAAAAGTTTCTGAACTGCATTCTTATATGAAGTCCATGGTGTTTGACATCTGGCTCACTTCAGCTCATTCCTACTGACACATCTTTTTACTGTCTTGATGCCCTGAATACTTGGAGCCAGCTGATTTTTTCCAGGACCCATTTGTGTTATAAACCTGTATTTTAAAACTTGCCACATGTTCAAAGCCTTAAAGAGTGAGGACGTACTGTTCTCTCACCTGCTCAGGCTGCAGAGCTGCCAGGGTCCTGCCACCGGCTTGAGACATTTCACCCTGCTGCTCCACTGTAGGGGCCTGCCGAAACAAACAAACAAACAACCACAAGACATGCAGACAAAGGTTACAGCCCATGTGGAAGGAAATGAACACTAACCTTTCAACTTCCAACTCCTTACTCAAAGCAGGAAAACAGGTACGGTCTTAAGAGACATATCAAAGAAATTTACTGTATGCCAGAACAGGAAAATCTCTATCAGATACCAAAATGCTGCCGTGGTCCCCGAGCATAGCCCCTTTCAAGGCATCACAGAGATTCAGTAAGACCATCCATGTCATAGGGAACAAACAAGTATACAACTTGTATCAAAAAGACTTGACAAAGAGCAAAAGAATACAGGGACGGCTAAATCTCAGAGTATAAGGAGGCTACTGAAAACAGGGAGACATCCTTTGAAAAAGTTTAATTATATAACTACTGAAAAGAGAAAAGATTGCAAAATAACATGGGAATGTACAAACAATATGGGAAGCCAAAACCAGCCTGAATAACAGCTTGCAGTATAGCTGCTCTCTCTCCGCTCTGTGTACATTGAAGGGCTTCTACAGAAGAAAGGTATTTTTCTTGGCACGGATGTCAAAGAATCCATCTCAAACTGAAACGATACCAAACAAGTTTTGAAACAGAAACAGAAGTAACAAGTCATAAGGCTCAGGCAGCATTTCACTAAGGAGTTCTCAAGGAGCTCACGGATACGCTATGTTTTCACTTTTAACTCTCTTGAAATTGTCTGTAGAACAGATAACTTGAAACATGACTAATACGCCTGGACTTCTATTTAAGAAGTATCCTACAGAAATTGCCAGAGCAGGAATTCCCATGTTAAGGAAAATAAAAGAAGGTAGTAGTGGGAAGCGTAAGAAAAGAACTAGTGGACACTTGATTAATAAGACTTAATTAAGGACTGTTAAAGCAGCTTTTTAAAGTGAGGTCACGTGTTATAACGTGGAGTGTATTTCTGTGTTCTTTGAACACAAAAGGGGTGTTGGACCAGGTGACCTCTGTAGGTCCTTCCAACCTCAACTCGCCTGTGATTCCTTTGCAGCCACTATTCAACAAAATAGCAAGTACAATTCACAGCAGATAAACATAAAGCAATGCAGAGGCAAAAGGGGAAATCAGGCCTTCGTACTACACATAATCCTATGAAAACATAACTTCAATGCTCATCAGCATTGAACAGCAACTTCTCTGTTTAAGCTTTTGGAAAAGGCCTAGGAAAGGCAACAAAAAACATCACCAATCTAATCAAAACTCAAAGGTAGCCTTGCTATCTCATAACCTGAAGGTTCATTTGCATTTTGGATGCTACACAGAATTATATTTTTGCCCACCTTAAAAAGGTCACAGTAGAATAAAAACAGTTTCAGCCAAGAGAAACAGGGATCACCAAATGTTTGGAACAGTTTCTGTAGAAAAGCACTAAGAAAAAACGTTTTTCACGTGAAAAAGAGATGAGGGAAAAGACAACGTCTCATATCATAGACGTTGAACAGAGATTGATAACCCATGTTCTCTTTCCATACAGAAGGTGGGGACATCAAAAGCTAGCAGGAAGCAAATTTCACTCCTCCAGCCCACAAGCACACACAAAATAAAGGAAGCGGTTCTTCACATAGTGAAGCTAGCTCCACAGTTTACACACATTACCTAGTTAAGGCTCGCGACTGCTGTGACCCATGGATGTTAAGTGTTTACATGGGTTCAAAGGATATGACCAATTTTTACAAGAAATCCATTAAGCATTTTTATGCTCAAAGGCATTTGCTTGTCTTAAAGTGCAAGTCACAAGTATCACTCTATACTTGTTCTATTCTGCTACAATCACAGATCCTTGGTCTGACTTTCTGTGGCCATTGTTACATTGTCACAGCAAAACAGAGGCAGGAAAACATTCCTACATACAGAAACAAATGACTGAGTCATAAAAAGAATTTATGATAAAAAAATTAAACCGCACACTATCTTAGTTCAGCAGTACATTCTATATGAACACTGTGAAATCTGTTCATCTGATTCGTGTCAATATAGAACAATGCTAGGTCCACATGATGAAATGTGACCTTCTCTCTTACATACCCTTGTATAACCACAAGTCTAAGAAAAACAGAGTGGTTAATGTATATACTTCCTGTACCTTGCAAAAGAATGGTCTAGCAATTCATGTCAGTAGAGTGTTTGGAGGGTAAACCTTGAGACTCGGGTCTAGGGGATAAGAGAACAAAGGAGTTTTCAAAAACTGCTGACTTTTGCATGGGGTGCTGCACAGGTCTCTGATATCCAGGCTAAGAGATCACCACATTAAGAGGGGGGGGGGGAAGCTGAAGAATGACTGAAGGACAAAGCCTGGGAGGAAGACTATGAGCCCTCAGTACGAGCGACCCCCAGAGGGACCACCGGAGACTGATACGCATGCGTCTGTGGGATGATTCGGTTCCTGGGAAACTAATTATAATAACCCTGCCTTTTCCAAAAGTGGTGCTGAATATGTATTAGCCTAGGAGCATAAAAACCAGCCACCTGATGTAATAGGTGTGCGTCTTGGTGGAGCGGAGACTCCCAGCGCACCCAGCTCTGTTTGCTTGCCTCTATTCATTTAATAAATTGTAAACTTTAATTGCAATCCTATTTGGGACTCAGTCATTTATTACAATTGGGGGCTCACCTGGGATGGCTTTGGTTCCTGAGTTCTGATTTGATCTAGGAGAGGCGCCACACCATTTGGTGGCTCCTATTCGAGTCGGGTCAGGAATAACACCATCTTGAACCTGAATAAAGGCAAGCAAAGTTATTAATACTTATTTATGAGCTCCCTTGACAGCTGCAGCACTATATTTTGCCCATAATTCTGTGCGTGAAGATCTGAACGAAGACGACGGAGTTGTAAGTGTTTAAGGAGCATACCATTCGGTTGGGTGGGATTTGGTTGCCTGTGTAAGTTCCGTCTCAGTCACACTCAGTTCCGAAGTGAGTGTGGAGGTCTTCTAACCACGGTTCCAATCTCCAGTGAGGGACTTGGCCGGTGAAGGACCGAAGCGATTCCTATATGATTTGTGGGTGGGTGATAGGTCCTAAACCCTCTGCAAGACGCTCTTACTAAGGTAACCAAGGGCTGTGGGAATTGCCATAGTAAAATTCCCGGATGGGTCAGTCAGACCAGAAGAAAGGGAGCAAATTTCCAGACATACCACGAGAAAGTCCATTAGGAATAACAATTAGAAACTTGAACGAGAGGGGCCCCAGAAACTGAAAGAGTAAATTAAAAATGGCCCAGTATTATATGATAGAATGACCCAAAGATGCCCACCCGCCGCTTCGCCCCGGCCTGGCCCGCCCAGGGGCGCCACCGACCACCAACCTCGCTGCTGCCCGGCCTGGCCCAACAGCTTCCGCCCATAGTGTATATCGAGTAGACCTGGCAGCTGCCCCCCTTTACCTCCCCCCCCCCAAAAAAAAGGGGGGGGGGAGGAGACGTGACACCATCTGCCCTGTAATCCAGCAAAAATCATAAGGGACCTAGAACAGCAGAGCAAACACACAGAGTAACACTGACATCCTGTCCACACAGAGTAACACTGACATCCTGTCCATGAACATGCTATAACGATCGCTCACCTGAGAAAGAACTGCATGCAATACAGGCACCTGGTGCTACATTAGTTCATTCTAAGAGATCCTACTAGTTGTTACCTCAAAAAGACATGCATACCGCTCCCTACTTGGAAACGCATCAGTCCATAGACTCTGACCCACCTAAAGAACCCTGCAACTGACTGAAGGAAAAACAAAGCACTTACCCCAAAGAGCAGCTCAGGCAGAAGGAGCTCTCTTAATGCACACCTGGGGCTCATCTACCATTTGGCCCCACCCAGCACCCAAACCCAAACACCTGGGAAAGGGGAGGGGAAAGCACAAGAAAGTACAAAGAGAACAGGAGGAGCAGCAGCTTTAGTGTTGTTGTTTTTATTATTATTATTATTATTTATTATTATTATTTTTTTAATCTTGTTTAGCTCAACAGCAAGCAGAGTGCAGACGAGAACTGTGCTTTTGCTGCACGTCCCGCCCCGCCGCCTGCAGTTCTCCATTTCCACCAGCAGGCGGCAGGGTCTGGCAGGGGTTGCCCCCAGCACGTCTGGGGTTCTGCCGGGGTTCCATTGCGCGGGTGTGCCGAGGCTCCCAGACTCTCCTCTGGGCTCCCCGGCCCAAGACCCAACCCCTGATGGTTGACCCCAGACCCTCAAGCCCAAACCCTCGACCCCAAGCCCCAATACTAAACCATCAACCCCGGGCCCTCAAGTCCAGACACTTGACCCAGACCCAGAGGCACCCCAAGGCCCGTACAGGAGACCTGACCCCAAGCAATGACCACAAATTCCAACACTGAGTCCCCACTCCCGAGGTGGCCCCAACCTCAGAGCTGACTCCGATCCCTGACCCCTGTAATGGATCCAAACCCCCCAACCTCAGACCCAGAGCTAAGCCTGAGCCACAAACCTGAGCCCCAAACCCAGACCCTCAATCCCAGACTCTCAACCCCGGACCCTTGACCCCAGAGCCCCTGACCCTGAGACCCAGACATGTATCTGAGCCCCAGACCTGGGACCCAATCCTGACCCCCATACCCAGAACTGGGCCCGATACCCATACCCAGACATGGGCCCAAGCTCTGGACCCAGACCCACGCGTGAGCCCCAGACCCGGACTTGACCGCGAGCCCTGGACTTACCCAAATCCAACCCCAAGCCCCAGCCCCAAGCCCCAAGCCCCAGCCCCTGACCCTTATCCTTTGACCTTGAGCCCTGGACCCAAGCCCTGACCCTGAGTCCCAAACCCAGAGGCTGATTCCAGACCCTTGACCCTGGACTCCAGCACCCTCCCCCCCCCCCCCCCGGAGTTAACCCCAAGCCCCAGATCCAAGCCCTGGACCCCGGAGATGACCCCAAGCCCTGAGACTGGAGATGACTGAGCCCCTGAACCCTGGAGCTGACCACGACTCTTGATCCCTGGAACAGACTGTGGAACCAAATTGCAAACCCCAAGCCCCAACCCCGGACCCTTAAGGCTGGATCCTGAACCCTGACCCTCGACCCTGAGCCCTAACCCCACGCTCCAGTCCCAGGCCCCAGCCCCTCAGCCCTGGACCCAGACTTGACCCAGGGCCCCAGACCGGGAAGTGACCAGGAGCTCTGGCCCCAAGCCCAGAGCTTACTGCGCAACTAACCCTGGACCCAAAACCCAGACCCAAAACTGCGGACTCAAACCCCGGACCTGAAACCCGAACCCCAGACCCTCGACCCCAGAGCTCCCATCCCGGGTCTAGCTGTGAGCCCCGTACCCAGGCACTTGTCCCTCGCCATCTCCCTGGCTTCCCCCTTCCGTTGGCTGAGCTGCGCCTCACCCCAAGGCTTCCTCGTGGGCGGCCGCTGGTAGTGGGGCGTGGCTGCTGAAAGGGTGGATCAGCCTCCTGCTGGCTGCGCTCCAGAAGCCTGAGTGCTCGGTGGGCTCTTGCTGAAGCCGTGCTTGCACAGCCCCAGAGCACTCGGGGGGGTCGGCAGCCGGGGCCCCCGCACCTTGCCCCCTGCCATGACCACTGTGGTGGCAGCTTCAGCTGGCAGCAGCTCTCCAGCAACCTCGAGCCTTGTCTTCTCCGTGGAAACAGTCCTGGGGGATGTTTTCCCTTACCCAGGCATGTCGTAGAATAGCCCTCAGCACAGCACAGCCCAATAATTTCTGTGCTAACACCCAGCACTTTACCCACCACAGGCTTTGTGCACTTGTGTTCCTGGCACAGCAGAAATAGTCTGCTGCCCCCGGCCTGCCTTGTGATACTGCAACAACTGGCATGGAAGGCAGACTGTCTGGAAGATGACTGCTTTTAGGATTACAGACAAGAAAAACAGCACAGAGAAACAAGAGATTTGGCTTAATCTACTGCAGATGGCATGTTGTCATTTTTCAATATATACTTTTTGTGAATTCACTACTCATACCCTCACATAACCTCTGCTTTTATGTTAAGCCTCTTACTAGCAAGATTTAGGGATTTATTACCTCCAGCTTTATTTCCTTTGCCTTTTTTATTACTTCTCTGTGACAGACAAGAAGCAGCACTGAGTGACCACCGCATTTAAAAGCTTTTTCTTGTTTCTCACTATTTTAGAATATCTATTATCTAACTCTGAGAAGAGATGGAATAACTTGTTTTTACAAGTCCAAATTCCTTTCCAAGTTTTGGTATCATCTGTTTCCTGGCATTATGAGAAGTGAGAATTTGCACAGCAAAGGGAATAAAGCGTTCTACTTTTCAAAAGACAATCGCATAAGATTAGTGGAATCATCCTGAGGTGGTTTGGGCACGTGTTTCCCTTTTTGCACTCTTTTCTTAGTTTCATGCCTGAAATTCTGAGTTTCTCAACACTTTCCACCTCTGCCCCGATCCTTCCTTCCCCTAAGAGAGCTGCCATCAGATGGAGATAGTAGAATTTTCTTTAGCACTGAATGTCAGACTTAATTTTGCAATGAGTGGTTCAGCAGTCAAGCTGTCTGCACACTTTGCCTGCTGACTGAACAGTCAGCACACTATGAATGACTGGCTCAATCTAAGAAGCACCAAGTTCACTTCATCTACACAATATTAGTCTGTTTAAATAGTTAACAAAACTGTGATAGTAGTTAATACTGTACTAAAAAAAAAAAAAAGAATAATCAGTGAATTGATGTCTAGCCTTGAGAGTACAACCACTGCTATCTAACAACACAATTATTTTTCTGCTTTGGTCTTAAATCAAATTACTTCATGCATTCAACTTCCCACAAACTACTTTATGTAGCATCATCTTTACGTATTGCATCCTTCCCTTGCAAAGATTTTAAAGTAGGCCAAGCAGTAAAAGAGTAAGTAAAATAGAAACAGTATTGTCTACTGATACACAAACATTCACATCCAGAAGTGTGAATCACTTCTAAACAAAATGAAAAAATCACAGCACACAACATCCAAAATTATATTCAGTATTACAATGTATTACGTGCAAAACTCACCAATTACCTTTTACAAAACGCAATACAAACAGTTACTAGGGGTTTCAAATACAAGGCAAACTAACATTAAAAAATGCTACAGATCTTTGTATGTACAATACACATTGCTCATGACATACTTCTGCAGTCATCTGCCTTACATTGTGCTGCTCACACTGGATTTGGAGAAAACCCTGCATCCCTCTAAGAAGAGCAGCCATACCTGACTTAAGGAGGTCAACCTGACCCACAGCACAGCACCATCTATCTTGCACAAGTGTACAGAATACACATATTAAATACCATTTTATCTTCGTATATGTAGGACTCTGACTTCACACATCACCCACTGAGTAACTTAGAATCATGAAATGCTACAACACACTCCTCAGTCCAAAGCACATTTTGATGGTGCTGACAGACTATACAAAATGGTTAGCATTCTCATTCACCTTATTAATACATCTGATCTTCCACCAACACAAATAGTACCTGGGATAGGTGCCATCAAATCCCTCTAAATATCTACAATAATGTTTACATATAAGTTCCTTACCAACCTCCTTTGCTTATTTTCTGCAAGGAGCCTGAACCAGCAGACTAACATGTTTTAATCCTAAAACAGGTTCTCTAAATTCTTTCTCTGCCCCTTCCCTACGTCCTTTTCTTTCAACTTCCTGTTCCAATCACCTAGTTCTATCTTACACAATGCATATAAACAATAAACCAGGAAACAGTACCTCAAGTTCATATAAAGGCACTGAAATAACCAGTGCCAATGTTACAATCTTATACATAAGAGAAATTTCATAAAAAACTCTCCTATAACAGGAAAAGAAGAGAAACCAAAGAGACTTTTAATGCAATGCTTTAAAACCAGCAAGAGATTTATTCTTGTATATTAAGTGTTAAAATCACATGCATAATTATATAATACTTTATAGTTAAAAAAATATTTTAAAAACCAACCCTGACAGTTTACCTGCAACTGCTATAAAATTTCTAGGAAATATATATAAAACAGGAAGCTTTTCTGTAATAAAAAAAAATTAGAAAAGGATGCAATCATCCAGGTAATTATGAGTTAATTGATGCCCTGCATCGGACCGTCTTGTTTAACTCATGCTGGTGAAACTGAGCATACACCAGACAGTTTACTGAAGTATTTGTCTAGCATACATATATTTAAAATCAAAGTGACATTTGGCTAAAGGATGAGTATAAGAAAATAGATTTTGGCTCACTACAACAAAAACTTGCAGAAGGCCAGAGTATAATATGTTTCATTTCAAGAAAGTCTGTGGTACAAGAAATTCAGCTTTTGTGGGCCATTTACTCAAACATGCTGTTTGAATATCCTGTACAACTGGTCATATGCATGGTTTATATGTTTGCAGGTGTTTTTGTTGTTTTTGTAAGCAATGCTAGATGTGTCTGCATGTGTTTTACTAGGCATGGATGGTTTAAAACCTGCATAGATTGTTTTAGATCCTAAGGCAGGCAGCCAACAAAGATGTTTTTAACAGTTAAGCAACAGAAATTAAACTGCAAATTACTGATTTTAAGAAGCAGAGTTGTTCTGAAAAATGGCACCATAAGGATCACTGTTAATGCGCTTGTAGACAAAGTGAAAGACCTGGGGTTGTGGACGGCTATGCAACTCAGCCTTAATCTTCTGAGGGTAGGTATCTTCTGTCAGTTGCTGCCAGGTGTCATCAACGAAAAGAAACAGACTATATTCTTTTGGATTGTCCACTTTAAACTTCTCAGCACAAAGCTGACATACATCTTCGGTAGTGATATATGGCCTTACTAGTAAGGTCTTTCCTGTACATCCACTGTTAACTTCCTGGAATGCAACTCGAAGGTAGTTCTGTAGAATAAGAAAACAGACATCAGAAAATAAAACAAACAAATAAGAACTCTGAAAATTCCAGAGTCAGCAGTGAACACCAAATATCTAATTATGAAACACACACCAGTGGTTCCTGTAAATTCTGCCAACCCCATGAATTGCTATGTTGGTGGTGAAACTGACAAATCTCTTGTGGGCATAATCAAAACCCAGGAAGTCAACATCCCTCTTTTTCCTTAATTTGCATTCTAGTCCTGCAGCTAAGAGTGAACAGATACAGCCTTTAGAGCCAGATGGAAAGCTCTGGCAGTTTCAATAGGACTTCACATTAAGCTTTAATCGGTAACAAAATTCTGAAAAGCAAAATAAACATCTTATGCAGCATGCCCAAGAGACATCGTTGTTGCCACTGCTAGGTCAGTACTAGAAAACAGAAGCTTCATACAATGTTAGTCAGAAAGGGGAAAAAAAGCTTATTTTAAGAAAATAAGGGTGTTGACTGCATGATAAACATCTATTTGTGCTCTCATGCTGTAGCATGCAAAAGGTAGTAATTCAGCTTAATTTACGTCATTTTCAATGACTTAAGCAGTAACTATCAAGTCACGTCTGAATATGATGCAACAAATTTTGTGTGATGGCATTTTTTTTTTTTTAATAAGACAGAGGGATGCCAACATTTACTCTGCCACATTTGAGTAAATTTATATAATCTTGAGGCAAAAGTTGGATCTTTTTTCTCTATTGAGAAAATATGCCCACAGTTCTGATAACAGGGTTATATTCTAAATATGCTTTGAGAGGAAATGTAGTTCTACCTTACAAAAAGCATTTGTAAAGAAATGTGAAAAGCAACAACTAGAAAAAAAAATAGACACACGAGCAAAGCAGCCTGCTGTTGAATGCTTTTTTTGTTGCTGTTGCTTTTTCTTTGTTTTGGTGTGTTTCAACAAAGAATTAACTGGAATTGAAGACTCAAAAGTAGTTGGGAAAATCAAGAAAGATTTGTTTACTGAGTGAGCTTGTACCTGTGTCTGTATGCTAAATGAATTAAGATGATCTCAGTTCCAAAGAGCATTCCTGTCTTTATTAAAGATTTTTTTTTTTTTGATAGCTTGTAGGCTGAAACACTGAAGCATTGCAAGAGCTTTTAAACCACTGGGACTGAGCCCACCTGGGCAAAACTCGTCTATTTTTGTTATCTAACTTGAAGTAAAAAATATAAGCAGCCCTACATAAGGTCAAGTATACCACAGTTCTAATTTCTAGTGCAATTAACACACAGAAGGTGCATTTTTAAATGCATGTGCTTTCAGGCAGGCAGAATTGCTTTAAGGGGAAGCTGATGGTTGCACAAATACTCATAAGTCATATAGTAAGTATCAACATTATTTTTGCAGTATAAGAAAGTTGTCTAATCATCATCAATATACGGGATTTTTGACTTTTCCATCGCTTTGAAGGACAGAGGATGAAGGTGTTCAGAAGCCCAAAAGCTACAAGGCTGTGAGACCATCACAGATCAGTAGGTGCATCCTGGTTTGATGCAAGACAAATTGGTATAGCTGAATTTGCGTTACAGGTTTGTCACCAGGAAGGTGCTTTATTTCAAGGACTATGGGGCACTGAGAGAAAAGATGGAAAACTGGCATTCTAAGCAGGCAAAAGAGACTCTCTTTTGAAAGGGACAACAGAATGAGAAGCAGTGTACACACTCAGCACCGTCTCTTCCCCCATCCCCTGCACCCTCCCAGTTCCACCATGGCACCCAGCTGCACTTCAGCTTGGCTAAAGTTGATTTGATGAGTAAGAGGTCAGACAGAACAAGATCCTGTCAAAAGAATCTTCCACGCCATCCAGCAGAGATACAAGAGGATGAATTTTCCTATGAATGGTGCAGTGTTTTTGCAAGAAAGAACATCAGATTTAAGTAGCTTGAGACTCCAACTAAACACAAGTAAGCACAATATAATATGTATCCCAGTAAGATGGACTAGGTTTGAGCACTGATCGTAGAGTTTGGTGTTTCTGTTAATTGTCTGTCCTCCTAAGAGGAGAATTGCACAAGACTGCTTCTTCACCCAGAACTTTCTCGTTCAGTGTTGCTGTGCAGTCCTTCGGGTGGACATGGATAAAGTAGAGGGAGCCTCAATTGGAAGGTTTCATGATCTTCTGATGCCACACCTTCATTTCTCAAGCTCTTAACTACATCAAAACTAACTGAAGGTTGTCATTAACCTCTCCAAAAACTTTGTGCTGTGGACTATTAACAAGTGAAAGAGTAGTCAATCCTTCCTTCTTGACTCCAACATCTTCCCTACATCAGTTTGTGGACTGAAATATCTGAACAGCCGGTCACCAGCATCCTATGGTTTTATGTGAAAGACATGCAGGCCTGTTTTTTAAAGACGAAACAGTCTCGACTTTTGTCATTCTTCAGTTGAAGTTAATGCCCTACTCTGAAAAGAGCAGCAAGAAATGGTGGGGAAAAAAGAAACACACATGAAAAGATCCACATTATAGAATACTACTCTTTGCATTAACTTTAAAACTGTAGGAAACTATTCTCCCACCTCTCCTCTGTGCCACCTGCTGTATGCCACCATTAGTCACTGGGGAGCTGTGCCGATTTATACCACCGGAGACATGATTTGTTCTTTTTAGCAGTAGAACACACCAAAAAAACCAAACCACTAAATCAAAGATAGGATTCAGTTTGTCCATACTCTGAGTGACTTAAATGGAAGGGAGGGTGGGAAATGCATATTTAGCACTTTCTTCAGATATCATAATTGAATTATGTTATAAAGTACAAAGACTTCAGAACTGAGGAAAGTTTGCCAGCCCCTATTCTCAGCACTGCTTCAACTTCACTGACGTCATACCCCCATGGCAATCATAATGAAACAAGCCTCTCAAATTGACATTTTCAACAAAACAATTTCTGGTTGCGTTTGTTTTAGTTCTTAAGCCCTGGGCTGTACCTGAAAATCATCAACGGAAGGTATTGTCCTGTTAGTTGTCCTCCTTTTGTGCCATTGCCGAAGAGTATCTCTGGCTTCTGAACTTAGCAGTCTGGCAGCTTGCTCTTCCTGAAAATTCTTGATCAGTGAAAGTGCTCCATAAGCGCTTGTCAAGTAATAGCCTCCTGTGAAGGACAGCAAGGGAATAAATTCTCAGAGTGGTCACAACCACAACACTAGTTCTTAATTTCACAGTTCTCACACTAGTTCTCACAGTTTCTATATACAATTGCTGTATATTTTAGAGTTGCTGTATTCAACTGTCAAAATATTTATGCTTATGAACAGCTAGTTTTCCTGCTACCTATTGCATGGTATGTTAAGAGAGATGCAGTAGTCCATATTATCGCACTCCATATTATCAAGTGGTACAGTAATAATCTAACTCTGGATCCAGTAGCACTGGGGATAGCTGGTTACTTATGTGACTCGTGTAAGATGCTCCTTTGCTCCTGAACATTTTTACAAAGCTGGAACAAGAGTTTTCTCCTAAAGTTTCCAAACATTTACTCCCTTCCCAAGCTTTGAGAATTGATGCAGTAAATGTAACTGTTTAAATGAAATGGAAGTCAGTCTACCACTGTTCAGGAATGCAAAAGCAATTATGTTCAGTGGCAATGAAATAATGACAGATTTAGACTCACACTCTGGAAACATCGCAGAATTTGCTCATTTTTAAAACGACAACTGTTTTTTTCACCTTTTTAGCATTCCCCATAATGTCCATCTAGTTCAAGAGGTGATGTCTGCAGTCCTCCTTACATACTTCACTGTCATTACACGACTAGAGAATACATTTAAAGACAAGATGGAGTTGCTGACATACAAAAGAAGCTGCAGGTCACAAAGGAAAACAGTCTCAGCAGAAGATAACAGTCCTCAACAACCACTGGAAACAAAAGACATGCCTCTCATTTGTTTTATTTTTTTTAATTATTTGCACAGTATAGTACAACTATGAATCAGGACAGTCTACTGATGGAGTGATTCAAAGACATAATCTATACTCATACTGTATGCAATTTTCAACATTTCAGAACAGCATTCTCTTGGTCTTTAACTTTGCCACAGATTTTATACACAAACACATACAAGACTTATGAGCCAAATTGGACAACACATTACATTTGAACTGCAAAACCCCAAAGCACTAAACAATTTTTTTCTGCGCAGCATAGTTCAGCTGGTGCTGAGGACAGGGCCAAACAACAGCTGGACTTCTTTTGCTGAATTAAAAACACCGTGACTCAATAGTTTGGTAACTGTGTGTTCACCATCTCCAGTTTCACATCTCAAGTATTTTCCATGCAAACGCTCCCGGACGATGCACTAGAGGATGCTGTATACACAAAGGCAAAGAACAGACTAGTGCCAAATGGGAGGAACCCTGGCAAGGCTCTTTCATACATACCAACGTGTAAGAGAATACAGCAATTCCACAAAGCTGAAAGGTAGCAGGGACGTGAAACGCAAACACACAAAATCACAGCTGAGCTTGGTCGAAAGAACTTTTAAAACTTCTTCATAAAGCGGTAGATTTTGGGGCCTACCAAGGTTTTCAGAATATGTTTTTGTTCAAAACATCACCAGGAAAACAGAGAGGAGGGAGATTTCCCTCTCTGTACTGGATTTCAGCCACAGGCCAAGAGTACCTTCGTAGCCTTAGTAAATGTATTCCTAGGGCTCATATAAACCATAAAAACGCTTTGTGAGAAACAACTATTGGGAAGAAGTGAAGACCACCAAAAGGGATGTGTTCTCAAAAGTGCTGCCCTGGTACACAGCTCTCCAAAAGAAAGCTCTCCACAAGCACCAAAGCCAGGCCCCATTAGACGTCACAACTAAACTGAATGCTGCAGCCCTATAGGACATTAGCCCTCAGCATATTTTCAGGCTAAACACAGGGACATATAGGGACATACACATTTGGCATCTGCACAGTGCTTGTGTTTGCTTGTCAAGTCATGAAACCCAAGATATTCCCTCATAAAGGAGTATACACCAGTAGCTTCCCTGATCACTGAAGCCTATACACCTCAAGCAAATGAACTCTTAATGTAAGATTGAAAGAATTAGGATGTTCTCTTGTTACGCTATAGGCACCACTGGCTTTAGCACTCCCCTTGAGAGTACTTCTACATGAACAAGGTAACAGCAGCTACACTGTGATAGAAAGTCTCCCTTCCCTAGTTCTTTGCCCAATTCTAATAAAAATAAATAAGAACATTACCTTCTCCATGCAGCAAAGATGGATCCAGCAATTCCATCATGTACTCAATCTCAGTATCCAGCTCCAACATGTCACACTGGGCTAATACGTATGTTAGCACAGGCAAGAAGTCATCAGCTCCATATAGCCTCCCTGGGGTGAAAGGAACACAGAGACAGACAATGTATTTTTACCAGTTTTGTCATCTGAAAGCAAAGTATTGTTTTGCTGCCTTTTCTGACCAACAAGTTTATATTGCTCTACAGCCTTCTGTTCTCAACATGTGGCAAAGAGAATGTAATCTCTCATCTTGAGGACTTTAGTGTTAGGTCAGAAGTTGGACTAGGTGATCTTGGAGGTCTCTTCCAAGCTAGATGATTCCGTGATTCTGTGATCTGGCACTCAATGGACAGGAGACTCAAACTAGCTTGAACCCTTATTTCCAATGGGCACAAATCTGGTGATGCATGCCTTGAAGCATGTGAGGGAATGTAAAGACTGGATTCACCTTGGAATCAGTTCAACTGGTCAACTCCCAAAAGGCTAATCCTGAAATCCAGACTGGCTTCCACTCCACTTCTATCACAGGCTAATAGAAGATGAATAGACATTTTCTTTTTCAATGTAGGGGACACCTACTTTCTGGAAAGATGCAGTCACAAATACCAGTTTGAATTTCAATCTCAGGAGAGAGGCCTGAATATAAAAGCCTTTTAGACATCACATGAAAACTGAGTTCCTTTTCTTGACCTATCACAGTTAAAAATTCTAGTGTGCAAAGCCTCATAAATCATCCCCAACCAGCTGGTGAAGCACCATCAGCAAAAGCAGCACATGGCTAAAGCACAGATGGCTACCTACATCTGTTTGTGCATTTATCTATCACATTTATTGCGTTTAAACTTTGTTTAGAAAATTAGTATATGGAACAAATTAGTAAAATTAGTATATGGGGACAAATCCCTGAATCTGGATAAACTATGTTAACTGCAAAACTGGTGTGATGACCACTTCAAGCCAACAAGAGCAGGAGCCACCTTAATATTTGGTGAAACTCCAGATGACTGAAGGGCTGATCTAAAGTTATGCCACCTGAAGCACAGACTCCAAATACTACACCATTCACTGTATGGGAGCACATGGTGAAGCAGACACTCAATGCCATCTTCACGAGCTTCACAGGACAAAACAAGACAACCCAAGAACATGTGCCACACCTAGCTTAAGCCCCTCAAGTATAGGCATTAACCAGCAGCAGCCTCTTAATAGTTCTACATGTTGGAATGTTGGAAACACCTTACTCAATATGGTAACGGCAAAGCAAAATGAAGTCTACAGCACTTCAGGCCAAGATTTCTATATCCATTTTAAAATGCAGGTATTTGCACAGAATATAAGCTGAGCAGGAGCTTGGACCTAAAAGCCACAAAAGTGCTTGTGGGTCTTTAATGACCACAAGCCTTCACTATTCATCTCAAAAGAAAGCAGGCACCTTAATCAGCACCAGACCCAGCTACAGACTCGATGACTCAGTGCTCACTTAGAAAGCAGAGTACCTACCATCTGCAACAGTTTATAATTGCTTAGGAAAAAAATCTCCCTGTGCCACCAGCACTGGCCATCTGAACTCATGACCTACCAGAGCAGAGGGTCAGAGGGTAATTGGATCAGAGGGTAATTTTGACCACCTATTAACACAGAACCCTTGTAGCTGTTTTATTGAATACACACCACTGAATGACTATACTGAAATACTGAGCGTACCCTTAATTATACTGTCCAGAAAAATACTCAGTTATACTCAGTGGAGAATTCAAGGCTCACATCACAGCCTCACAGTTTCAGAAGCCTACAGTGAAGCAAATATGTTTTCACATTGAATTTGTAGATTTGCTGCCAGACACATCAGAGATACCAGGAAAGAAGGAAAGAAGAAGAACCCCTCTGAAAAGAGCAAGGAGGTGTGCTATGAGAATTCCAGGAGGAGAGACATATCTGCAAAATCAGGTGGTCTAATTCCCTGCATCAAAAGACAATCCCCAGTTCCAGGTTTGGAAGCTCATTGAGTGTGAACCACAAGAAACACCATACCTGAGTTATTCTCCATAACAGTGTAAATCAATTTGCAAACTCTCAGCAGCAGCATGACTTTCTTTTCAGGCGAATACATTTTCTGCATGGTCATGAACTTGACTTTAATCTTTTCAACATCCACAAAGTCTGGTGTTGGAACAAACACGCCCAGCTCCTGAGGATTCCTCTGGCGCACCAGCTGCAGGTTTTCCTTTAGCTGTTTCCAAGAACCATCTGCAGTATGAAACTCTTTTAACATCGCTTCAATGTGGCCTTTCAATGGCTTCAGAATGCACTTATGCATGGCCTTCTCCAAGACAACATCTGCAACAAGAAACACAAGCCCAGCTGATTTTCTCCTCTAGAGCAGAGTGAGTGTTAATACAACCATTTCCAAAAGAGACGCTGTGGAAAAAAAAATGCTGAGGTCAATTTATTACACAGGCTGAGTTTCCAGATGTTTGTTGACAAGAAAACAAGAATGCAGAGCACAATCTGTATTTCATTTTTATTTATGGCAATCTGGTAAAATGCAAAACAAACCAACCACCACCAGCCAATGACAAATAAACCCACAGACTGGGGTTTACAGACTGACAAAGAAGAGCTGTGGCTCCAGTTCACTTTTTTCTTTTGTTGGCCAGAAGTCTGAGTTTTATTTTACTTTGGAGCTTAGTCTAACTTCCAAACTTAAAACACAAACTTAAAACAAAACCGTAACTTCTATCTGCTTTGGCAAGAAGTCTCATCCTTTTTGCATTGTTTCCATCAAACTATAACTCAAGGTCTCCTAAAAACTTCGCTCAGCTTTGTTAAGATCTTTATGAACTTGAACAGATCATGGGTCTTAAACTATAAATGAAAACCAAGCTGTGTTTGTCCCATTTCAGGTTTCATCATACAAGATTACATACAGCTTTGTCATCAACTTTGAAGTTCTTTGTTTAGCAATAGTGTGCACGTGGTACAGTAAACACTCTTTATTTTTAAATTCTTGTTCTACTCAAGTTTAACATTCATAACTCTACTTTCAAAGTTATGACCACATCAATAGCAAAAGGTCTTTGCTAAACATTTTCCCTGCAAAGCTTCACTTTATAAGCTAATTTCCTCTCCCACTAAGTATCCCTATAGCATCATAGCTCACTTTAATTATTTGCTTACATTCATTATTTGTACCATACGCAACTCCCACAAGCATGAAAGGAACTGCGGACCTTTCAGCCTGGCCACTGCCCCAACACACCCTGATAACGGAGCAGGACAGAAACCCAGGGTAGGCAGACGTACTTGGGGAGCACAGGGACCAGCAGTGGGAAGGGGAGAGGCCAGGCATCACTGTTCCATCAAATGTTTACATACAAGCTTGCAGTGGACATTCCTGATATTAGTGGTGACTTGTTAAGTTTCATCAACCTCGTGCCCTTTCCAGGGTCCTTTAATTTCAGACTAAATCCTTTGCTTCTTCCTATGTGTTTCTTATAGACTGCAATCTGTTCCTTCTCTCCCCTAATTTTTTCCTTACTTTTAGAAATTGCAGACTATTTCAACTGCTCAAGACTTGTTATTTCCAACAAGCAGTTACTTCTGTTTTCTTCGCCTTATTCTCTCATTTATTTTATCCTTGTTCAGCCATTTTCCTTTTTGGGTTTTCATGTCATACCTCGCTTTTCCACACCTACTCCTCTTATGGTGCCTTTGCTCCATCCATAGCCTTTATTCTGTGTTTATCTGGCATGCAATTCCCAAATTTCCAACTCTACTGCAAGCTTCCATCTCCCTTTCCCCAATTCCACTGGGACTCTTGTAGCTTTTTGTTGCTACTTTTCAGGATTCCCTACAGTCACCAGTAAAGGTATGACCAGTCTGACAGATGATCGCAACGGACCATCACACCGTGAAGAGCAGACCCAGCTTCCCATCCAAACAGCACCACCACCAATTGTACTGCAACAAGTGTCAACGTTTCAAATGGCTCATCCTTATCTGCTGTAGTTGGTAGAGCCACGCAGCCACGCCAAACCTAGACAGTAAGCCCAGCGAAGCAGAAATATCACTCTCCCATGCAGTGACCAAAACCACCTCTCCCTCCATCACCAAAATTGTCCTCAGGGCCCATGGGGCAGAAATATTTTTCCACCAGGAAAAACACACTAATCTTACCTACAGGTATGCTAGCTGACTACATTTCTCTAGACTATAGACAGCTCCCTATTAGCTTCAGTGATATTGCATTTTCTGGCTGTTCTGTTTATTTTGTTTTTACTGCCCCTCCACAATTTATTGAATAGCAAAAACACTAACCGCTTTGCTTGTAAGCGGAACACCTCTGCAGTCTGCATTCCAACTGCCTGGTCTCATTTAAGTCAAAATAAAGCAGTCAGTGCTGTCAAACATAATAGATAGAGAACTCTTTATCCCCATGAAATTCAGCTGCCATAGGCTTTCACCCAGTTCTGCACACAGAAAGTGTCTTCATCTTGATGACTTTGGTCACCACCACATTTGGTCACAGGAGACTCAAGAAACTGAAGAATTCAGTGTGAAGAGTTGGTCTGATAGCAAGGGAGCACCTACCCTGGGGTACGAGACCCACACGCTTCTGTGACCAATCCCTACAGGCTCTAGCCTGGGGCTCGTACAGCTGCTGCCTGCATTATCAGTACGGAGTGAGCTCCTTCTGCTGCCCATCTCCAGAAGCTGAAGGGGCTGGATGCTGCTGGTAGGCTTTGTAGGAAAATTCCTGGGTGGGGGCCAGGCTTGTTGCTATCTGTTGGCAAGAAGTGGAAGCCTCAGGTCTTCTGCCCTCAGCAGGTTAGTGCCACTCCTGCAGCTTCCAGTACAGATCAATCATGTATTTTTACAGCACTGCAAGATGAGGAGGTGGCAGTTCTTTAATACCTGCAGTTCATCACAAGCTACAAAAGCAGTGTCTAGAAACCACTTCAAATTTACCCAGTCTACATTCCACAGTTCCTCAGGGAACTCAAACTGATTTGCAGCAACCCAGAGGAAGAGAGCAGATAGTTCATGTAGCTGTGCTCAAAGCTCTGCACAAGGCAGTGTGCAGCAGCTCCCTTCCTTGCTAAATAAAAGATGGAAAAGCATCCCAGTACTTGATAAGGGATCATTGCTCAAGGCTCTTCTTGAGGGTATCTGTGCTGTTACCAAATTGAATAAATAAAATCAGGACTGGCTATCTAGTAAAGCATCTTTCAGTACTGTTCAGCATCTGTATTACAGCTAATAGGAGATAAATGAAGTAAATGACAAAGCTGAGATTCCAAAGAGATGCTAACACTGTCTCAGCTTGGTAACAATAGAGGAAAGACTGAGATTTAAGGTAGCAGGTTTGCATACAAGTAGCCAGTAAATAAGTAAGACATGACAATGTATCCATGTTTTTTACTTTGTTGTTGGTATTTGTAGTAGTTATTTTTTTATATATATTTTCAAGACAAAACAAACAAAAAATCCCTTTTCTTCTCCCTTATGCATTTCTGGCACAAGTGGAAGAACCACAGAGTTCTGCCCTCAAGTTAAAAAGTAGCAAACTCTAGCAAGTTGACGAGGCCAAAAGCATAGCAAGATTCATAAAGATTGGAGTGTTTTATGTTTTCCCCCCATGGTCAATAATATCCATATCTATCCTAGTTAATATTAAAACTATTAATAGTTTTATTAATAGCCCAGCCCCAGCCCCAGCAGGGCGCCCAGCACGTCCAGGCGGCTCCTGAAGGTCTCCAGGGAGGATACCCCCACTGCCTCCAGGCATCCTGTGCCAGGGCTGTGGCACCTGCCCAGCACAGAAGTGTTCCTGGTGTTTGAGGGGCACCTCCTGCATTCCAGTTTGTGCCTGCTGCCTCTCGTGCTGTCTCCAGGCACCACTGAGAAGAGCCTGGCTCTGTACCTCCCTTCAGGTATTTATAAGGCATGGATGGGATGATCCCCATACCTCTTCTCCAGGCTGTGCAGCCCCCAGCCCTTTGGCCTCTCTGGCAGGAGAGGTGCTCCTGGCCCTCACTCACCGCGGTGGCCCTGCGCTGGGCTCTTTCCAGGTCATGTGTGTGTCTCTCTTGACCTTGGGGTGCACAACTGGACACAGTACGTCAAGTAGTAAGTAATTCATTAATAAGAACATTCAAATAATAACCTGTACTATTACTAAAGCCCAGAAGGACAGCATTCCTTGTGATCCGGGTCTTAGACCGATATTCACAATCACTGGACACCTACAACCATGTTTGGGATCAGACCATCCAACTGTTTCCCCTTTCATCTAAACTGCTGTTACTGGCCCTTTCAAAGAAAGCGGCTCCTGGATGTGGTCCCACAAAATGATTCCTTGCCAGCAGCAGCTTTCACTGTTTTATTTCCAATGGCCATAATAAGTATAGGAGAGTCTCCCAGACAAATTAACATCTACAGGTTGAGGATTGAGGACTGATCCTTTCAGTTAACAGCTCTGCATATTTCTCAGACTCAAAGCAGCAACACAACCTGCTCCTTACTACAGCAAAAGCAAACTGTTTTTAAATATCAAATAAGCCCAGGGTGTTCAATATTTCAAAAAAAAAAAACAGACAAAAGAAAAAAAAAAAAACACAAAAGAATATAAATTGAGTTAGGCACCATTTAGTGATCCTGAAATGGTACTTATAATTAGCCTCTAGCCTCAAAATGGAAACTGGAAATGCTTTGATAAATGAATTGCAAAGCCAGCCAGCTAGCTAGTTTCATTGTGACTTGTGGAAACACATCTGTATCCTGTGCTGACATGCTTTTTTTTTTTTTTTCACTGCAAACCACACAAATTTGAATCTAGAAAGAACAACATATTAGTCATAGTAAATGTCCTTATGCACCCTCTTTACAACCCTCATTGCCTGGAATTGTACTTGCTCAACTCTTCCAGGATGTCACCTTAAAACCTTCTCTAAACTGTAAATTCACAGTCTTCTCTGTTCCCTGTTAACAGATAGCATTGCTCCACTGAGATTACCTGTCAGTTTGCAGTCCCCAGATTTACACACAAACCCTGTTTATCACCAATAATGGCCAAACCATTCTTTGGTAATAGGGCTCAGTGGGGAGGCAGAACAAGCCTGGGATCCATCACAAAAAGGCACCATTCTGCACAAGCAACATCGCTTGGGAGGCTGAAAGCAAAGGTTTGCTTTGTTACACCACAGGCATGCAAATGCAGGACATTTGACTACACCACATTTGCTTTGTTTTAGATTTTCACTAGTACCTTGTGTGTAGGTAGGCTGACACTAATATCAACCTACAGTTTATGTCAGGATGGCCAGATGTCTCGTTCCTGGTGGATGCCAGGACAAGTGACCATGGAAGAAACACCTCCAAAATAAACCTCCCCTCATTTTGCTTACATAAAGCACAGCAGTGAGTCACAGACATTGGTTTTAGGCTCGTTTTGCTTCAATCAAACAAGCCATGGGTTATTTAAAACTCACCCCATGGCTGCATGGTGTGTGTTCTCTTCAAAAAGTAGTAATAAAGGAGCAGAGGAATAAGACACAAAGCAAATCAAATGGATGGTCAGGAAAGAGAACTGAACCCACTGTCTCTGCCCAGTGCTTTTACCACTGCTTCCTTCTTGCCTGACAGGGGGGGTCAGGCACTAATGAAAGGAGAAGCACAGGGGAACAGTGGTCGGCCCCAGCTAAACACTAAAAGGTACAAGGATGAACAACTGGGGGGGGGAAGTACAAAACAAAACAAATGCTTAAGCACCTAGAAAGTAACCCAGTGCTAAAAAAACAACCAACATGCGTTTTTTCAAGAAGAAATAATGGCATACAATTCCAATTCCTTTAGGATAATTAGCTCAAAGAAGAAGGGAGCAGTTGGTGAGCTGTATCTTGACCTTTTTAAGACCCTCAACCCTATTCCATACAACTTTCCTATAAGCAAACACGGTCTATAACAAATAAGGTCTAGCTGTAATTATTATAAGTTGGGTACGTGAATGGGTACAAAAAATACTGTACTTGCTGAGAGCCCAATTACCAACAGTTGACTGTCACACACACACACACACAAAAAAAAAAAGAAAATTAGTATGAACTATGGTTCTCAGCAAGAAGAATGCAAAGGCAAAAGCACAAAATGAAATGTGATCAAGCAGGATGCAGTGTCGCCGAAGACAAACTGTATGTCACTGTCCCTTTCCTGAAGCAACCATTTTGAACCATTTTGACAGCAGGCTCTTAAGAAAATACACCCTCCAGTAAGATTTGCTAGCAGCAGGGTCATACTCGAATGCCAGGAAGCAGTCCTGCTGCCATGCTCAGAACAGGCACTGCCTGACTGTGCAGAGGCCTGCCAGCTGGAGCTGCAGAGGTCAGGCAAACCCACACAGGGACCTGGGAGGCAGGACAAACAAAGCGAGCTTTTCAGTCCAAAAATGTGAATACTGAGGTGCCATATGACCACGTCCTAGACATAAAAAGCTGCTGCGGTGGGGACTACTGATTGCTTGCCTGCCCAGCAACAGGGCAGGAGGTGGTACGGGGTGTGGGGGGGTAAACTGGTCAAGTAATCCACTGACTTTTCACAGCAGAAGGGAAACTCTTCTAGGCCTAGGAACAGTGAACAGGCTTTCCCAGGAGCCTCAAGACTCCTGGTCTGCGTGTAGAGGCTTTCAAGCACTGCTCAGAGCTGCCACCACCAGAGTAGTGGGCCCACGTTCTGGAGCGCCTGCCATCTCCTCCTGTCTGTCAGAGCCCTCCCCAGCCTGCTGCAACATGCAGTGTCAGAAAATTATGCCTTAGAAATATACAAAGAAGCAATAGGCACCATTCTTTTCCCAGTTAACACTTTCTTGCCAAACCATTTAAACCTGACATTTCCTGGACTAGGCCCAGATTCAGGCATTGAGACTTGAGCTGCTCAGCTGTCCGGTGCTGTTTGTGACACCTGATGACGGTGAGAGCCCACGTGATGCCCTTCTGCTCACGGCCAGGAAAGGAGGACACCAACACCAGCTCCCAAACATCTGCTACTTAAGCAGCTGTGGCCTGACAGGATCTCCTCTGACCAGCCCAGGTCTTTATGCTGGGGACACATATTCAGATGTTGACAACTTAAAATAAGTAAGTTGTTTTACACTGTCTCAAACAATAAAAAGCCAACAGTCTTAATTCAGTCCCAGCGCTAAGAATCCTACTGTTCCAGGAAGGGTTAAGAGCCTTCAGTGCTAAGATTAAGGGGCACCTGTCGGAAACCATTAGAGAGGCTGATACACATTCTCCTGATGACTTGGCAGAAGTTAAGTAGTTAGATAAGCTCCCTGACTGTGAAACTTAGATCTCCCTACAGCATCTCTTGTCTGCAAGAGTCTGGAACTCGGTGAAGAAGCAGCTCTGCAGTAAAAGCTATGCCATCAGAAAGACCATTAAACAGACACAGAAATCCCAGACACCAGGGGCTTCACTAAGCCTGAGGGTCTGCTGCTCCAGCAGGAACTGAAATTCAGGAGACATGGGGATAAAGCCAAGTCCAGGTGCCCCAGAGCAGGCAACTGGTAGGAGCAGTCCTGCAGGCTGGAAAGGGATGCAAGGAATGGCAGTCACCAGGCCTGACCAGAGCCTCCAAGCTCTAACATCTACTCACTACCACCACAGGACAGTACATAGAAAAAGCATTTTCCCAGCACTGCAAATGCAGCCAGAGGCCGATGCATTGAAGCAACACCTGCAGCACAAAAGCGTAGGCTGACAAGAAAGGATAAGTGACTACTTACAAAGTTAAAATCTGCGCTGCAATTCTGTACTGAAATAGTCAAGAAAATAGCTGGATAACAGGCAGGGCTACATTTTAAGAGTTCTCTGTTAGGGATGACTAAATCTTGCTGTCGCATAGTTATCTGCTGAGATCAGCAACATCTGACACTCCTGATCACTGTGGCTGCTTCCAAGCTCAAGCAATAGGCAGCAAGCAGACAATTCAAAAGCAACTTCATTTGTTTAAACTACCCTGCTTTATACATTAACTGCACTTAATCACATGATCAGAGCCAGACTTTCTGTCCTTGAAGAAAACTAATGTAATTATGTTTCATAACTTCAGCTACTCCAAACTACTGAAATGTTTAAAAGCAGATATAACTTTGCCAATCTTCAGAGACCCACAGTCTGATTTAACCACACCCTTACAACAAAAAGTACAAGTCAAATCAAGTTTTGACCAAACTACTAGTAAATACAGTTCTGTATTCCCATGACAAATAGCCAGTATTCTGCAGAAATCCAGGGAAAGAGCACCCCCCCACACACTGTTATGTTTGCCTTTTTCTTCCACATAACATACACTTAATATTCTTTAATAATCTAGCAAGAACATTACAGTTCTTCAAAAGAGTCTGTCTGGAGGACACTCAGTGTGTATTTGCTTTAGGCATGCTTATTACCTTTCCTTGACTTTGCATAAATGAAGTTGAGGTTACATGAGAATACTTCCTCTCAGTCAAGGACAGACAGAAATGTCAACATAAAAACACCCTCTGCTCCCAGAGAAAGAGGTATCCTGCCAGTTTTGCACTGGGTGAACTGTTGGGACACTGGGTTATAGCAGAAAAACAAGCAAATTTGGACTAAGTGAGCTCACAAGGAAAGTATTTTGCCTTGAGGGATGTTTACCTCCTTAAAATGGCTTACAGGCTCTTTTACAAATACTGCTTAACTCAACAAGACAGGGAGACAGTGAGATTTTATGCAGCAACAACGATTTCACTTTAGTGGATATGCAAGTCTCTCCCTGTTGATAAAGCATGTATTCAAGCCTATAGCTCATCTGCAACCATTTATAAACACATACATGCAACAGAGAGGTATAGAAATCCTGAGATTGGCAACCCCCCCCCCTCTTTTTTTTTTTATCTAACTTTTTAGTTGGCATCAACTGTGAGGACAGTGCATCTTTGCTAGGGGTGCATGAGACTGTTGGGATGAATTAAATTTATTTTCAAAGTAAATTGCTACAAAATGCCTCTCTGCTCTTAACCATCACTAGTTTCTAATAAATTCTTGCATGGCTACAATGCATACTTAACATATAGTTAAAATTGCCATAGTTTTGGTCCAAGGCATCTAGAAATGTACGAACCCAACTGAGAAAAAAAAAAATACATGCACCAGCAAATAAGGGATTTTGTATCATTAACAGTACTGCAGATTTAAAAAAAAAAAATCATGGGTAAAAAGTTCAACAACTACTGTTGTTATTTTAAGAATTTTTTTATTTTTTATAAATAACTTTGTAGCATAGTTCTGAGTTGCTATGCTGTGCGGCTTTTTTCCACCTTCTCCCCCTCCCCCCCCTCCCCCCCAAAAAAAAAAATCAAATACTCACCAGCTTGAATTCTGCTAGCAAAGTCAACATCACTTTCCCAGACCAGCACAAAACCCATCACTATAAACATAGATTATACATTTTTACCTTCCCCCAAAATACAGCACAATGTTCCTTACCTATTTGGTCCTCTGGAATCAGTGATTCGATTGGAGGATCAAGTTCAGAGCTTTGGGACAAATAATTCTTGACTTGGGTCATGAACTGCCGAATCGTTTGCAGCATATCGGTGCTCGAAACGTGGCACTCCTTATTTTCCTGGAGAAAGCTGATATAGTCTTGCACTAGGCACCCAAAATAAGTGCGTTTATCTTGGGACATCTCTGCAATCTTCTTAATCATCCTCTTTTCGGGGGTCATGAAGGAACTGAAAACTCCACTAACTTTCCGTAGCTGAGATTTCACAATCTTGGGGAGAACAAACGAACTGTTTCTTTTCTTCTTGGGCTTCAGCGGAGGTGCCATGCTCTCTTGGTCGCTTTCCCCCTCAAAATCCTCCAGGCTGCTGTTAGTGTCACCCTCATAGCCAAACAACGGCATGCTCCGATCGAAGTCCAGCGAGTCTGACGAGGAGGTGGAAATGCTCATGTCGCTCAGCCTCTGTCTGCCTCCATTCCGGGGTGTGTATGACTCAGAGCTGGTAGCTACACTCTTCTTGGAGACTGCTAGAGCCGGCTCAGGCGGGGTTTCGCCCGGAACACCAGCAGCTTCAGGGACAGGCACAGAGCTGCAGACAGGTCGAATTACTGCTGCGGTCTTTGGGCTACCTTCCACCTCCACACAAACAGCCTGCTTCTTTAGCCGGGGAGGCGGAATAGGGGCTGGTTTATTCTGCAGCAAATCCAAGTCTCTCTCTTTCTTATGGTTGACTGTTTCTGGCATGCTTGCCTGCTTTATAGTCCTGGAAAGCTGTGGACTCGTGAGGATACTATTAATAGAAGGAGGTGGTGGCCGGGGTGGGGGAGAGCGAGGCCTCTCAGTGCCATTCAAGTCCTGAGATCTCAGGCTCTGCCTTTTCAGGCTTCCACTGACATCCTGGCTGTGCACTTTTAAGAAGAGTGGATTAATGAAACACAGCGCTCCGTTGGTCTGGCTGCACTCCAACTCTGAAGGCGTTCTGGTTCGTATAGAATGCACTCCATTTATAAGGCAGAGCTGACGTGAGCCTTTGCAAGCACTGTCTAAAGGCACAGGCCTACGGGGAGGTGAAGGATCCGGGGGGTTGCTGTTAGCCGGAGAGCTCCAGAAGTCTAAAAATCATCATTGTGTTAAGGTCAGAATGCAAAAAAAGCATGCAGAGGACTTTCAAAACATTCAGCTCAACACAAACAGCTTCAAGTAATAAGAAATTCAGACAAGCTTTTATCAAGTCAAGAAAAAAACATCCTAGTGAGCCTCTAGAAGCACTACCAGACATAACTGTATGCTATACTCCTGATGCTGCTCTTGCTCATTTAAATATTTCATGACCAATGCATAGCTTCAAATCAGACCAGAGAATTAGGCTTAAAATAAGCTGAGCATCACAGAAAGGAACAGAGACTAACACAGCAATCCTTAGCAATTTGAGGCTAAAATGAGTATAAACCAATTACTAGCATCTCAATCAGGAGGAATAAGCCTAGGTTCTCAGCTGGTATTAATTCACTCCATTAAATAGGACAGAATTATGCTGATCTACACCAGCTGACAACCACTTACAACAACAACAGAAATTTTCCATTTTGTTTCCTCTTAAAGTGAGCAAACAAAACTACAAATGAAAAGACAGCTTGCTTTTTGCTGCATTGGGTGCAACATAGTCTTTAGCTATGCAGAACAAATGCTGGTGTCTCCTTATGAGTGCTGGCCTGCAGCCCTGTGTTTGCAATGGTGACAGTTTGTCTGAGGTTTTAGATACTGAGCAGCACAGAAATAGACCGAATGTGCCATCACAGAACAGCACAGGGTGGAAAACCTGTGCTAAACCAGTAAGTTTCAGCTGCTGCCTCTTGTCCCAGCAGAGCATCAGCATGTTTGTGAAACTGAGTCAACAGTAAAGCCCATCAGTTCAAGAAACTAAAAAGACTGAAACCAGACAAGCCCTTGAGGACAACAACCACACTGAAACAAGTGAAGAATACCAAAGGCAGACTTTGCTCAAATTTGCCAGTCTTGACACAGCCTCTTTTCCTCTAGTGCCAAGATACCTTACATTGATTGTTGAGCAAAAGTAGGCCCAACTGCATGAATGCCAAATGCTCCTTGGCAAGGTCCATGCCTGACAGGTGGGGTATTGCCTACAGGGCAGAAGACAGGGAACAGCCTCTGGCGATAGGCTGCTGCCAGAGAACATATGTAAGGACAGACATACTTCTCTGTGGAGTCATGCAATGACCCTGTTTTTTCCTGCTCCATGACTCCACATCCTGCTTGCAGCATGCCTAGCACATAGGCTCTTACAAAGATGTGCGAGGTAAGCACCACTGCAGGCCAAATAAGAATAGAGACCAAAAGAGGGAACTTTATGCTTAGCATGTGAAATCCAACAGGTTAACAACAGTCTCAAATCTTTTACCACCAGTTCTTCCTCCTGTGCTTTGCTGGGCTCTGTGCTGCTGACCTGCCTTGTACAGTTCTCCTGAGCCTAGAGCATGAAAGAGTGCTGACAGGAACTAAGGCTCTTGTTGTTCAGAGCAGGATGTTTTGTGCCTTCTTGTTGCTTAATTAAAGCTCACGCTTAACAAGATGGGCCCCTTGAAGTTCTTAGGCATCTTTTGGGTACACAGCATTGCAGGACTGACTTCCTGGAGTGCACCTTTGAACGTGGACATCCAGAACTCCATCAAAATCCCAACTTCGCTGCCCAGCTTTTGCTTACAGAAGCTGTGAGCTTAATCTGGTATATAGTATATAACTTATCCCAAATGCAACCACCACAAAGTTGGAAGCTGATCCATCAGTCTCTCCTCAGCTTTCAAAGGCATTATCTTAAAGAAACAACACACAAAACACACAGAGATGGTTCAAGAGCAAGCAAAGCACGGTGCTTTCAAGTACCAAGGACAAAGAGCGTGGTTCATCCGGACAACCATGATGGCCTATGGAGATAATCTTCTATGGAAAAAACTTGCCTAAATGGTCCTTTCAAGGCCTCCAGGGGTCTCAGAGAGACCATCTTCATCACCTTGCATCCCAGTCAGTCCTTTTTCCCTAAACATTTATCTAATAAACAGTTAAACATTACTCTGTATTCCCATGAAAATTCACACTTCCATTTAAATAGCTAACATTGCAGATGAGCAGTGTGGAAGACTTTAGTCTACTCTCTAAAACCAATCCCTGTCAGAGCTACTGCAGCAAAATGAAATGCAAAGCAATGCAATATTTCCCCAGTGTATAGCTTAGCTGCCAACTCCCACCAAACAGTCCTAGCGAGTCTTGTGTTAACCCTGAGTTACTGAGGATCCATTTTAAAATTAAAGATGACTCAAAAATCTACTGGGACAAAAGACTGCCCTCAGCTAACCCTTCCTTCCTGTAAAAGGAAATGAAGCCATTCAGCACTTTGCAGGAGTTGCTCAATGATTCATCTGGGTTGAGCCTATGGTTCAAATCTTGCCAGGCTTTGTATCTGCTGCAAGCTCAGGATGTATTTCACACTGAGCCTGTATTTGGTTGAAGCAGTCACAGTATTTTCCACCAAACCAATGTGCACGGATACATTCTACAGGTGCTATGTATACACCCCCTCCTTTTATTAACTGTTACACCCCCTCCTTTTATTAACTATTAATGCTGCTGCTTTAAGCCACACATCAAAATTATCACTATAAGATAAATAATCACATGAACAGAGTTTTATTAATAGTGAATTTCAGTTCCTACACTCTCCTGGCAGCTACAGCTAATTATCAAGCTAGTGCCTGCTCTATGAGCCTGCAGCCAACATTTGCCCTCCAAGGACAAGATGCATCAAAATTTTGCCTGGGCATGTGAGACTTGCTTTACATCAGTCTGAGGGCTGCACAGAAGAAAGGAAGGAAACAGTACTAAGAGGGAAAAGAATATCACCGAAGACACAGAAGGAAGGAAAACCACCAAGGTAACTGTTTGGCAAGTACATGGTTTGGCCTTCCCAGTAAGAGAAGCTTGCTCTTCCAAATGAAATTTGGATCATCGATGACCAATACAAGCTATTTACTGATACAGCCTATTTCTTCAAGCTTACAGCAATGCTGCAGGGAATGACATCTGTGTAGATAAATACTTACTCAATCCAAGCTGAGCAATCTCTTCAAGTTCAATTTCTGTCTTTGCTGCAGCAATAGCATGAGGCAACTTCAGGGTGAATGGAAGGACATCCCTGTTGTGGAAGAGAAAAATAACAATTTTCAAAACAATATCCAAAGTTTTAAAAGCCTTTGTTTTCAACACAGCCTATGGCTAAGCTCTGATTCCTGCTTTCTTCTTGAGCTATGGCTGGTAATAAGAGCCTTAAACACACAATAAAAACGTTACCAGCCCCAGGGTTCCTTTACATTGGAAAGCAGCGTGAAATACAAATGAGTTTCAAGTCCCCGGGACTCTCGTGGGGCTCATTTCCACTGCTCCACCCTATATTTTCTCCCATTACAGCATTTTTTTTTTACACACGCACCAGTGCGATGCAAATTGTCATCTGCCTTTAACTCTTCAACTAAGCTTCTTATCTTCTGAATACACTTGTAATTGTTCTCAACGTTGAATTCCATTTTCTCAGAATAAAAAAATTAAATGAGTACTCTGGCAGCTACCCTAAGCATTTCTCAACTAGGATGTATTAATCCTATTCTGTCCTAGGCTGAAAACACACCTCATTTGAACAAGTCTTAATAACTCATTCTCACATGCAGTTTTTCACTGCATACAAGAAGGTCAATGGGTGTTTAAAGGGAGATGCATGAATGGTGATCAACAACATAAGCCAAATCTGGTGTAAAAAGTTTTTCAGACAGTTTTTAAGGGACAAAGCTACTTAACCATATGTACATTGTGTGTCTACTACCATCAACCAACAGCATACCTCTTGTTCACCCCACTGGTACCATTACACCATCAAGCAACAGTATCTGCTGAACTGCAAAATCTGTAGGTGTAAGTACCTATACAATTAAGAGTAAATGACAGCAAACAGAGCACAGGAATCATACATATGGCTGATGGTGGAATAATTTTTATTACTATTTTTAAGGCTGTAAACAAGTCAACCATCTGTTGTAGTAAAAACATATCATTTTTATCACAAATATTCTCTAAGTTATATGTTTAACTGTTGAAAAAACAACAGCAAACAATACCAGATTCTTGGAGTTTCAAGCAAATTCAAATCAAGCATATGAAGAAGACTGATAGCTAAAAAGTATTTGAAGAGACACTGCCCACATCATACTACAGACAATTCAGTCTAGAACATCATCATAGACAAAATATGCAGACAGATAATCCTTGACTCCTTGTACAAACTCATTGTGTACTGCAAGAAATTCCCACAAAACATAACACCATCTTACCTGCTAATACAATAAAAAGCAATGAGCCTGAATAAATCAGCAAAGCTTATTCCAGAGCCCTCCAAGGAAAATGCTGCAAAGAAAGTTACAAAAGGTACTGAGTCACACATCTATTCACTCTTTCTTAGAAAAAGTTTAGTTAAATTCATCTCTGATTTTTGCATAAAATTAGTAAGCTTGCATTATCAAACTAGCTACTGTATGGTTAACATAGAACAACTGTTTGGAGGAGTACATGTCTCTGCTAAAGCCCTTTTCAAAAATAGTCTTGCTGGTTGGTTGTTTTTTGCATTCAAAACATATGGTCTAATTTTTGGGACACAGATCAAATGTTATTAGAATTGCACAAGTTTTTGCCAACAGACAACAAATCAACAACTGAGGTTTTGTTTTACCCTGTGTACTAATATGCCTAATTTTAAGTCTCGTTGATTACACCGACAAACTGCGCTCAAGGACTACAAGATATCAAGCAGAAGAAGCTCCTGCTGTGACACAATCTAGATCTTTTACCTCAGTACATGACAGAGACCGGGACAACAGAAGGCCATTTATGAAATACAATGGCTGCATAAGACAGGTTCCTTAAGTACACAAATGATCTCGTGTAGCCTCAGATGACTTCTGCAAAGGGGTGAACATGGAGTCTGACTGCTTCAGCCCGTCACAGGGGGGATGGGGGGTTTGTGGATGAGGCAGATCCCCTCATTTCAGTCTAGACGGGGAAAGCCAAAAGCCATGCAAGAGCTTCTGTTACATCAGCAATACCTCTTGGTGAGTAGCAGCAATGCCATTTTGTCAGTACTCTATGTTGCAAAGTCAGCTCCTAAAGCAAGGTCCCAGTGCTACTGACTATAAAGCCCACACAAACTAGAGCAAAACTTAAGTCAGGTACTCTTTTTTTTTTTTTTTTTTTTTTTACCTAAACCTTACACTGAAAGACAGGTCAAGCTGGCCATTTACGTGCCTAGAAAAAAGTATTTCTTTAAGAGATGTACTAACAGTTCAGATAATCAACACACAGGTGACCTTGGCAGTTGAGAAGGTTGTTAAGAGATGTACATTCAGATCCCAGACTACAGTGAAAACATCAAATAGGATCGGTGAGTAAAAAGTATCAGAAGACACTTCCCCCTTGTGGTAAAATGTTACTCATGAAAGATAATGCAATGCTCTTTCATTTGCTAAAGGGGAGAGAGAGAATTCATTAGTATAACACATGCCTAAGGACACAACCATAGATCTCACAGATTAAATACATCTGTACTACTGCCAGTCAAGCAGGTTTCCACAAATAATAATTCACTTAGGTGAAAGAGCCTACTTTGTATCTGCATAAAAACAAACAAACAAAACCCAAAAAGGCCAACCCTATCACTGACAGCTTTCTCTTCTCTTTGTCATTCCTTCTTTGCAATTGGAACCAAAACCAGGCACACAATTTGTTGTTGCTGGAGAAAGAAGGGATAGAGAGAAAGGAAAAACTCAAATTAAATTAACTTAGGTCACTAATAGAAGTCAATTACAGACCCTCTGCCTGAGGGCAGTTTAACTGAAATTGTCAGTGGTTGTCTGTGGTTTTCACTGTCTTGTTAAAATAAACCCCTTTGCTCCGCTTGCAGTTTCTGCACCACATACACTCACCACTTGCAGCTTCCTTTTTCATTCCTATATCTCCAACATTTTTTTCACATCCTCTCTCAAAAGAGATGAGTGTTTTGAAACTGACTGAATTCTAACATTTCTATTAGAAAACAGTGAATAAACATCAAGTCATTACTGATCTCACAACACAAGCAGTTTTAGCAAAGAGTTAAAATCCACCTATTCATTGCATTTTAAATAAGAACAAAACACATCTGTAAATTTTTCTGTCTATAATAAGAACAGTTACCTTAGTACAATGAGGAAATGTGACGACAATTCATTGACAGCAGACAGGATTAGACCCTGTGTTTCTACACAAGTGGATAACTAGACAATTACCAACTGATATTCTAACTGGGTCCAGCACAGACTTCAGAGTATCTTCCCTTCCCCTGGGTATGCCTGACCCACTTGCAGAGTTGCCCATACAATCCTTCTTGACCTCAGCAGATGACACGGCAGGCAGTCTGAGACACAATTTTTGTGACTGGATATCTTCTGCTGTAGGTTTCACCAACATAGACTGCTACTGTCTCATGCAGGTTGACAAATAGCTGAAATCTTAAAACTTACTGTATGTGCTTTCTTTTATTGCAAATTCTTTTAGGCAGGACCCACAGTCACTGGGCAGACGCAGAGATATGACTTTCTTCTGTAGTCTTGCAGATTTCCTAACCAGAAATATCTGTTGTAGAGAAGGGAAAGAGATGTGGTTTTAATTTTACCACATATGCCTTAAAAGAGAGAGGTATTATAGACAAAAGGAACCATAACAACTTCATGATCTTTGATCTCCTATACAACATCTCAGAATTTCGTTCAATCATTCCTCTATCACGTCCAACAGCTTGGTGTAAAACAGTAGTAGAACATTTAGAAAAGTGTTTCATCCTTTTGTAACACAGACATAACACCAAGTCCGTTATGTCCTTCTGTAAGCTCTCTACAAAAACACAAAGCAAATCCCAGTTTTGAGTCAAGCTACAAAGTCCTGGGGAGACTGATGGCAGAGTACTCCTGTGTTGAACAAGCACATTTGTGCAATCCTTCTACATGAGGATGGAGGCAGCGGCAGGGTGCAGAGAGAGTCCACCAGCCTTAGCTGAGCAGAGAGGGCTTGTTTTTCCCATTACAGAAGCTTCAATGCAGGTACTACAAGATACTGATGTATTTCCCATTTAGTACTGCTGTCCCCACATGGAAAAATGCATCTGTTACAACCCTGCATACCAAGGTCTACCTCTGGTGCTCTAATTGTAGCAGTCTAGTTCTCAGCTGCGGAAGACCCCAACCTAGTCCCCAGACATATCAGCCCAGATAAAGGGTCAAACTCCAGCTTGTCCAGCTGCCAAACACTCAGGAATCTCTCACTTGGACTATACAAAGCACACGCTGAAATAGTTTTGTAGGTGTTGGTTTCACTGGGTTTTGTTTGTTTTAATGGAGTGTGTTTATGTGCCTGTGTGTGTTAATTGTATTTTATGACAAACAGTTGTATCAACAAGCTGAAATTAACTTCTTACCCCAGCAGGCTGGGCACGCAGAATTTCCATGGCTTCAGCATCGTTCAGGCCAAGCTGCAGCCACACAGGATGAGTATGAAGGAGTTTGTCCAATATGCTTAGCTTGTTGGATAGGCTGTCATATCCAGAGTCACGGGGGCAGCCTTTTACATCCTTTTTCTCTGGAGAGACATTACCCATGTCCTTTACTAGACTACAATGAATACAAAACAGTGAAGTTAGATATGTTAGTCACCTATAAATAGTTGCTCAGTTCAGCAAACAGTTATCACATGACTAATAGCACTGCTGGCACCCTAGGTAGGTATTTCTTCTATTAAGAATTCATATAATTAGTATACACAAATTCTGTTATCTGTATGATTTCTCTCCTTCACTTGCCCTCAATTTAAGTTAATTTTAAGATAAAGACTTAGCACTTAACTCTTAGCTTACTGCAGTTCAGTAATTCCTCGAAACAGATATATATATATATGCATACATGAACTGATTTAACATTTCATCTTATTTCTCATGTGTGTGTGTTGAAAACCCTAGTAACCCTCTCTTCTCTAGCACAAATAACCCTCCCTAAGGCACAACTTCACTAAGAAATCACCTACAATCAGAGCATTTTTTTCAGTCTGTACTCCAAATTCTCAGCGTATTTACATTTTTCCAATTAAAGGACTTTTCCTCACAATTCAGTACTACACCTCTCACAATAAACAAGCAAGGAATAGTGAGTATATTTATACTTCCAATTCCTTTGGCTCTGGATTGACTGCTACATGAGCAATGAAGGCAAAAGCCAAGCTAAGTCAATGTGTCAAACTAAGGTAATTTTTTTTTCCTCTAGTGTCAGGTCAGTTAGAGTTACTGCTAAATTCAGCAATAAAGGCTGCAGATGCTTTTAATGCACTAAAAATCCAATGAAAAGTACTGTTTCAGGAGCCACTTTTGTTGTGCAAAGTTTCCTCACCATTCATGCACTGCACAACACCCAGTACAATTGTATGTGTATCACTGGCTCAAATTCCTCATTTTTGAGCTAAAGTATATCCTGATATTCTTCCAGAGCTAAAAATTACCACAGAACAGTTACTCCAGTAACAGCACTCCTGGTAGTGATATTAGCACACAGACAAAGACCAGCCTGTTTCAGGATCTGACTCAGTAAGATGTCAGGTGCAAAGGCTCTGTTTTTCCTTCTGCCACCAGAAGAGGCCCTGAACAGCAGAGGGCAATGCAGATGCATTTCTGCACTGCAAACTACTTTGCAACAATTCTGGACTGCCTTTTAGACAGGCAGTAAGTGTCACTGACAGCATGTACCATCTTTATTATGCCAGATACAGTAGCCAGAGCAAGTGAGGTAGAGACTTCAGCACAGGAAAGCTGAATAATAAAGAAATAAAAACAAGCAACAAGAATAACAACAAAAAAACAATGAATCAAATGTTTCCCCCCGCCCCCCCCCAGCTTTGGTCAGCATCTTACATGTACATCATCTCTGGATAGGGCTAGAAAGGAAAATAAATGGGGTGGAAAAGTGCTTGATCTTTCTTTCCTTGCATGGTTATATGAAAACAGTCACTGTTATTAAAATTTCTCATTACCTGGATCAATTATCACTACCAGATCACCTATGTGCCTTCTCCCTTACTTCTGTCCTCATTCTCTATTTGCTTGTTTATGATGTAACACCTTTTAGATTTGCAAGGCATCTATAATACAGATACCTTACATCCTCAAAAGCTGACAATAGGCCTTCCAGAGACACAGAATACACAAGAAATGCTGTGTGCAGAAGAGAAGTAGTATTTACATAAATTATGACAGGGCTCTAAATCTGCTGTAATACAGATTCTGGGTTTCCCTTTTTCTACCATGGTCCCAGCAAAACCTAGTATTGTAGCATATGCATCTCCACAAAAGTCAAATCACGAATCACAACAGTGTTTTCATGAGCTGTTCCTCCAGACAATTTTATGCAGAAACTTTCCACTCCCCTTCAGAGTCAGTAACATCGAGCTATGTTACAAACCAGAGATAGCTGGGGCAAAATGAGTTACAGACACTGGCTGCAGTCTTAACTAGATATGACTTGTTTCTGTTCCTAGCTCAAGAGGTGGGCACTAAACAAATTGCTGAGGAAACCTGTACAAAAGGGAAATGACTTCGCCTACAAAAGAAAGTCACATGCAGAAGAAGGTGCATGACTGTATCAGCTACAAGGTCAGGCACTGTTTGATACCAACAAACGACATGAGGTTAGTAAGAATTTGCAGACATACCTGGGTCACAGCACTCCTCTGCTGTATGGGTGGCTAATTGTTGTCAAACACACTCCAAGTGTTATAAATCAGAAGAAGAATTTGAATGAGGAGTTCCCAGATTCTTTGGAAACCCCAGGTACTTATGTGCTCAAACCATGTGGTCCCATCCAAGAAGGGATGCAACTCACGAGTCCATACCTTACTGACCTAGATACACATGCAGCACTAAGCAGCACCTGCTCCCACCCCCCAAGAAATAAGCCAAAGATTACAAGCATCTGATCAGGATGAGATTTTTTGCTGCTCCTAAAAACAATCAATTCATGTGACTCTGATGTATCGTAGCTAGATCAGTACTAGTGTGTTACTGCAATCCCCAGGAAGGTGAACTAGGAACAAGCAGTGTTCAAACAAATATTTCCTATCCGGACAGTAAAGAATAACACTACTTAGCACCACTTTTTTTTTTTTAATTTTTCAGATTATTTTGATTAGCAATCCAGGCACTACACAGCTAAGTCTTGACACATGGAAGTTCCTGAAATTTGTTATCACTTAGGTTGTAAAATTATTTGGGACTGGGATTTGTGTGTTGCTTCTTTGGAAACAATATAGCATGGAAAGAAGAACCACACAAATTCATCATAATCACCCGATTAATTTAAGCAAACAGAAGAAGTTGCTGTAACCGCTGTACTAGCAAAATAAGCTGCATATTATGCAACAATTACATTTTTCCTCGTTTTTTCTTTTTCATTGCTGTTTTTCGTTGGGGAGGAGAAGTGTTACTTGTGGTTTATTTCTTTTTTTTTTTTTTTAAGGCTAACTCCCAGTAAAAGACAATAAAAAAGGATAAATAAGAGGTTGAGGCCTGTAATCAGAATGTTCTTCTCCCTCATACCCACAAGGCTATAACACATCTTGATCACATCACTACAACACAAGTGCTCCTGTCTAGCCCCTCACTCCAGCCTTACGTGAGATTTTCTTTTGGTCTCCATCTGTGTCTTGCTCTGACCTAAGAGCTACAAACCTAAGCTTTCAACAAAAATCTAAGCTTTCAACATTTCTCCCACTTTTTGTGGGACCTGGGACAATTACACGATCTGCTCCCTACCCCTCTGTACCTTCTGTGTCTGCATTGACAGACGCTGACCTGAGGAAGTGATTTCTCTCTTTGGGAGTCAAGGTGCAACCAGCTAATGTGCCCATCCTATGAGGATGACCAATGCTGTTCCATAGGTTCACAGTGTTGCATGAAAACTGCTCTAGGATTTCCCCCCCTCTCCCTAGTGAACAGTCACAGAATTTACCTGCACTTCTAGGAGTATGAGAGGTGCCGTGAGGACCTAGATGACCACATCTGCTCCCTTGTTATGGAGAAAGCTGGTTATCAGCCCACATGAGAAAGCAGCCTTGGGTTTAGTGTATCATCCCTGATGCACTCACTAGCCAGGAAGAAAGGGTTTGTGCCTAGTCGTGAGGAAGGGTAGGGTCTGATGCTATAATCAAGATAAGGACTTGTACTTGAACACACAGCAATACAACTTAACAAGCCTTGCACAACACAACTTTGCGTCCAGATTAATTTTTCTCCCACCCCACTGTTACTCAGCAGCAAGGAATATTCCTCCTGTTTGTTGCCATCTCAGTCACAAGGGCAAAGAGTGAGGCAGATGAAGTGAATCTTCATAGAACTGCAAAGGGATGAGTGTGAACCTTGCTCTAGTCCCACCAAAGGCCCAACCCACACTTAATTCAGTATGACTCCCTACTGCAGAAGCATTTGGATTTTTGTAAATCCTGCACTCTAACAGGTCTTAATTTCACCAGCCAAGTCAATACAGTCATATCAAACATAGCTAAGAGAGGGCTCAAAGTCTCAGAAGATTACCTCTGCACCTCAGAAACTGGACTGTCACATTTTTCTCTATCCCATAACTGCTGAAGGGACAGAACAAAGCTGCTGAGAAGGTTGCTGAATACCTACCTACCTGCTGACTATAACTATCTACACCTGTCAATGTTAGAGAATCCAATGCAGAACTGCCAAGATAGTTAAGGGACTGAAACACCTATGGGGAAAGGCTGAGAGAGTTGGGACTTTATAGCAGGCTCGGGGGGATTCCATCTGTGCCTTATGAACACCCGAAGGGAGGTGCAGAGCCAGGCTCTTCTCAGTGGTGCCTGGAGACAGCACGAGAGGCAGCAGGCACAAACTGGAATGCAGGAGGTGCCCCTCAAACACCAGGAACGCTTCTGTGCTGGGCAGGTGCCACAGCCCTGGCACAGGATGCCTGGAGGCAGTGGGGGTATCCTCCCTGGAGACCTTCAGGAGCCACCTGGACATGGTGCTGGGTGCCCTGCTTGGTGGCCCGGCTGGGTCTGGGGTTGGGCCAGATAGACACAGAGCTCTCTTCCAACCTCAACCATTTCATGATAACAGAAGCAAATCAGTGTGCAAGACACAGAAGAAAACTACTTAAATCAATAATCGATGTGGAAAAAACATAGAAGAGTAATGCATGAAGGTTGTCCATTGCAAAACAAGTGAGGAACAAGGTTCTGCCCACATTCCTGTCACAACAGAGCAGGGAAGAATAAGCTGCAGCAGCTGACAGCAAAATATCCCTGAACCATTTAACAGGCACCAAATGTTACATACAAACTGGGGCTTTAGAGACTTCCCTACAGAGGAAGGGCTGCAAGCTTCTTCCCCCTCACCTTGTGTGTCTGTTGCCTTCGTAAACAAGAGATTTAGAGCCCTCGAGAGAGGCTGAATGCACTCTACAAGACCATCTGAACACCACCAGCCATGGCACACTTACTCCACTGGCTGCCCAAAGGAATGCTTACACTCCTATCCTACATGGACCTGGGCTGTCGTGCCATACAGAAGCTCTCTAGCTACCCTTTCAAAGGCCACCAGTACGGTGCTGATCAGAAAATTATCCTATTTATGCCCTTTTTCTGACAACTTCACTCACTTGCATTACTTAGATACGTGTCTGCATTGGGCAAAAGTCCAGGCATCAAACACCTTGGCACCATGGAATATTGAAAATGATGACATGAGACTCCCATTTCCAATGTTTTAACAAGCTTTTTTTTTTTTTTTTTTTTTTCCCAGGGCATTTACACACTTACAACCAAAAGCTGTAGGCCCCAGTTACTCAAATCATTATCAGTATTACTTGGGCTACAGGTGTCAAAAGAGACGAGATGTCAAATATAATCAGGGAAATCAAGTGTGAAAGTCACCACGCAGCCACAAAATTCACTGAAGCTGTAGACATGCATCTTCATATACTTATGTTTCTGAACACAGCTGAGACCTCTTTCAAATGCTGCCTTTCTAGAACTAACTACCCTGGGTGCATGTGGATATAGGCAAAGAAGGAAAACTAGCAAGAATAATACACATTCCTTTTAGCTCAAATTTCTCTACATTCAAATCCAATGCGATATTAAGATACCAACTTCTGAACAGCAGCATACACAGTAAATAAAAGCATCTTATATTAGTTACAGTTTTAAAATAATTACGATGAAACAAAGTTATAATAGCAAACATCCTTTAGGGGAGTCCAATTTTCACGAAGCAATCTGGAAAACCTTAGTTGAAATAACAAATCTTGCTTTGTAGCTCTACATAATGAAGAGGTTATCAGCGTACTGCTAATTAGATAATTTCCACTACCTTTTTCCTTACATAGAAGTATGCACTTCAGAATCACATACTCATAAAACTTGACCGTGATTCATTTATTGAGATTCCATATTTTACATTTAAAGAAATAAATAAATTATTGGATGGCTACTGTTTCAACAGGAAACAAGTGTTCATGGAAATTGCATTATTCACTTTCTGAAGTCAACTTTACTTGCAAATTTTAAACAAAATATATTTTGTATTCCAAACTAAGAGATTTAGTTTAAAGAAAATATATTAAAAAAAAACTATCAGTAAAAATCAGAGAATTTAATTTGACTGATTCCAGCTAAGTGCTTCCATCAAGATTTTAGAACTAGTATATCTTAGTCTTTCAAGTTTATGGTGCATCCAACAACACATGAAGCTTTTTCTTAACTCAAAATTAGTTAATGATCATTGAAATTAATTAGGTGAATCCACTGAAATCCAGAAAGTATCCTTTCTTCCTCTGTAGAAGAAGTGCATTGTCAAAACCTTTAAAACAAAAATAACGTGCAATCTGGTCCGTAGCCAAGGACTTTGAGCTCATCTGTCTGATACTCTTTACCACTTGTAAACAACAGTGCTGCTCAGTTTTATGTTACACGAGTAACTGAAATGCAATGGAGTAAGTTTTAGCACACTTCAAAGGTATTTACAGAAATAAAGGGGAAAAAATAATACACCACAGATATAATTCCACATAACTATCTACTTTGTTAACTCACTGCCTTGTAGAAGAGCAAAACCCTCCAGGGCTGGCCTTGACTGTGCAGTCAGGTAGGACAGAACACTTGCATCAGTATCTCCTCTTGCAACTAGTATTTGAGTAGTTAAGTTAAAAAAAAAAAACTTCTTAACACAATAGTTACAATTTCAAATATCCTCTGGATATAAATTTGTCAGACATTAACAACCAAGAATAACAAAAAACAAACCAAAATGCTAAGGTCCCCAGTATGCCCACTTAAAGTCACATGTTTAAATAACAAATTTACACAATCCACACCTACATGACATAAGCTATTTCAAAAAGCCCAAGCTTATGTCTGCATTATAATATGCATCTCAATTTTGAAGTTAACAAAATGCATCCTTCTACTGTTTTTGTGTTTTAAAACTTGCAATATACATGTAAATGAGCAAGAATATATTCCACAAAAATGCGAGTTCATAACAGTCCATATTTTCCTTGCTAGCCTGAAAAGATGAATGTTATTCTGGGTTGAATCTTCGCAAAGACGTCTCAAGCAACGTACATTTTTAGTCTTTAACAATGTGAAACCAAAGCTCATTGCCATAAACAATAGGAACATTAGTAGTTTCCTCCTTTAGACATTCATCTGTGTCCTAAGTTTGTAACAAGGAAGCAGAAATGAAGTTCAGTTGCATTTTAGAAGGTATTAGAGCAAATACACAGAACAACTAACCTCTGAGCATTTCTCCAACACAAAGGCAAATTCCTTTATCCAAGAGCAAGATTACCTATACTCTTTGTTCCTAGGACGAAAAGTGCTAGGACATAAACCACCCAAGAAATCAGCACAATAAAAACATTCCTGCCATGGCACACCTCCAGGAACTTTGAGAATAAGCATTTTAATCACCTTTGCAAATCTGCAGATTCATCTTCCACTGTGAGATCTGTCTGTACCATCTCGTGTTTCAGTTCTCCGATTTCTGAGGCAATTGTGTCAATGAGCTAGAAAGGGACAAAAATAGTATGACGTCAAGTGAGTGGAAGAGGTGTGGAAAAAAAGCCTGGGCAAGTTTAGTCACCAGAGATTACAAACTTTTTTTAAAATCATATCCTATTTGGACTTCCCCTTGCAAAGGAAAAAGTAAGGCTTGGGAACACTTATAATTGTTCTTGGAGAAAGAATAATTCCTGTTTTGTGCCTGTACAAAACCTTCCAGACTGGTCAGCTTGTTTTTTATTATTGTTATTTTTATTTGTGTTTTTATTTCAGAAGGTACACTGAGCCATCATTACAGCATTTCAGTGGATATACTGTTACTTCCAATTACTTCAGTGGGTATACTGTTACTTCCAATAGTAACAAAAACCACAACGAAATGGAAACTGCTTTTCACATTAGGCCTTAAATTGCACTTGAACAGAAGGACTTAATTAAAAGAAAACTGCACTGTAACACTTCAGCGCACGTGGAACACAATCCTAACTCTGGACACTAGGTCAGGAAACTCATTTTGAAGTAGGCAAGATTAGCAATAAGGCTGCATACCAACAACTGTGGCATTGGCTAGCCAGATGTCTGGGAGATGCTTTGTTGAGAACATGGCAGATGTTAACTGTGAAGCTCACAAGACTCGCTGCCTTGGACATTCATTGCAGCAACTGCATCAAGTTCGCTTGACAGGCAGCACAGTGACAACATATACATAAAGCTTTGTGCAGCGTTCATCCCTCCTGCTCAGAACGGAACCTGATGAAAGGTTTGTAGTGATGTAAGCTCCACCACCACCCCAGCACCTCACAGCGAGCAAACTAAAATCCCAGCAGATGAAGCAAAACCAGCTTTCCGCTCCAGTTAAAACAGTTGTCCTCTTCTCACCCATGATGCAGCCCTGTATAGGAGCACTTTCCAAGGCTTCTCATCATCAAGCAAGTTTTTTGATACCATTTTACATATTTTCTTCTACCTCAGAAATTCACACCCTACTTTATCATGCAGCTTTACTCTAATTCAAAGCTGCAGGTTCTATTAACACAAGGCCAACTACAATCCGTTTGTTTTAAGTGAGAATTAATACATGCTACATTAACACCACAGACCTCTTCCTTTCAAGGTCAGCATTCCCCACAACAGTGCTGTACCACCAGTGATACCGCTTACAGAGATCTTCCTCCTGCTGCCTCTCAAACACCCCGTGAGTCAATGCTGCGAGACGTGAGCAATGCCTTCCTGACCACAAGCAGCAGCCGTGAAGGAACCCGTGCTGCCCTGACAGAGCAGAGCAGCTCTGTGCAGGACTCATCACCTCACAGGCCATACTCCCACCAGTACAGTGCCTCAAAAATAAGCTGTGCTGATGGAGGGGGAGAAGGGACCAACCTCATGCTACGGTGTGCTGCCCCCAAACGCGGAGGCTCTGCTCAGTTCCTCAGGCTGGTGTGTCTGTTTGTCCAGCCCTCAGGAAGGAGGTGGTTCCGTTTGCTGAATAGCAGAAGCTATTCATGTGAATAGCTGCTTTCACATCGGGCTAGTTTTCCACTGGTGTCTTGACCAGAACCTGCTCTCAGAGGGTGTGAGACAAGCTCCAGAGCAGACTGCAGGAAACAGAGGACAGCCTCAGGCTGGGAGCAAGCCTGCTCCTTTCAGGTCACTAGATGCCATCAGCCCCAGGGTGCTGCCGCATCGCATCTCACAAGCAGCCTGGGCCTTTGGGCTGGCTGTGCTGCCTCAGAACAGAGACTTATGCCCCTGCTTAGGCATCCCAAACTGGCAATGGCATCAGACATCCCAAACTCGAGAATCTGACCAGGAAGTGTCTGCAATTCAGACCATTCAGCTTTTTCAGCCATCTACTCACTAACAGGAAACATACTTTTGGACTGACACTAACAACAAGAAAATTAACTACCAGCCTCCGCAGGGAATAAGAAACCACACACTCCTATCGTGCACTGTATTCAGAGTGTGTGTATGGGCATGTGACAACTCCCAGGTTATTTTAAAAAGAAAAATATTTGATCAGACTGACACCTGAAATTATGACAAGCTCTGCCAAGGTTTCAAGTCAAACATTAAAAGAATGAAATTTACGTAAAAAAATTTAATAACCTGATTGTTTGGTAGCCAAAGACTTCTGTAGATCAGTACTTTTTCTTTAAAACAGGAAGAACAAACTAGAGATGATGCGTACTTAACCAGATTTTGGTTTCTCAGCAGCAATCCTTTTGTATCTGTAAGCAGATAACACTGTTCTCCCACTTTGCTTCATCCACTAATTGAACTCTAAGTAACTTAATTCAAGACACAGAAGCTGATCAGAAGTCTAACAAGACAGAAAAATGCATTTCTCTTTCAAGCTGTGATTAAATAGTAGAAGCGGGAGGATCAGCTCTATTAGGTCTCAGTCTCTGAAGAATGATCTATTGCAATCTGTAGCTGCAGTAAACACTCAAATTGTTCCATTAGTTTCAAACCCGAGTGTTTTCATAAACCTTACTACAGTTAGTTTTAAATAACTAAGAGCACTCTAAAACATTGACACAATGTATTTCTTGCTATCAAGATATATGAAATACAAGTAAAAAAAGGCTAATAAATATATGTTGTGAAAAAAATACAGTACAAAGATATGATTTTCCATTTTTATATAACAAGTATACAGAAAAAGCAGAACGTTCTTTTGGTGAACAAAATCCATTCCAGGTCTAATTACAGCCTACCAGTTACTTAAAAATTTTCCTCTTCCATTTTAAAATCACATTTCATAAGTGACTGAACTGTAGTATGGATAGACAAAGGGTTTGCTTTACTTCAATAAATAGATTTGTTTTTATGTATCTGCTACGCTTCCCCGGTCTTCATTTATAGTTAGATTTGTTCTAGTGCAATGAGGTAGTCAAATGCTCATACAAGCTGCTACTGCTAAATAAGATACACCAATGAAGAAGCAAGTCTCACTATGTTACCTACAGCTTTTGTAGTCTTCTTATCCCCTCTAGTTCTCCTCAAGCTTTTCATTTCAGTTCATTTAAAACAGCTCTGTTTTAGCACCATTTACCTCTTTAGCACCACTTTTTTGTGTTTTTTGTTCCTCACGCCTTTACTTATGTCTTGGCACATACCCACATCTTCCCTGCTCCAGATTTTCTGTCCTCCATTCAGAAGCAACATGTTTTTAACCTAGTCCCTTTTACAAGTATGCAAACAAAACACTTGCAAACTTTAGCCTCAGAGTCAGGAAACCAAACTTTTAGGTGAAGTAGACAGACTTAATTAAGGCAGTATTCTTTTTGCAATAGACAAAGGCATTAGGTTTCCATCTTCCATCCTACTCACAAAACAGTAGGTTTGCTGTATGAAATCCTTACAGTCTTTTGGGCAGCTGTAGAGGCATTCCGTCTTTCTGTCTACTATGAAGCTTTCAGTATTTTCATTTCTCCTGACCTCACACCTGCTGCAATAAGATAGCATGCAACACTTAGTACAGCAACTTTCTGTTGATGTTAAAATATCTCCAAAGTTGTACCTGACCCCAACTAACAGTTATGTTACTATTTGAACTGATGAGATTATAGCCTATTCTCCTTCAAGAACAGAACCTTCTTCCCGCAATAACAGCTAAAAATTATCTTTTCTAATGAATGAAGCAAGCCTCAGATTTTAAATCACGGCATTCCCTGAAGACACTTCATATTCACACTACGTGAGAGTGAAGTTTTTCAATCACAAGCAGTTGTGAATATGAGCAATGTAGCTACCTCTAAATAAGTAAGTTAGGGCTTCCTGGTACGGCTTGCCAGGAATCACCCTGGAAGGAAGGTGCCTCTGGCTGTCTACCAGCACACAACACGAGTCAGAGCCCGAGATCTTGTTCTAGACAGCAACTGATTCAGAAAGATCAGAAGCTGCATTCAGTGTTTAAAATACAAAGTCATGATGTCAACCACTATGAATCTCACTATATTCACAGAATCACAGAATTTCTAGGTTGGAAGAGACCTTAAGATCATCGAGTCCAACCTCTGACCTAACGCTAACAGTCCCCACTAAACCATATCCCTAAGCTCTACATCTAAACGTCTTTTAAAGACCTCCAGGGACGGTGACTCCACCACCTCCCTGGGCAGCCTGTTCCAGTGTCTAACCCTTTCAGTAAAGAAGTTCTTCCTAACATCTAACCTAAAACTCCCCTGGCACAACTTAAGCCCATTCCCCCTCGTCCTGTCACCAGGCACGTGGGAGAACAGGCCAACCCCCACCTCACTACAGCCTCCTTTAAGGTACCTGTAGACAGCGATAAGGTCGCCCCTGAGCCTCCTCTTCTCCAGGCTGAACAAGCCCAGCTCCCCCAGCCGCTCCTCGTAGGACTTGTTCTCCAGGCCCCTCACCAGCTTCGTCGCCCTTCTCTGGACCCGCTCAAGCACCTCGATGTCCTTCTTGTAGTGAGGGGCCCAAAGCTGAACACAGTACTCGAGGTGCGGCCTCACCAGACCTGAGTACAGGGGGACGATCACCTCCCTAGCCCTGCTGGTCACACTGTTTCTGATACAAGCCAGGATGCCGTTGGCCTTCTCGGCCACCTGAGCACACTGCTGGCTCATATTCAGCCGACTATCCACCATCACTCCCAGGTCCTTCTCTGCCTGGCAGCTCTCCAACCACTCCTCTCCCAGCCTGTAGCTCTGCTTGGGGTTGTTGTGCCCCAGGTGCAGGACCCGGCACTTGGCCTTGTTGAACTTCATACAGTTGACCTCAGCCCATCGGTGCAGCCTATCCAGATCCTCCTGCAGAGCTTTCCTACCCTCGAGCAGATCGACACACACACCTAACTCCGTGTCATCTGCAAACTTACTGAGGGTGCACTCAATGCCCTCATCCAGATCATCAATAAAGATATTGAAGAGGACTGGCCAAGTACTGAGCCCTGGGGGACGCCACTAGTGACTGGCCTCCAACTGGACTTGACTCCATTTACCACGACTCTTTGGGCCTGGCTATCCAGCCAGTTTCTAACCCAACGAAGCGTGCGCCAGTCCAAGTCAAGAGCAGCCAGTTTCTTGAGGAGAATGCTGTTATTGAATTATATTGAATATATTGAATATATTATTGAATACTACTTGAGGATTTTATGTTAATGGAACAGACCGGCTGTAGGTTATGAGCTTCTGCAACATGCAACCTTGAATAAGGTTGAAGAACAGACTTTGCTGAATTAGCAGTGTGACTCTGATCCCTGTGGCAGAGCCTGACTGGTCCATGAAGGACCTTAAGAGGGTGCGAACCCAGGGCAGTTGCCCCCATCTCCTTGCACTGTATGGAGCCTGTCAGAACCCAAGGATGATTACATCAACGTCTTAAAGAAGGTCAGTCTCAGAATAATCAAGCTAGGATTGACCAACTGTTCATTTTCAAAGGATTATCATCATTACCAAATCGCCTAAAGGGATTACGACAGTTTTACCTTGCAACAGATAAGTTTCTTTCAATATGGTCTGACTTCAGATTTCAGTTGTTTTCTTAAGACCCATGCACAGTGCATGGCAACCCCCTGGCTTCTTCAGAGAAGTCAGCCATCTGTGGAGAGAAGCTGATCTGGAATCATGGGGGGAGGAAAGTAGCGCTCCACCATCCTCCTCATGTCTTCTCTGGATCTGCAGTCATGGAAAGGCAGGGAGCTCAGACACCTCACGAACAGCCATGGACAGCAGCTGTCAGGCCAGGCCCAGCCGGCCCCGATCACATACCTCTCCATGGGAGCAGCCACCTGCACCCAACAGCCCGCAGAAGGTGCAAAGATGGCACAGAGTGGGTAGCAGCTCCTTAGAGGCATGGGGGCACCAGGCATGGCGATAAGTAGCATGGGCAACACATACTTCAGCTTCAAACACGGGAGAGGGAAATGGTAACCAAAGTGGAGCACCCCTCTGTCCCACACTAGCTTGCAAATTGCAGGCTTTCAGCACCACAGCCCAGACTTCTTTCCCCACAAAACTTCCTATGCTGGCAACTGCACAGAGCTGCTATTCCCCACAAACAGGCTGCTGATGCATGACATAAAGCAGGACAGGATTGATCGGAAGTAGCTCCTCCTCAAGGAGGAGGCTTCCTAACTTTTTACACCCGCAAGACAAGCAGTAGCCACAAAAAAACACCACAGCAGCAAATAGGCAGTGTTCTCTGACAAATCGGATCAGAGCAAGTGGTTCCTACACCAAGAGCTCACAAAACAGAAGAATTTTTCAGTATTTTTCCCTTGAAGCATACAGCAGGAGGAACGATGCACAGAAACATCCAGGGGCTTTCAGCCACCTCCTCAACACTTGCCTTGCTGTGTTAGCTAGCTGTTAACTGCTTAGTTGTATTAACAATCTTCAATCGTAGTTGGAAAAAAAAAAAAAAAAAAAAACACTTGAAATAACTCCATCCCCCCAAAAAACAAACATCTTTGGGGACTCTGGAAAAGAATTCTAACCTAACCTGTACTAACAGCATGAAAACACAAAAATTAAGGCAAACACTTCACAGAAACATTTCATCTGTCAGTTTGACCCCAGAAGATGGAACTCATCCATAATGCAAAGGCAGAGTTTAAATACTGCAGAACACTGCCGTTGTTTGGTTATTTCTTTAATTCACTTGTACCTATTTTTCTGATGCTTACCAACATACACTTCATCTTTGCTAGTTATTTGTAGTTGTTTTTGCATATTTGCTATGCTTTGCTAACTGCCTTATTTATTTATTTATTTATTGGTCTGGAAAAGGTACTTGTTTAAGATTTAAGTTACTGAAAATAAATTTTTTTTTGGAGTTGTAACAACAAATCTGAACGGCAAAAAACAAGCATTGCAGACATCTTGAATTTTCTCTGTATCTTGAATGTACTGTTTTCCTGATGCTTTTTAATTTGCACGTCTGCCTTAAAGAGAACTTGTCAGAAGCTACTTTCTGCAGAGGAATTTTTCTGTCTCTAGTGCTTTTTATATATATACAAATATATATATATATATAGTAAAATAAAATTTAAGAGCTCTTGAAACAGCATGCTTCAAGCAGTCTTATGCTCATGCCTTCTTCCACAGGCTCTATTTTTGTGTACATCATGTATTGCTCATGACACAAGGGAGTGCATCCTGGAGAAGCAGACAAGCTGAAGTGCTGAGATCAAACCTCATCAAGCCTGAACCTGATCTATAGTCTCCTAGAATATGGGACACTGCAATCAAACTGACTCATCAGAAACTGGCATGTACCACACCTGAACTGAAAAATTAATTTTTTGTTCCTAAATATATTAGATATATAAACAGTCAATATTTTCTGCAAATGACACTCAATGTTTCCTTAAATTATTTCTCATTAAAAAAATTTTTAATCAGGAGAAGAGTAACCATCTTTTGCAGTTGCATCATTTGGGGTATTCTTGCAATTAACTGATGTACCAGCACCTGACAAGTATTTCCCATCAAATGCTGTAAAGTCTACTCATGAATGTATGACATAATTTCTGGAGTATTTAGGATCAACAAAGCTGCTGGTCATTATAAAACGTATGTGACGCTTGCATGACTTGTGTTATACAGGATGAGCTTTTAATTATACATTTCTACAAAACGCTGGAAGGATCCTGGGTGTATAATAGTATTAGAGAACAGGCATTTCTGCTGCCTTTGTTTTAGTGGAAGGCTCAAACTGAATTCTTTAAACAGATCTCTCTGTTCATAAATTGTGCGATACCTATTTTGCTGAAAATGAGAAAACTCACCCACTGGTTTCAACAGACTTGAAATCAAGTCCATAAGAGGCAGTGAAAAATGACTGAAGCAGACAGAAATACATTAGAGGACCCTGTCAGTGCAAAACAACGTAGATAAGAGCTAAGTCTTAAAAATCTGCCTGTAACTGATTCCTTCAGAAATATGAAATAAGCATCACCTTGCTTTGCTACAGAAACAAGAGGCTTTATAAATGGAAATGTATCTGGAAGGATGACATCATCTCAAGTGGTAAGGTAGTTAACAGTAAAACAGAAACAAAATTAAAAAGAACTTGTGTAACAGAGTAACTAGCCACTTTTGTGTCTAATGTTCTCTCTTTTTGGTTTATTTCTGACAAAATACTGTTCTGTAAGTTGAAAAGAAACAACAAAACCACTACTGTAAACCCAAATAATTATTATGACTCAGACAGCATGAATTCACAGAGCAGTCAGCATGATATTCCCTAGCCAAACCTATCCTTAACATCAGATTGTCACAAATACCCATGTACTAACTGTTTACACTCTTAAAATCCATGAATGAAATAACAAAATGCAAACACCTTAAACAACATTTCCTTTCATAATGCATCACGCTATGATTGTCAACTGATGCCTCCTTCAATAAGACTGGTCCCAGCTTTAGAAACTGGCAGGGGTGACAATGTAACTACTATACACAGACCACAACCATAATTATCCACAGCTCTTCAGTGTTCTGCCACTGAACACACACATCTCAATTCTACATCTTTCAGAATGTGACATGAGCAGCAAAAATCAAAACAGCCTCCGAGCTGCTCTCCAACATGTTTATGAGAAGCAATGAGCCCTCAAGGTGCTACAGGCACCTTTATGAAGCTGCTCTGTCTACACACATCATTGTTGTGCAGTGGGAAGTACAGGACAGAGGCAGGGCAGGGCCTCTCTGGAGCTCAGCATAGCTAGAGGTTGCTTTACTCATTCAGCTCTTGAAGAGCTTCTCAATTGAAAGCAGAAGCCACCACTTCATGGCAATCAAATTCCTGTCTTCAGTACTGAAATGTAAATAAGCTTGCAAAAGCATTAATGGAACTGCGATCTTTAAAATCTTTAATGCAATCACATTAAAAGAGTCAACCAAGGTGACCACTGTAGAATGTTTCCAAGCTCTATGCTTAAAACAGCTAACAAGGAAAGCATTTCTAATCTGGCAAGGGAATACAGGCTAAAGACAACAAGGATCATCATCAGAAAGGACAAATGAGCTCCAGCACTTATCCAGCATCTCATTTTTCATTCTTGCTGGAGACCTGCATCCTCTTTAGCATTTCATCTTTTCCTTCCTGTTTTGATAAGCAGAGCATAGCAACCCTCAAAAAGCACCCTGTGTGATGAGATGGCGAAGTGCCAGAGATGAACCAAACTGGGAATGCTATTTCTGGGCTCATCTCTACATGTATACAATTAGATATTTTGATATGCGACTGCAATTGCTGGTTATTTTACTCAGTGAGCTATGGATTTCTGAGACCACTAACACTATTCAGCATCTCATTCATCTGTAAGCAGCAAAGTTTTAACTGATACTTGATTTTGGTACAGAATTTAGTGGTGTAAAGTTTCTGATGCCAGTTCAGTACTGCTTGCAATTTAGTAATATTTTGATGAGAAGGTTGATTCAGTAAAAAGGATGTTTGTCAGAGACATGTATTCTGTTCCTTGTTTTACCACAGGCTCCCTCTGTAGCGGCTGGCAAGCATTCCAGGCCCCAAATTACCCAGCCTAATTCCATCTTGGCTTCCCTTTTCCAGTTTGCTGGCTGAGACTTCATCAATTGTGAGTACTAGGAATAACAACTTGGAAGAATTTACCCTATAAAGCACGCAGACCTTCACTTTTTGTAAGGTGGGGACAGTACTGTTTTCCTGGTGTAGTAACAGCTGGGAGAATGAATGCAAAAAAAAAGTAAGAGATGGTTAGAAGCTACAGTAGTGGGAACTATTTAAGAACCAAACAGGAAAGGAAAGGTGGAGTTGTCTACTGGTAGTTGCTAATAACCTTTCTCATAAAAGTTACTGAGAACCGTAAGATACTCTTTTTGAGGATTTAAGTGTCCTGAGAAACTGTATGCCAGCATGCTAAAGTGTTGTTTTTTTTTTCAATTGTAAATGAACATGTACAACGTAAGAGCCATGTGTGGAAGCACGCTATGCAATCTGGGCACCTGGGAGAGCATTGTGAGGTAGAGAGCAGAGTGGGTAAAAGCTGTACCTTAATCACCAGGTCTCCTAAACACAGCAATACAGGGCAAATTAAATTAAACAAACTCAAAAATAGCTACTCAAAATTAGCTATTCTAATAATTTTATAAATGCAGGAAAGGGGAAGGATAAAGGTAATCTACTTGTACAAGTGCACAAACACACTTGATCTGTACAATGCACAGGCGATGGATACACTGATTGCCTGAAGTTTCCAATTTGACATCAGAGGTTTCAAGCACAAATACAGACTGGGTGGAAAATGGATAAAAAGCAGCTCTGAGGAGAAAGACCTGGGGGTGTTGGTTGATGAGAAGTGCAACATAAGCCAGCAATGTGTGCTTGCAACCCAGAAAGGCACCCATACCCCGGGCTGTACCAAAAGCAGCGTGGCAGCAGGGTAAGGGAGGGGATTGTCTCCCTCTGCTTTGCTCTTGTGAGAACCCCCTTGGAGCCCTGCGTTCAGCCCTGGGGCACAAGAAGGATGTGAACCTATCAGAACGAGCCCAGAGGAGGGCCACAAAGATGATAAAGGGGCTGGAGCACCTCTGTTATGAAGCCAGGCTGAGGGAGCTGGGGTTGTTCAGCTTGGACAGGAGAAGGCTCAAGGCAGACTTCACAGCGGCCTGCCAGTGCCTAAAGGGGGCTGCAGGAGAGCTGGGGAGGGACTTTGTCAGGGAGTGTAGGGACTGGACAAAGGGTAATGGCTTTAAACTAGGAGAGGGTGGATTTAGATTACATATAAGGAAGAAATTATTTACTGTGAGGGTGGTGAGGCACTGGAACAGGCTGCCCAGAGAAGCTGTGAATGCCCCATCCCTGGAAGTGTTTAAGGCCAGGTTGGATGGGGCTTTGAGCAACCTGGTCTGGTGGGAGGTGTCCCTGACCATGGTGGGGGATTGGAATTAGATGATCTTTGAAGTCCTTTCTAACCCAAACCATTCCATGATTCTATAATAAACTTAGGATTTTTTGATCAAACAAAGCAAGTTCCCAGGGACGATAAGAGATCTGAAAGGGTAGCTTTGCAGCAGCTTTTATTCTTGCTGTTCATCAGGCCACTGTCTTGCCAGCCCATACTTAGCACAGTTTAGTCCAACCTTAGTTTCTCAATTGACATTGCTTATCATAGCCTTAAACGGTCTAGAGTCTTCAAGTTGATTAGGCATACTGCTTTCCCAATCACTGGGCAATCGCATCTATGGCATTACAAACAGAAAGTACACAAAATACCTACTTCAGCATCCATTTTCTCCCCAAGAGTTAATTACACAAGGAGGTATCAATGCACTGCAAAAAGTTATTTGAGGATTTACTTACAGTCCCACTGACATTATTATTCCTTGAGCACGCACCTAAGTGACAACATAGAAATATTCCTCCTAGCTGAGACCATGTCTTGTGATGAAAATACAGCCATTCACTGGGAATTCACTCAGCAAAATCAAGAAGTAGTTCCTGTCCCCAGATGAACCCTGGCTCTTGCTGACCACACGAAGTTTTGAATGAACCAAAGAGCCAAATATGCTGTCACTACAGCGCTGATCACTAGCTTCTTAGAGATTAGCCATGTAAGATTGCCTTAAGATAAAGAAAGCACAGAAAACACAAAACAAACATTTCTATGTGTCTGTGTCATTACAACAGCATTATGAAGCTGCTGACATAAAAATCAGTCCTGCACACTGCACTGGTGGTCATTGAAGCTCTGCGGGCTAATGGCACCAGCCACCACAACCATGTGGTTCCCTAGTGCCTATAGCCTATTGTGAATTTATTTCTATTTATTTCTATCCTGTTTCCTAGAACTTCCCCCAACCATTAGGGTACAATGGAGGCAGTAAAAGAAATGCATTCATCTCAGATGAACCCAGGAAACAGCCAAAACACACAGCACATGACTGTGAGGGGAGTGTGGTGCACTGGGAACAAGAGGCCGTAGATGCTACAGTCAGTGAACTGGCGGCCACTCGCCAATACTTAAAGCTTTGGCTGTTCAATCACATTTGCTGCAATACTAGAAGAAAAACAGTATGCTTTAACACAAGCTGAGATGGCAGCACACATCGGCATCTTTCACAGGAAGAAGCTACAGCAGGCACAGATATTCTACAGGAAATAACTGAGATCAGTTAATTCAGTGCTCAGAAGCACCTGCTGATTTTTGCTCTGTCAAAAAGCTAAGAGCAAACCTTTGCTCAGTAAGGCAGCAACTGTGACCCTGGCATTATGCAAACAGCAAAATTCTGTTGCAGAACATACAAGTTCAGCTTCGCTGTATTTAACCCTGACCCCAAGCTGGTCTATGCGACACCTTACTCTGTTTCCTCACATCAGAAAAACACGCGTATCTTCCTAGCCAGCAGCAGGACACCATGGATTGATGGGTCAACGTGCTTTCAGTACAGTGGTATTGTTTGGACAACATTTTCCCGGTCCTGCTCTCTCAGAGCACGTGGTGTTTGCAGCTGCACCCACACAGTATACATGAAGGTTTTGTTAACTACACTTCAGATCACCTAATCCTTTTCTCTGGAAGAAAACGTTAACTGCAACCATCTCTGCAGTTAACTCCAGCACTGCCTCCACACCTCCTGCATTATACATAAATAAAACAAATGGGATTCAGTGGTGCATTGAAAACTACACTGGTAACTCCTATTCCACCTCTGCTTTTTGCAGCAGAGATGCAGATTTAAAAGCTGACAGTTCTCCAAGGTCTCTCCACCTTGCAACGTGTTCCCTCATTCCCCTATAAAACAATTAGCTCACCACAGCACAGAAAGCCCCCAAGACCTCACAAAACCTCACAGAGAGCATGAGGCTGAACAAGGCCACAGCGAGCCAGTGTTTACTTTTGCACTGTGATTGTTCAAGCCTGAGCTAAACTCCTACAGCTGAGCAGATGTGGGGCCAATTGGTTACACAGGTTAACTCCACAGGGAGCACTGGAAAAAAGCAAGAGAAGTCACCACATTTAATCCCTGACATAAGTTCCTAGAGATGCAACTCATTTGTAACAATACAAGCAGTAAAGAGGATCACAGAGGACAAACAGAACCTAATGGCTGCAGGCAGCCAACCTGAAGTACATCCTTCCTTTCTCACTGTCCCATTTTCCACCTGCAGTGAGGTTCCAGGGAGTATCTGAAGGAAAGAAGCTGCTCCAGCTGAGGGCTATATCCATGCCTGTACTCTCAGGTGCTTTCCAAGGACGCTGGAAGAGGAGCACATATGTTGCATCCTTTTCTTCCTGGCACATTTCACACATTCCCAGGATTTAGCTCTATTCTGTGATGGAAAGGAAACGGGAAGACAGAAGGTCTCTCACCTGAAACTTACTTCTCACTGGAATATGTTGTAATAAGTGTGTTGTAAACCACATGACATCTCAAAACAGCACCCACAACATCAAAACACTAAATACCATTATTTCTGTTTTCTCTCTATTGATACAATATCAAAGACAGAATAGAACAACTAACTCTCATTGCCTGCATCATGAAGGAAAAGCTGGGCTTCCTCTTAAGAGAGAAAGGATTAGATTCCTCTAAAGTGCATAGGCACCTGAAGATAAAGATGCACATGTTGGATTTTTCAGAACACTGTGGTGAGCTAAGCAACAGCTTCTTTGTTTCAAAGATGCACTTCAGCTTTAAAAAACAAAACACAATACAAAAATGACTGAAGAACACATTGAGAATGTGAAGGTAGTCTTTTTGTGATTGTTCAGATTACACACACGAGGAGCTCCACAGGTTTTTTCTTAAAATAGGCTATAAAACTAATTTTCAATCCAATAATGGAAATCATAAACCCATATTGTAACTTCAAACTACACAAATCCAAATTATGAAAGCTCTAACATTGTTATGCCTGCATATAATAAAGCTTATGTTCTCAGTATCACTGGCAAAGAATGCCACAAGCTGTTTTACACCAAATACTCTATTCAGTATACAGGAAAACATACACATGAAATAAATGGGTGGTAATTTAACTACAACTAATACTTGTAAGAAGAGATCCTCAAAGAATGCTTCTAATTTTACAGAACTTTCTACATACCACAGATTGTACTGCACATTCTGCAACACCAGTTTCACTTAAAACCGTGCACTTTGTGTTTTGTATTGGTCTATTAAGTTGCAAAACTCAGACAGTGAAGAATAATGTAAACTAAGGCAAGTTTTCTCAGGAAAGGGGTGTTGGTGTTGTTTTTTTGTCAAAGAAAAAAAAAGACTTTTTACTGCAACCTAGAAAATACGCAACCTAGTGCTTCCAAGCAAATGCATCTCTTCCTATTGGAATAAATGAAATACCGTATTTACCTTAAAGAAACTTCCTCTTTTGTCCAAACAATGAGCTTTCATCGTCAAAGACGACATCGTCCCTGGGAAGACTCCACTAAATGTCTTGAAATCCTAAAAGCAGAGACATTTTTAATGGTTAGTCCAGTCTGTAGGAAATTCCTTTCTAAGCCACAGAAACAGTCACAACAAGCCTTCTGCCAAAACCCTTTCTGTCAACAACATGGTGCCATTTATTTCGTACCAATGCCATTACATATCCTTTTAGTCTTATTTTTCCATAAATTGCTTCAAAAAGACAGTACTTGAAGTTCCACATTTCTCCCATCTCTTCACAGCTGATCCTGTAGATCTAGGATGATGTTCAATGTGCTCATTAGAAAGGAATGCTAAAATGTAACAATTGCTTTGTTTGTTTGCTTGACCTTAGCCTGAAGTACAAATATAACAAAATGTTAGATGTCACTACAATCCACTCTGAAGTATCATAGTATTAGTAGGGCTGACTGAGAAGAAGAAAAAAAAAATTACCCACAGGGAAAAAAACACGTTATAGTAAGTTAGAAAAATATACCCCACTCCGTTCCCTCCACCCCCCCCCAAAAAAAAAAAAACAACACGCCTCCTTGAAGTTATTAAAATGCAATTAACTCTTCTGAGAGTCATGTCCAAACCAGAAGCTGAAGATGCAGTTAGGAAGAAGCTAAACTGAATGAACAGTTTAATATCTGGAAGAGTATTACAACATGTAAGCAGCCTGTATGCACATAATGAGAAATATCAGTGGTGATCTCTAGCTGACTAGCAGAGCTCCTCTCAAGTCACAACCAATTCACATCAGTAACTTGTAAGTAAACGTCAAGTTAAACAGAAACCAAATTCCATGGCTAAGAAGTCCTTCTAGGATTTTTAACAGCAAGCATCAAACTAGCCTACTCTCTCCCTCACTCACCTGTCCACTGACAACACAGCAGTAGTTATGTTGGAAGTTCCCGTTACCCAGGGGGCAAGTATTGCATACAGAAGGCATTACAGGTGAAGGTAGGGCTGCTGATTCAATACAAACTTCAATGAAAATAACTGGCTGGGAGCAGCGGTGAAAAACAAGTTCATCTGCATGGCTGCAGATGAAACACGAGCAAACAGCAGCAGCTGGGCAAGAGAATTCTGGGCATAAAAAGAAAAAAAAAACAAAACAAAAAACAACACCCCTCCTGCATTATGAGAGGGCATCAACAGAGGTGAACAGAACCAAGCAGGAAGGAGGAGCTTGAAAGACAGAGGGTTTAATTGGAAAGCCCTGGCAAGCACACACACTGGAAAAGGGTGAGAAGTAGAAGCAAGATAAAAACATTTACTCTTGGTTTTAAGATGTAGCAGAAAGTTTAACAATGTGCACCCCCCTTTCCAGAGGTCAGACCACAAGAGCACTAGAAAAGGTTATGTTTTTCCATTGTCTCGTTAGCAAGCAGCCATGTTGGGAGCCAACCTGTTTTCCAGGCAGAGTTAGCAGACTTTAAAGGTCAGAAGAAAAACCCAGAACGCTGCATTGCTGTGAAAGCCAAATGCTAGAGGATGACCCAGAAAGAACAAAAATCAGCTTAAAAAAAATAAAAATCCAGATCTTCCTTTTAAAAGTCAACATATTTAAAGGAACACATTCTTGATGAGGCTCTAAGACACTGCCATCTGGGTTGCTTTATTAAAAGTCTGTCTATGTGACTCGATAGAGCCAACTGAAGTCCAGCAAAGTGGGTGGGACTGCAGGTGCTGTTAAATCATCTGAGACACGAACTGTGTCCTTGTTTGTCACAAGCAACAGGGCCAAGGAAAGCCAGGTACACAACAGTTGTTCCGCTCTGGGGAATACCAGACATTTCATAGACTTCTCCCATTTGATACTGGGTATTCTAAACAACATGAAGCTTGGCATACAAGAGGGTTTTAATTATACAATGATTATGTTTTCTTTTAATGAATTCTGCAACTCTGAAATTTGCACCTGAAAGGCTGAAGGTAGAGTGAGACCCATGAAACCCCAAAAGGAAGGAATTACAACAAAAATTTGATTTTCTAAGTTCATGCTATCCTCTTAATGACAACATTAAAATCAGCTCCATGGGCATGGATTTCAAATGAGTTACATTGTGGGGGTTATGAGCAAGACCATGTATCTGTTTTGCCACCTCTATTCTCGGTCATTCTTCAACCCATTTGCAAACAATGTCTCCTTCACAGGATTTTTTATTTTTATTTTTATTTATTTTACCACAAGGATGTCTACATGCGATCTCATTACCAAAATAAGACCATGCCAAGACTTCTACTGATATTTCAAAACAGATTCAAGTTTCTACACTCAAACCTACAGAAGAATGCAAGCACACAAACTCAGTTCCCTCAGGTCCCTTCTGAGAACGCGTCTCCAAGTCAGAAGAAAGCCTTGGAGATCACTGCTGAATTCTCTGGATGAGGATCTGAGGCTCTACACTCTTCCACAGTCGTTAACATCTATGTACTACTGTTACTGTCCCTATGACTGTAACTCTGAGCCTCAGCTGTGCTCAAGGCCCTGCCCTTCTCAGCTCTCTAGAGCCAGTGAACGGATCCATGCCAACAGCTGGCATTGCAGCCAGATAAACAGATTTGTCTGGCCACGTCCCTCAAGAATACAAGGGGGAAAACTGCAAACAAACTAAGCCTAAACTGAATTACAACAATTCTGCCAGACAGCCTAAAAAATCAGAAGTTACATTGGGCTAAACCCACATGACATAACGTACTAAAGCCATAAGAGCACAGAATAACACTGTATAACACTGATTCTCCCAACTAGTCAGATAATCACAACCTTTCTCTCAAAATAGTTTCAGTTTTTCTACATGCACTGATGAAATTGATAGGAAGAGGAAGCTTCCGAAGAGGTTACCCAGAGACCCTGGGAGAAGCACTCTGGTGCAGTGAGCAGACTCTTGTGGTTTGTTTGCTCCTTCTGAAGGACACGCTTGGACACAGTCCCTTAAGGTAACACGCAAGCACGCACCTCCACACCACCATCTTCCTGGCTGCAGAGTGCTTTCGAACTACTTTGGGTAACCTAAACACTGGTCGGGTGGCTTTCAGTACTTCTGATTAGAACCCAAACAGATGCTATGCCCAACGTTGGGGCGGGTGGCTGGAGGCGGGTGGACAGCCGCCCACAGTGAGGGTGGCCACAGCCCCCTCCCGCCCCAGGGCTCAGAGGGCACGTCCAAAGCGGATGCAGAAACAACTGCAGATGGACAAACCATCTGGAGGCTGCATTTGTCCACTTGGTCCTGCCTCTTGCACTTCTGCAGGTCAGCCCAGGCAATGCACCACTGCCTGGAAGCTGTTTTTGTTGAGCCTGGGCACTGTGAGTCCATCAGAAAGGAGGGATCTCCTTCCTGTGACTGCAAAACTGGGTGGAGAAAAGTGGCAAAGCATATCTACTTCTGTACGTGCCTCAGATGGGCGTTTTCTCCTTCCATGCTTTAAGGACTACGGCAGAGTCTGAATAGATTTGCTTAGACATTGCCTGGGTGAGTGCTCAGAAACCCATCTGAAAATGCCATCAAGCTGCAGGAGCCAAGTTGCCATACGATGTGTGATTTTTCTCCGAGCTGCCCGGAAGGCAGCATTTTCTGCATGTGTTTAAACTGCAGGTGCTGCACCTGCTTAGCAGTCTCATCAGCTCATTCCTCTGAGAGGGCAGCAGGTGCTGGGCTCCTGCCAGCAGCCTTGAGCTCAGATGGCTGCCCCACAGCAGCACAAGCCTGCTTGGCGAGGAGCGCTGTATGCCTTCCCACAGCACTGCTAACTCAGGACAAAGCCCATGTGTGCCAGTGACAAGGCAGGACAGGGCAGAGGAACAAGCAGGATGCTTGGGTAACTCCTCTGAAATGCAGTGCTATCTACAACACCTCTCCACGGATGCTGACACCATGCAAGCTGAAAGTGCCTTTCATCTTCTTTCCTCTGCGTCCTTCTCCTCTGGCTTTTCATTTACATGGGAATACCAGAGGACTGTTCAGGCACCTTAATGCAACCGAGACTTTTGACTTCTTGTCAAAACAGCTCCTTCTTGGCTCCCTCTCATGAAATTTTATTTGGCATTTTATGCATTGTTACACTTAGCCACCCAAACTCTGATCACCACCTGTCCATAGTGATCAGGATCCTTCTTCCCTCCCTTCAGTTAATCTGCTGCCTAGACACACCTCTGGAAACCTTGTTTGTGTTTTATTTTTTCCACCCTCATTCTAAAACACAATCCCATACCCAGGAAAATGGTAAGAGATACACACAGAAAAACTCAAATCTTCAGCAAATTTAGCATTCTCATGCATTTTGTTTTCCTGTTCTCCTAATGCATTTGCACTTCCCCACAGAAAGCTGAGTTCATTTATTACTCACAAAGCTCTTGTTTGTCTAATTACTCTGACTGTTTCTGGTTCTTGGCAAAATTAAACTTTTCCTTTTGGAAGTGTTTCCTTTGAGGAGTTAACTGAAAGCTTACTTCCAAGGACACACAGATACAACTGAGCACAGTACCACTTTGAAAACTTATCAAATAAGAGCCTCAGTCTGAAAGCTATCTTTGGTGCCAGGATTTTGCAGACCTCTCGACTCAAATGTTGCATTGTGTTAGCACAGCTGTATCCACAAGCAAAAAGAGAGGGGATTATGCAAAAAGGAGTGTAACTTCCGTCATTCTTCTGACTGCAGAAAGGGTTTACAATCATTTCTCTTTTCAGATGGCTCAAGAGCACATTATTTGTGCTTGTAAAAAACAAATACTGCATACAGCAAAAATGACAAGTCAGTATTTATGCAGTGTCACATTTTTGCACCTTGTCATTTCAGTTGAAGTGTTGGAAAAAAATTGAAATAAAAATTCCCTGATCAACCACCTTTTGCTTCAAGCACTGTTTTTACTTTTATGTTTGCTACCTGAATGAGAGTTTGTGTGAGCTACTCCCCTGAGAAGATTCTGCTCGTCACCAGTACACTAGCTATGAGCAACGGCATTTCTGCCCACAATGAGCTAAAAGCATATTACAAAAGATAGACATACACTATACATGTAGGCAGAAGGGCTCACTACTTGCAGGAAACAAAACTCTCCAAAAAACTAAAGAGGAAGCTAAAATATGCAATGCTCCCACTACTTTTTTTTTTTTTTTTTTTTTTTGAAAAAGTGAGATGATCACCAGTGAGCAATGCTTCCCATCCCCAGCTTGTATCCCAAGATGCATTTTGCAAAATTCGAAGTGCAATACCTTCAAATTAATACCTCCAACTTCAATGAAGTTGCATACCTCAATAAATTGTTCTAAGGAAGTTACAACTCTCCCCTCGAAGAAAGGAGAAGAATATACAAGGTAGTTAAAGGAAACAAGCAAAATTAAATGGTGTGCAAGTATTTTAGTCTGCAAAATAAGGTTCCGTTATTCACACCTGCTGACATACCATTTCACGTTTCTAACCTTAAGTTGCTGTATCACGCACCTTCATTCTTAAGTTTCATTTCTTGGTACGGAGAGAGCAAGGCACAGTATACCCCAACAGCAATAATTCTTCCTCTCAGGCAGTTGACAGCATTGGGCAATTTCATTGCAGAATAAAGCTTCCTCTGCTGGGATGCTTTTTGCTCTGTTTTGCTCAAGATCTGTAGCAGGGCAGTCACTCAGACAGTTTACATATGAAATGGGAATTACAGAAAAGCAGCCAAGTCAAAGACTTCACTGTAGTTCCGTCTTTAAAAAAATAAAAAAATCCTAGACTCTTATTTCACTTACAGCTTTAATTTGAGATTTGAATTTCTGCGGGCTGAAAGAAGACAGGACTGAAGATCACTAAACCTTTCAATGTCTTCTGACTCTGGACATTACTCATATAGACATCAGCTGGAGCCTGGGAGAGTAAATCCTATTCTTACTCTTCTACAGGCATCCAGTTAGGGTCACTGTCCTACGGCTCGCAACAGGGACAAGAGACAAACACCAGATGTGCCTGCTCTGCTTGCTGAGCTCTGGGCTCCAGCAGCCTCCTGGGAGGAGGACAGTATGGGAAATCAGCTGAGGAACAATGAGCTGAGACCCAGCCAGGGGATCCACATACTTCATAGAATCATAAAAGCTAGAAAAGACCTCCAAGATCATCTGGTCCAACCATCACCCTACCACCAATATCACCCACTAAACCATGTCCCTAAGCACCACGTCCAACCTTTCCTTGAACACCCCCAGGGACAGTGACTCCACCACCTCCCTGGGCAACTCGTTCCAATGCCTGGCTGCTCTTTCTGAGAATATATGTCTCAATTTCCAAACTAAACATCTCCTGGTGCAACTTGAGGTCATTCCCTCTAGTACTATCACTAGTTATCTATGAGAAGAGGCCAATCCCCAGCTCCCCACACATTCCATGCAAAGGTTACCCTTCTGCTTCCAACATTTCCAACTGGCTCATTCATCACAGGTCACAGCTGCTCTCGGTTCTCCTGGCTGATCATTTCCAATGCCAATTTGCATCGTGAAGTATCAATGTACCTCATCCTGGCTAACGTAACAATGCTGCTAAAATCAGACATCTTTCCAAGGAGTCATTCACCTCACTATGCTTTAAGCCATTAAATATCAGCAACTGCTTAAGAAATTACTATACAGACATGCTCAGGCATGCAGGGGCTGTGAGTCAGTCCACACATCAGGGTTTAAGTTATTCTGACTAACCTGAAAAGGAAACAGTCACTGCCAAATTTATAAACTGATCTTTACACATCTGGTTTCAGCTAGCCATTGCTTCTGCCCCCAAACAACATTTTGCCTACAGACTTATTTTTCCCTTTCATTGAAGATCCTGCCCATTGGCAGCCTTTTAAGACATTAAAGGATAAGGAGGAATTACTTAGAACACATTTCATCATGGGACTCTGAGGTTTTATGACCCCTTAGATTTTGGATAGATCTACTGTCCCGCTCACAGATCTCTACCTGCTTATCTGTGCTGCAGTCAAATGTTCAAAGCACCCAAACACTACTCCAGAGCTGGCCTGACCACTCCCACCGAAACAAACAGGCTGCATCAGTCTTTCCAACAGGAGCATATACTTAGGTAACACCCACATCCTCAGAAAATCCTACCTTTAAGCTTTGTTGGATGTGGCACACTATCAAAGGGACTGTGTTTGCTGCTAGTGCTCTCTCTTTGCACCCTTTCGAAAAAACTTCCTCAACCTTCTCCTCTTTACATATAATATTACCAGGTCTCTTATAAGAGAATGATTATATGCTAATGCGTTCATGTCTTGTTTTACTTGTAGAGATGTCAGAGAAATACATTTGTAAGATTGGCTTAGGTCTGGACAACCTTTCAGAAGATTTGTATTCATCTCAAATTCCCCACCCTGACTATCTCACAAAACTAAAATTTCTTGAAGTACTTTGGTAATTTCCCTTTGTTATTTCTGCCAGAAGCAGGAAATATTAAAGCAAAGACATTCAGAAATGTTTTAAAACCTTTTAGAAGTGTTTAACAATGAGCTGCAGTTACTGCAGGAAGCAAGAAAATGTAATTGCTTGAATTGCAGCAGAGCACCAAAGTCTAGAAGAAACGCAGAATTCATGACAAAGTACTGAGTCACAAGCAGAGGGAGACAGCTACAGTGCCTGCACCTGGGGAGTAGGCACGAGGCAACCACCTGCTGGACTCGGCCTGTGAAAAGCACCCCTCAGTGCCTCCCATCCTGTGAAGCCCAGAGAAGCGTGAAGCTTTCCATGGCCAAGCTGTAACTAATTACCACCTGCTTTCCCAGACCGGCACCAAGCCGAGCTTGGAGCTGCCACAGGCAGCATCCCTCCAGTTGGCGAGGGGGAGCGTGCGCCTGACCTACTTTGGGTGCGGTGAGCTCAAACACCATTGCTGGAGTAGGTCTGCAGCCTAGCATTAGGTGATTGGTTACGCTTAGTCTATTATTAGACAGCAGTACCTTGTACATCACCTTCTTCTACAATTTGCTTTTGTGCACCTCAAAATTACCTACACACACCATAATTTCTGTACTGTTAAGTCTGGAAAAAAATACAGACATGTAACTTACACGGAAAGCCAAGCCAGGACACCATAGCATGCTTTTGAAAATCATCACATGAAGTTGTTTATTAAACGCACACAACATCTGTAGGACAGGCAAAACTCTACAAGACAGCAGGAACCTGCTTTGAGCAACCTGGTCTAGTAGAAGGTGTCCCTGCCCATGGCAAGGGGTTGGATTCAGAACCCAAACCATTCTATGATCCTATGATTCTAAGAAAAAGCGTAAATAGGATTTTTCTGCTAAAGTAAACAGCCAATGGTTTAAAATTAAACAAAACAAACACAACAATGGAAGGGCAGAAGGGGATCCCTTCACCTGCATTTTTAAGATCTTGCCAAAATAGATATTAACATTTTTCAAATTGCTATGTGATATTTGTCTCTTCTCCAGAGCCATAAACATTTAAGGCTATTTTACAGAATCACAGAATCATTTAGGTTGGAAGAGACCTCCAAGATCAGAGTCCAACCTCTGACCTAACACATCCTCCACTGAACCATATCACTGAGCTCTACATCTAAACGTCTTTTAAAGACCTCCAGGGATGGTGACTCCACCACTTCCCTGGGCATCCCAATCCCATGCCTAACGACCCTTTCAGTAAAGAAGTTTTTCCTAATATCCAACCTAAACCTTTCCTGGCACAACTTTAGCCCATTCCCCCTCGTCCTGTCACCGGGCACGTGGGAGAATAGACCAAACCCCACCTTGCTACAGCCTCCTTTAAGGTACCTGTAGACAGCGAAAAGGTCGCCCCTGAGCCTCCTCTTCTTCAGGCTGAACAAGCCCAGCTCCCTCAGCCGCTCCTCGTAGGACTTGTTCTCCAGGCCCCTCACCAGCTTCGTCGCCCTTCTCTGGACTCTCTCGAGCACCTCCATGTCCTTCTTGTAGCGAGGGGCCCAAAACTGAACACAATACTCGAGGTGTGGCCTCACCAGACCCGAGTACAGGGGGACAATTACCTCCCTAGCCCTGCTGGTCACACTGCTTCTGATACAAGCCAGGATGCCGTTGGCCTTCTTGGCCACCTGAGCACACTGCTGGCTCATATTCAGCTGACTATCACCCAATACTCCCGGGTCCTTCTCCGCCTGGCAGCTTTCCAACCACTCCTCTCCCAGCCTGTAGCTCTGCTTGGGGTTGTTGTGCCCCAGGTGCAGGACCCGGCACTTGGCCTTGTTGAACTTCATGCAGTTGGCCTCAGCCCATCGGTGCAGCCTCTCCAGATCCTCCTGCAGAGCTTTCCTACCCTCGAGCAGATTGACACATGTGCATAGCTTGGTGTCATCTGCAAACTTACTGAGGGTGCGCTCAGTGCCCTCGTCCAGATCATTGATGAAGATATTAAAGAGGACCGGCCCCAGCACCGAGCCCTGGGGAGTGCCACTAGTGACTGGCCTCCAACTGGACTTGACTCCATTTACCACAACTCTTTGGGCCCAGCTATCCAGCCAGTTTCTAACCCAACGAAGCGTGTGCCAGTCCAAGTCAAGAGCAGCCAGTTTCTTGAGGAGAATGCTGTGGGAGACGGTGTCAAAAGCCTTGCTGAAGTCAAGGTAGACCACATCCACAGCCTTTCCCTCATCCACCCAGCGCGTCACTTTGTCATAGAAGGAGTTCAGGTTCGTCAAGCAGGATCTGCCTTTCATAAACCCATGCTGACTGGGCCTGATCGCCTGCTTGCCCTGCAAGTGCCGTGTGATGAAACTCAAGATAATCTGCTCCATGAGCTTCCCTGGCACTGAAGGGCCTATAGTTCCCTGGGTCTGCCCTCTGGCCCTTCTTGTAGATGGGCACCATGTCTGCTAGCCGCCAGTCAGCTGGGACCTCCCCCAGTAGCCAGGACTGCTGATAAATGATGGAAAGTTGCTTGGCCAGCTCCTCTGCCAGTTCCCTCAGTACCCTCGTGTGGATCCCATCTGGCCCCATCGACTTGCATACATCCAAGTACTGTAGCAGGTTGCCAACCATTTCCTCGTGGATTATGAGGGCCACATCCTGCTCCCCATCCCCTTCACCAGCTCAGGGGGCTGGGTACCCAGAGAACAACCGGTATTGCCGCTAAAGACTGAGGCAAAGAAGGCATTAAGGACCTCAGCCTTATCCTCATCTCTTGTCACTGAGTTCCCCCTCCCCCGCCATCCAGAAAAGGATGGAGATTCTCCTTAGTCCTCTTTTTTGTGTTGTTGTATTTATAAAAACATTTTTTGTTAACTTTGACAGAAGTAGCCAGATTGAGCTCCAGATAAGCTTTGGCCTTTCTAATTTTGTCCCTGTAAAGCCTCGCAACATCCTTATAGTCCTCCTGAGTGGCCTGCCCTCTTTTCCAAAGGTCATAAACCCTCTTTTTCTTCCTAAGCTCAAGCCACAACTCTCTGTTCAGCCAGGCTGGTCGTCTTCTGTGCCAGCTCGTCTTTGGGCATGTGGGGACAGAGCGCTCCTGTGCCATTAAGATTTCCTTCTTGAAAGGTGCCCAGACTTCCTGGACTCCTCTGCCCTTCAGAACCACCTCCCAAGGGACTCTGCCAACCAGTGTCCTGAGCAGCTCAAAGTCAGCCCTCCAAAAGTCCAAGGCAGCAGTTTTATTGATCCCCCTCCTGACTTTGCCAAGAGTAGAGAATTCAACCATTTTGTGGTCACTCTGCCCAAGACAGCTCCCGACCACCACATCTCCCACTTCTCTGTTTGTGAAAAAAAGTGGGGCACCTCCCCTGGTAGGCTCACTAACCAGCTGCATCAGGAAGCATCTTCCATGCTCTCCAGAAACCTCCTAGACTGCTTCCTCTGAGCTGTATTGTATTTCCAGGATATGTCAGGGAAGTTGAAGTCCCCCACGAGAACAAGTGCTGGCGATTGCGCAACTTCTACCAGCTGCTTGTAAAACGCCTCTTCTGTCTCCTCATCCTGGTTTGGCAGTCTATAACAGACCCCCACCAGGATGCCTGCTTTGTTGGCCTAATGCAAGCGTTCTCCATTATCACCATTCTGTGACTGTACCAAACAGAAGAAATCCCACAACACTTCTATGTAAGGGATCAGACTTGAACTTGCATCCACGCTATGGCAAAAGGGTTCTTGCATACAAGGGATCTTTACCTAACAGTTGAGGTACACATTTGAAGTGATAAGAAATTCACTACTAGACATGGTAAGATATCTCCTAGTTCGTTTATTTGCCAAACTTTGTCTGTCTTCTGTCTTGATGTGTGAATGCCATACCTTGCCTTCTCTTCCTTGATTGCAGAGCTTTACGTTGCACCAGTAGATGACAGCAAGGGCCACATCTGATTCAGAGAGGCCCAGTCTCTCTTGGGTCCCCCTCAGTCAGTGGGGAGAACGCAGCATCTCCGGGGTGCAGGACAGAGCACAGAAGCATAGACACTTTGCAGGTCTCCTGACCTGGCTGCAGGGAGAGCCCAAGGACACAGCTGCCCCAGCTGAAGCATGCCTTCACCTGTTCTTCCTTTAAACCACGACAATGCTTTTTAGAACGATTAGTAGGCTTCCATCAAGGCTCTTCAAATTCAGTGGAATAAGCCAGACTATTCAGACACAAAAACCAGGACTGTGGCTGATGCTCCAACTTATAATTCTTTTTAAACCAGAACTGACTTCTGGTGCCCTGAGTTCACTGGGCCACTGGAAACCTCCTGAAACACATACAAACATGTCACACGCTCACCTGCCCCAAGAATAAACACCACACTCCTCCTACATCGGGCATCAACAGTTCACACACAAAATGTTCCTTTCTTTAGATAACTGCAATCCTAACATGCTGCCCAAGCATCTCAGACAAACGAGCAACAACCAGATAGAGAAAAACTCATTCTTTAGTTGTAGTGGGTTTACGTGGCAAGGTTTTGGCAGCAGGGGGCCATAGGGGTGGTTTCTGTGAGAAAGATCTAGAAGCCACCCCATGTTTGGGAAGGGCCCCATTGTTTTCCAGATCTGAGCCAATAAGCGATGTTATTTTGCACCTCTGTGAGAGCATATTTAAGACAGGGAAAAAAAACGCTGCGCCACACAGCAGCCGGGAGAGTCAAGGGAGTGAGAAACAGCTTTGCAGGTGCCAAGGTCAGTGTAGAAGGAGGGGGAGAGGTGCTCCAGGCGCTGAAGCACAAGTCCCCTGCGGCCTGTGGTGAGGACCACGGTGAAGCAGGATGTCCCCCTGCAGCCCATGGAGTACCACGGTGGAGCAGGGTTCCACGCTGCAGCCCGTGGAGGAGACCACGGTGGAGCAGGTGGCCCTGCACCGATGGAGGCTGCCGCCTGTGGAAGACCCCTGCCGGAGCAGATTCCGGGCCGGACCTGTAGCTCGTGGAGCGGAGATCACGCAGGAGCAGGTGACCTGTCAGGAGTTGCTGCCCGTAGGGGAGCCAGGTTGGAGCAGTTTTCTCCTGAGGGATGGACCCCATGGTACGGACCCATATCTGGAGCAGTTCTGGAAGAGCTGCTGCCTGTGGGAAGCCCATGCCGGATCAGTTCATCAAGGACTGCATCCCGTGGGTGGGACCCCACAGCACAGGGGACGAGAGTGACCGAGAAGGAGCGGCAGAGAAGAAGCGCTGTAGACTGACCATAACCCCCATTCCCCCGTTCCCCTGCGCCGCTCGGGGGGAGGAGGTGGAAGAGGGTGGATGGGGGGGGAAGGTGCTTTTGGTTTCTTTCCTTTGTTTCTCACTTTTCTAGCTTGTTAGTAATTAGCAATAAATCTTACTATCTGTCTTCTTATGCTGAGTCTGTTTTGCCCGTTACAATAATTATTGGGTGATTTTTCTCATCCTTATCTCAATCCTTGAGCCCTTTTCATGTATTTTCTCCCCATTCCTCTTTGAGGAGGGGGAGTGAGAGAGCGGCTGTGGTGGAGCTCGGCTGCCCACTTGAGCGGAACCACGACATTAGTCCAACAACAGAAACACGACTTCTCTGCATGGTCAAGCGCACGAGCAGTGGCACTGTGTGGCCTCCTCCCAGGCCCAGGGTGTGGAGGCAGAGCAGGCGCTGCAGGCCACCCACAGTCCCTTCTCTCAGGCTGGCGGCAGCAGCAATGACAGCACGTCTCGCCCTCATCATCAGACCCCCACTGTCCAGTAAACACTAGGCAGTCAGTTTCCCAACACTTCAGAACATGCACAACTTCCACTTTAAAACATCCTCCAGTGCAGCAGAGCATTAAGTACACCGGGGCTCTGGCTCATTTGCTCAAGTGTTTTCAGAAACACCAAGCAGCCTGTTTCAGTTGATTTCCAGTTAGAACAATTCTCTTTCCAGAAAGGGCAAAACAAATCCCGTTTGAAAAACTCCTCCTGATGTAATTGGTTGTAAAGGATTTCACTTGTTTATGTAAAACAGCACACAGAATGAAAAAAATGAAAGGCAGACAGAACTAAAAGATATTTGACTTTAAAAGCAAAAAGTAGACAGGGATTGCAATGTATTAAAGCAACCTGAAAATAACTGCAAAGGCTGAATTCCCTCCCCAATGAATACATAACTCACTGTACCTTTTAGATGCTTCGCTATTTAATAATAATAAAACAATTGCATGTTAAAGTCTGTACTGGACAGAAAAAATACAAAATGTGGCTTTTCAATTATAATGCAATAACACTTTATAGGTGTGTTTGTTGTATCACTACCTGCTTAACAAATACTGTTCTGTAAGAAAATTTTCTAATTGCAACTTTTTGTTTTTGTTGTTTTGTTTTTCTAATACTTAAGAAATGCTTTGCAAAGAATATTTTTTGTTTATCTCTGTAGTTAAGAGGAGTAAACTGTCATTCAGGAGGTAGCTAATGCCTAAAAAAGTGACTTGCAGTGTCTCAAAAATCCCTGGAAAAATTTCCTTTGATGCCTGTAAGTACTGGAATGAGGCTCAGTATATGGCACACTAATTGGCATGCAGGAAGAATCAGGACAAAGCCCATATGTCACTGAACATACCTGCTATTCCAAGATCTACATAAAAGCTTGTACTGCTCGCCCCAAGACTGCTGAATACAAACGCCTGAAGACTTATTTGCTGCGCACCTCAACTTCAACACAGCATAAAACATCAATGATTTAGTAGAAAGCAAACAGCCTTTTCTTATTCTGATATAGATTTTGAGCTCATCTTCCATGTGACACATCCAAATGAAAAACATGTTAGTTGTGCCAGTGGGCCTCCACCAATCTAATATTTTACCTATTAGCTATGGAATCAGGTCATCAGAAATCCACTGTGCTCAAGATCTCATTTTTCAGATGTCCCCAGTGACAGCAGCCACAACTCTTCATTACGCAGGTTGTTCTTCCTCTGAGTGCAATAGGTTCAGGCAGTTACCAGACCAAAACTTTATTTTAGTCAAGTCAGTGGCAAGGGTCAACATTCAACATTCTTGGTAAAAACTCTTAAGACACGTAACCACTTGCAACACTTCTCGATTTAGTCCTCAGCAGTAGTAAAGAACAATCTCATACTTTTTGCCCCCCTTTAATCAAGTTATTAAGTTTTACATGAAATAAGAATTTCACGGACCACATAGACTCAAGCTGTATATCAAAAGCTGTGTTCACAGCATCAAGGAGCTGCACAACAACACACCCCAAGACAACCACTCACAGAAAACTATAGCTGTGTAAGTCCGTGCTAAGTACTGGTGCCTTCACTCTCCTCACCTACATGATTTCATATTAGTCAGCAGGTTAAAGTTACTTCAATGATACAAACAGTTGCACCGGTGCCAGAGTGACATAATTCTTTGCTTGCAGCCGTGTAGAAAGTTGCCACTATCCCCTGCCTGGTTGGGTAGCACTCTGACACTCACAGCACCAATGCCCCAGAGCAGCTTGGTCAGTAAATCATGCTGACAACCAGTCTTCAAGCCACTTTTAGAGGTCAGTCCAATAGTGAGGGAAGCATTTGATCTTTTTTGTATTATGCATATCTAAAACGAGACAAATCTAAACAGTATGCCATCAATACCAAGAATAAATTATCAGAGAAAACCTTTTTTTTTTAAAAAAAAAAAAATTATGCCTCTTCCCTCCAGAACCGATTTCTCATCACACAGGAATTATTATACTTGTGCTATGAAGTGTAAAATCAAAGAGTACCATATCAGCTTAAATGATCAATAAATACGATTCTTAGCTTTGTTTTTATCAGCAAATGAAACGTATCTAAGGGTATACAAATCCATGCTAGGTGAGAAAAATCTCCAGATGCAGAAGACAAAATCTGAGCAAACAAATTGATGTACTTTTGGAGCTACACAACAAAAGGCAAGTAAAATTTGGTGGTCCACTGCCTGCAGGGACAGCATTATTGAGAAAACTATTTAGTTACCCACCCCTAGAAAACACGTACAAAAACGTGAATAATATATGAACATCTACATAACTTTAAATAAATGAGAAAAAAAAAAAAAGACTGAACTTTATTTTCCCCTCTGAAAACAAGCAGATGAAACATTCTGGGTCAGCTAGTGTAAACGTGCAGAAATCCTTGGATCTTGGAGGATCAATTTTCATCCTGCCTGTTGAAGAATGCAACGTCCTACATACTGAATTGAACCAGGTCAACAACAACCAACTAAGCTGAGCAGACTCAAGCCATTCCATTGTAGATGTGCTTTGCGTCCAAGAACATTGCACGTCACCAGCTGTATCTTCACTATTGCTTTCTGACCAAAAGGTTAATGATACCAAACAGCCTACATGAAGAACATCACAAACTTTTTTTTATTATTTTTTTAAAACCATTCATCTTTTCCATTCTAATCAGTGTTGGTGAGGCCACAGCTGAGTACTGTATCCAGTTGTGCACCCCCAAGGTCAAGAGACACGCACAAGAACTGGAAAGAGTCCATCGCAGGGCCATCAAGGTGAGCAAGGGCTGGGAGCACCTCTCCTGTCAGGAGAGGCCTAGTTAAGAACTAAATAGAAGATGTATTTATCAACAAATGAGTATGTTTTCACTGAAAAAAAAAATAGGAACTATAGCACTTGTCTTTATTTTGCTTAGCACACAAAAAAGACTGCAAGAAAGCCTTCTACTTATTTAAACCAAACTCGTACCCCAAAGACCTCCCATGTAAGCATACTAGACAGCAAAACATTTACACCTATACCAGTCTTCAATGGTACAAGGCCATTTGCCGAGGCGATCGGCTCCGGGGCAGACGCGTTCCGCAGCAGAGCGGGGGATCGGGCCAGGCAGGGCTATTTTCTCCAGCATCGAGCCTACTTGAGGGAGCCGCCAGCCCTCGTGAGGGAGGCTGACGAGGCGTAGGCGGAGCCAGCAGCACCCCCTCCCCAGCCGTTCAAAAACTGCCTCCAGGGAGCGCGGCGACCAGGACGGGCAAGCAGGGCGTGGTGCGGCAGTTAGCGCAGGCAGGGCGAGCAGGAAGGGCAGAGAGTTTCCCCCACCCATACGAACACCTCCTTAACGACAGCCATCAGCTAGGTGATAATGGTCTCCACCAGGCACGGTGCACTCTCCAGGAAGTCGGTACACACCCAGACCGACTACCCGTTAAAAAATGCAGCAGTTCAGGTCACCGGGTGCGGGGAGTGTCAGAGCCTGCTGCTGCCATCGGCGGGAGGCAGAGACACTGCGTGCGTGAGGTGCAAGCAGCTGGATGACCTGGTCCGCATGGTGGCGGAGCTCAAGGAGGAGGTGGAGAGGTTGAGGGATATCAGGGAGTGTGAGCGGGAGATAGACTGGTGAAGTGACTCCCTGCAGGGCACGAAGGAGAGGTACAGGGGTGAGACACCCCAGATGGGGGTGGACCCCCTGCCCTGTAGCCATCGGGCAGAGGGAGGGGACCTGGGAGTTGAGGAGGAATGGAAACTGGTCCCTGCTTGACCTCGCAGACGATGCCCTCCCCTTCTGGCCCCGCCTTCCCAGGTGCCCTTACGCAGGTTTGAGGCCCTGGAGCTCGACAGACCAGTAGCTGAGGAAGAGGTAGCAAGTGTTCCCAGGAGGATGCCTAGGGCGAGGAGGTCAACTCTACGCCTCAGGACTGCCTCCATCAAGAAAGACAGAAGGGTTATTGTTGTGGGAGACTCTATTCTTAGGGGAACAGAGGGCCCTATTTGTCGGCCTGACCCTACCCGTAGGGAAGTCTGCTGCCTCCCTGGGGCCGGGGTCAGGGACGTTGCCAGGAAGCTTCCCAACCTGGTACGCCCCTCTGATTATTGTCCTCTTTTGATAGTCCAGGCGGGCAGTGACAACACTGAAGAGAGAAGCCTGAAGGCTATCAAATGAGACTTTAGAGGGCTGGGACGGTTAGTGGATGGAGCGGGAGTGCAGGTGGTGTTTTCATCCATCCCTACGGTGGCAGGGAGGGGTACAGAGAGGACACGGAAAGCCCACCTGTTAAACACGTGGCTCCAGGGCTGGTGCCAACGCAGAAATCTTGGGTTTTTCGACCATGGGGCACTTTACTCAGCACCTGGCCTGATGGCCGCAGACGGGTCCCTATCTTTTAGGGGGAAAAGGATCCTGGGCCAGGAGCTGGCGGGGCTCATTGATAGGGCTTTAAACTAGTTAAGAAGGGGGATGGGGCTGAAGCAAGGATTGTTGGGGCTGTGCCAGGGGGAACAATGGCAAGGCCGGAGGATAACGTAATGGCCCAACTGAAGTGCATCTACACCAATGCACGCAGCATGGGTAACAAACAGGAGGAGCTGGAAGCCATCGTGCAGCAGGCAGGCTACGACTTGGTTGCCATCATGGAAGCGTGGTGGGACCACTCCCATGACTGGAGTGCTGCAATGTCTGGCTATAGGCTCTTCAGAAGGGACAGGCAGCAAGCACAGAACGGGTGGTGCTGTGGCTCTCTATATTAGAGAATCTTTTGAGGTTGTAGAACTCAAGGCTAGGAATGACAAGGTCGAGTCCCTTTGGGTTAGGATCGGCAGGGACAACAAGGCTAGTATCCTGGTCGGGGTCTGCTATAGACCGCCGAACCAGGATGAGGAGACGGATGAGGAGTTCTATAGGCAGCTGACAGAGGTTGCAAAATCTTCAGCGCTTGTACTCATGGGGGACTTCAATTTCCCTGACATATCCTGGAAGCACAACACAGCCCAGAGAAAGCAGTCTAGGAGGTTTCTGGGGAGCATAGAAGATAGCTTCCTGACGCAGCTGGTTAGTGAACCTACCAGGGGTGGTGCCCCGCTAGACCTTCTCTTCACAAACAAAGAAGGACTGGTGGAGGATGTGATTGTTGGGAGCTGTCTTGGGCAGAGTGACCATGAAATGGTGGAGTTCACTATTCTTGGCAAAGCCAGGAAGGGGACCAGTAAAACTGCTGTATTGGACTTTCGGAGGGCTGACTCTGAGCTGCTCAGGACACTGGTTGGTGGAGTCCCTTGGGAGGCGGTTCTGAAGGGCAGAGGGGTCCAGGAAGTCTGGGCACCCTTCAAGAGGGAAATCTTAATGGCACAGGAGCGCTCTGTCCCCACGTGCCCAAAGATGAGCTAGCGGGGAAGAAGACCAGCCTGGCTGAACAGAGAATTGTGGCTTGATCTTAGGAGAAAAAAGAGGGTTTATAATCTTTGGAAAAGTGGGCAGGCCACTAGGCAGGACTATAAGGATGTTGCGAGGCTTTACAGGGACAAAATTAGGAAGGCCAAAGCTCATCTGGAGCTCAATCTGGCTACTGCCGTTAAAGATAACAAAAAACGTTTTTATAAATAGATCAGCACAGAAAGGAGGACTAAGGAGAATCTCCGTCCTTTACTGGATGCGGGGGGAAACTTAGTTACAAGAGATGAGGAAAAGGCGGAGGTGCTTAATGCCTTCTTTGCCTCAGTCTTTAGCGGCAATACCGGTTGTTCTCTGGATACCCAGTACCCTGAGCTGGTAGAAGGGGATGGGGAGCAGGATGTGGCCCTCACTATCCACGAAGAACTGGTGGGTGACCTGGTACGGCACTTGGATGTGCACAAGTCGACGGGGCCGGATGGGATCCACCCAAGGGTACTGAGAGAACTGGCAGAGGAGCTGGCCAAGCAACTTTCCATCATTTATCAGCAGTCCTGGCTACTGGGGGAGGTCCCAGCTGACTGGCGGCTAGCAGACATGGTGCCCATCTACAAGAAGGGCCAGAGGGCAGACCCAGGGAACTACAGGACTGTCAGTTTGACCTCAGTACCAGGGAAGCTCATGGAGCAGATCCTCTTGAGAGTCATCACGCAGCACTTGCAGGGCAAGCAGGCGATCAGGCCCAGTCAGCATGGGTTTATGAAAGGCAGATCCTGCTTGACGAACCTGAACTCCTTCTATGACAAAGTGACGCGCTGGGTGGATGAGGGAAAGGCTGTGGATGTAGTCTACCTTGACTTCAGCAAGGCTTTTGACACCGTCTCCCACAGCATTCTCCTCAAGAAACTGGCTGCTCTTGACTTGGACTGGCACACGCTTCGTTGGGTTAGAAACTGGCTGGATAGCTGGGCCCAAAGAGTTGTGGTAAATGGAGTCAAGTCCAGTTGGAGGCCAGTCACTAGTGGCACTCCCCAGGGCTCGGTGCTGGGGCCGGTCCTCTTTAATATCTTCATCAATGATCTGGACGAGGGCACTGAGCGCACCCTCAGTAAGTTTGCAGATGACACCAAGCTATGCACATGTGTCAATCTGCTCGAGGGTAGGAAAGCTCTGCAGGAGGATCTGGAGAGGCTGCACCGATGGGCTGAGGCCAACTGCATGAAGTTCAACAAGGCCAAGTGCCGGGTCCTGTACCTGGGGCGCAATAACCCCAAGCAGAGCTACAGGCTGGGAGAGGAGTGGTTGGAGAGCTGCCTGGCAGAGAAGGACCTGGGAGTGATGGTTGATAGTCGGCTGAATATGAGCCAGCAGTGTGCTCAGGTGGCCAAGAAGGCCAACGGCATCCTGGCTTGTATCAGAAGCAGTGTGGCTTCTGATACCTCAGCTCTGGTGAGGCCGCACCTCGAGTACTGTGTTCAGTTTTGGGCCCCTCGCTACAAGAAGGACATTGAGGTGCTCGAGAGAGTCCAGAGAAGGGCGACGAAGCTGGTGAGGGGCCTGGAGAACAAGTCCTACGAGGAGCGGCTGAGGGAGCTGGGCTTGTTCAGCCTGGAGAAAAGGAGGCTCAGGGGTGACCTTATTGCTCTTTACAGGTACCTTAAAGGAGGCTGTAGCGAGGTGGGGTTGGTCTATTCTCCCACGTGCCTGGTGACAGGACAAGGGGGAATGGGCTTAAGTTGCACCAGAGGAGTTTTAGGCTGGATGTTAGGAAGAACTTCTTTACTGAAAGGGTTGTTAGACACTGGAACAGGCTGCCCAGGGAAGTGGTGGAGTCACCATCCCTGGAAGTCATTAAAAGACGTTTAGATGTAGAGCTTAGGGATATGGTTTAGTGGGGACTGTTAGTGTTAGGTCAGAGGTTGGACTCGATGATCTTGAGGTCTCTTCCAACCTAGAAATTCTGTGATTCTGTGATACTCCTATACCAGTCTTCAGTGGCCTAACCTAGCTAGGATCCATTAGCACCAAATGGATAAGCTACTTGGTGCAGAAAGCTTGTATTGTTGGTTGTCCTGGCTTTAGCAAGGGGCACAGAGACTCCTCACCTTCCACAATATTACAAAACAGTGCTCCTATCCTGTATTATGGAGAGGGAAAGTTGCTGCCAAGCTGAGAATGTGTGAAATTGTTCCTGAATCACTGACTGTACAGAGCATAAAACACAGACTGAGCCATATCTGTGAGTGCCAAGAACAGCGTAATCCCCAAAGCACAGCACTCTCAGCTATGCCATATACACATCACAGGAGATTAAATGCCTAGACTTGTTTCATAAAGTTAGGAGAAAAAACCCACACAGAACATGCACACAAGAGCCCAGAAAAAACAAAGCAAGTCTGAACAGTTCTTGTTCCTTGTCTGCTTGAGGAACCAACAGGTCAGGGCAGGGGCAGAAGCAGGGCACATTGACAGTTCTGTAGAACCAAGCCTGCAGATGGCAGCACGGTTGGAACTAATGATCCTTACAGTCCTTTCCAACACAAAACGTTCTACGATTCTTTTATGCTAACTGGTATATTTGGAAAAATTATACAGGCTTTCAGTTATATAATCCCTTTTTCAGTACTAAAATCAAAGTAAGATTTTACAAACTAATTAGAAGTAAAACTTAAAGTAAAAAGAAGTGGTTTATGTCTGAATGTCTTCCCTGAAGTACATATGAACCTCCTCTGAAAGAGCAGGTTACTGGGTATCTGAAGAGTGAATTAGATTCTATCTGTAGGAGATACATATGTTTGCAGGGGAGGAGATTTAACAAGTCATAAAGTGCTTATTTAAGGAGAAAGACAAACAGTAAATATTCTATACTCCAGAAACTGGTAGCAGAAGGAGAAAGGAATTCATAATATGCAACCAAGCTAGCACCTCTACTGGTACAGAGTATGGAAATAAGCAAGTAAATTTAAGCCTCAGCATCATTTCTAAGACACTCATGATTTCCCTTAAAGGCCAAGGCTATGACTATATAGAGAGAATTATTGTTTTATGAGGAAAGTCACCCACAACTTCAACCAACACCTGTGTTCTAAAATGTTTTCAACACGATTTCTCAAACAACTCACACTCTTGTACTTCTTACTTGGGGAATGGGGGAATCATCTGGGAGATGTTTTGTTTTTGACAGACAAGGTAATTTCAGACCTTCAAATAGTCAAAATCTACAATTTAGTTTCTAATTATATTTTTACCAACAAAACGTGAGAGAAACCAAAGATGACATACTATTCTGACAAATACTGCTTACTGTTTCCTCTTCTATTCAATTTCTTGACAGCAAAAACAAAAATAAAATAGAGCAAAAACAAAAAGGTTATGACACATGCCAGTGAAACCCAGGAAATTCAAAGCTTAAGGCTGTTGAAGTATCTGTCCCAAACCAATTCAATTCCTCTTCCTTTCTTAGTAATATACAATGTGTGACTGACAAGGTTAGCCTCCCTGGCTTGGGTTTCAGTCTGCACAACTTCCAAGTCATGTAAACACAGGCCACCCTTCCTGTCCTCAGGTTGCTCCTCTTGCCCCTCCTTCAGAAGACAATTGTTCCCTGTGACCTCTCCCTACACATTTCCTCTCTGATAACTACCCTCGGCAACCCCTTCATCTTCATGCACCTTCTTCTGCCACTGTAGACTTGCAGTTCTCTTCACTTTTTGCAGTTTTTGCTATTTCCTGCCTCCAGCTAAGACTCTTCTCCTTTTCTACTCCTTTTCTCCTAACATTTGCACAAGGACCCTGGAAAGACAGACATATTTCATTTTGTATGACATCTCCAAGACCTTGCATTTTTTTTCAGAAGTCTGAGCTGCCTTTCCACTCCTCCCCTTTCTTATGCTTATATTCCTTCCCCTTCCAACATGCTTATATTGAGGTGGTGGTCCAAGATCATAGCCCCAACAACTCACCTAGCTGCTTCTTTCCTCAAGTTTCTCAAATGACTAGGACATACTCCACAAAGAGTAAGGAATTGATGCAACAGCCACCATCTGTCTCTTACAGCAGAGACAAAGGCTTAAAGCCTCTCCCAGACTGCCTTCATCTGGACAAGGGAGGAATAAAGGTACATCCCTCTCTTCAGAATTTGGGATCAGCAGTTTCCCTTTCTCTGTCCTGCCTAGTTTTGACCCCCCAGGGGTATAGGGAAGATTATCACCCTTAGAGTTTGTTTCCCCGGCATCACCAGCACCCACATCAAGACCTATTTGATTACTAAAAGCTTCTGTTTCCCTGCTGGATTCACAAGTTCATAAAATCTACTGCTAGAGGAACTTCTAAAGAAGGAAGTGTGGGTGTTTAATTCTCCACTCTTCATTTGCTTGAGTAAACAATTGGTTTTCTCTTCTCTCTCCAGGGACAGAGTTTCGAAATAAGTGCTTTAGAAGAAAATAAGCCTGATTCAGTGAAATAGTGAAACTGGGTTAAAGTACCAACAACAGGAGACCATTCTGAACTAAAACACACCGGTGACTCCACAAGTTTTGTTTACATAACATAAACCTCTAGTGTAGGAGTTAGGTAAAGAAATACAAATGAGTGAAACTAACAAATGCTAACCTGGATTAAATGTGATGAAACCCAGAAAACAATGTACCAGTCATATGAGAAGATATTTTCTAGCTTTAATTCCTGCTGACACACTGGTACCAGAAGATTTCCATGACTGCTAGCAACAAACACTGGCAATTGCTGTACATAGAGAGCTGGGACTAACCATACAGGAATGTTTACTTTCTCCTTTTACAAAAGAGAAAAACAGTTTGAATAACACAGCTAACAGAAACAAAATTCTTTCTGCAGATGGTAACAAAGGTGCCAATGACTAAAAACAGTTCTTGCAGTTATATACCACAGTTTCAAGACCTAGCATGGCATTGTTATTGCTTCTACATCTGATACCAGTTACTCTTGTACAGTTTCTTTGCACCAATTCTGTACAGTGAAAAAACACATAATCAATAAAGCCTATTAACTGCTCTTAAAATGAACAAGAAGGAACTAGGTATCTTTCTTTTTAGTTAATTCTTTCACAGTTCATGGACCATGACCTCACTTGCAGGATCACTGCTTCCACCTCCTGCATGCAAGGTTCTACGCAGCCCTTACTGGAGAAGGTGAATCTTTACAAAGCCCAGCAAGGAAGTGGTTATCAGCCTCAGTGCACTCTTCCATCTTCTCTTTCATCAGCCCAGAGGCATGGCTGCATTCAGCTGGGCTCCATAACGCCCCCATAGGGTTCAAAAGGAGGAGCAAAACTCTCCTGTTTCCCTTTGCAGCCCAAAGCATAACAGAAGCAGCTGCTGTCAGCTGCCAGCTTGACTTCATTCAGCTCATAGTTTCAGCATTTATCCTTAGCTCAGAGGGATAGAACCATTTGTTTTTCTCCTTTTCCTCTTCAGACAAAAGTTATATTCTTCAGAATGCAACTGCAGTGTTCCTTCCTGTCTGGCGAATCTATTATTCAGCAGCATATAGTAGAAAGAGATCCAAACCATAACCCATTACTGCACTTGTGGGCAAATCACTTTCCACTCTTTGATTTCATTTCTCCCGTGCTGTGCCCGTCTTACTTGTGACATTAGCCTAAGCTTCCTACCATTGCAGCTTCATACAGCACCAGACAATCCCACTCTACCAGCAATGTGGAGTTAAGCAGCAATAGCCTTCTGTCAGAACCCTTCATTCAGTGCACCTTTGCTTCTTAATCGGCTTCTTAATCAGAAACACAGCCTATGAGCAGCTTCAAATAGCTGCCATGCTTCTTAGCGACTTGCCACAAAAAAGCATCTCTCCAGTCTCTTCAAACATGTGAACTCCCAAAGAATCATACCTATCCTTGCACTCAAACATTTCACACACACACAAATTACACTGACACCACAGGATCATGCTCAAACCTGGAACAGTTTAATTTGCCATTTCATGACCACGAAGGCTAGACCTTGGAGACCGCCCCTGAAAACATTAACTTTGCACATTTCCAACAACTCAAGATTTTCATGTGCAGCCTTGAGAGGTCCAACATGTAAATAATAGTGTTGTGGGGTTTTTTTGATGTGCAATTAGGAATTAGCCTCCACATTCATACACAGACCCAAGAAATCTTAACATGCTGAAGTAGCACTGATTCCAGTGCAAGTATTTTGCTCAACTAGATCTGAAGGAGGAATGTCTAAGGCCCTGCTGGGGTTAACGACTGTTTGAAAAGCAAAGAAAACAGGTTTAAGTAGCAAAGCAAATGACCAAATCACCTTTAATTAAAGCTGGTATGTTTGAGACAAAAGCTTTCAACTGACAACCAGTTCTCTTTGTTAGCCGTCACACAGTAGACTAGTAAAAGCAAAGGGACCAACGTGTCACCCTACCGGCAGAAATACCTTTTACCCTGGCATCAATACCTAGTCAAGCATACTCTTCATTCCTGTATGAATAATACACCTTTTCTCTTCTCAACAGGTCTCAAGAGAAAATACTGGTAGGAGTCAACACATGATGTATCAACATCTCAGGAAGCTTCTTCCTGCTATCAAATACAATGTTATATCTGACTATCAGTTTTAAGTTTTATTAAATAAAAAATAATAATAATAATCAAAGCACGTGAATTAATACTGTTTCTCTGTTAACAGTCTTCAAGTTAAAGATTGGTAGTAATAGCACTTCCAGCAGTCATGCAGCACTACAACAGACTACCAGATAATGTAATGGAAACATGATGCAATGGAAGACTGGGATTCACAGTACAAACAACAAAAAAGCATCATATGCTCTACTAAAAATACACTTCTTGTAGAGAAATCCTTTGCTGTGCAAAGTTCAATTAGCATCTAGATAAAAAAGCACAATAACAGGCACAGATGATTTGGGGAGGAATAATAAGGCTACAGCTATATATCTTATATGTTTCTAAGGCTATATATTTAACTGAGATAACTTACCTCTTATTTCACTGGTATTCCATAAAAAGTATGACCAAAAAAAAAAAACCAACGAAAAAACACACACACAAGTATCAGGTAAAAGAGACAGATCTAGTTCCTACCTTGTTTCCTTTTTTTTCCTAGCACTGGAAAGTCAATTGCAGAGCTGGCTCTCAAACTAAGCAACAGCTGTGCAGCTTAAGCTTATAAGTGCATTATTTTCTTCATGACATCAGGAAAACTGTAGATGAAAAGTAACTTTAAAACAGCCAATACTGTCAGCTGACAGTTCTCCTTACATGTGACACAATAACGCACATTACTGTGGGAGTGTACTGCTGGCTTGCCAAAGGAGCCTCAGGTTTCTGGAACACAGCTCATGCTTATTTCATTGTCACTGGCATTCCCTGGTCTCATTTTCACACAATTTCGCTATATTCTGTTCATATTTGGATGCTAACCACACAACTTGCTTAAAAAAAGCCTACTACACATCTGCCTCATGTTAACCCCAAAATACTTCCATTTAATTAGTGTTTGCCTGCCAGAATAGCTTTATGTAAGTACTTAAAGGCATTAAGCTAACTGACTGATAGCTGTAGACAATTCTATGCCTAGAAATAAAAAGGAGTTTAAACAACACTGAGGATTTGAAAGATATGCATGGTATGCTCTCTGGCTGTTCTTCCAGAAAGTTTTCTCCCAAAACCCAATCAAATCCTGTCCTGAACACAGAAAACACTTGACCAGAGGACTACTTTATCTCTTTCCTAAGTGACAGCCTCTAGAAAAACTGCTCATGATACCACCTCAAAGCAAGGAAACAGTTTGTAAGAAGTCTCCTCAGACTGCCTATCCTGGCCCAGTCCATTTAAGGGTGTTACATCATCCACACTTAACTCAGAAACATGGAAAGTTTCCAAGACAGGATGCCATAGTTAAGATACTTTACTAAAAGTTACATTATATTAAGTACCAAATAGTCAACGTTTCAGCTCCAGTATCAAATCATATTGCTGTTTATTAATAGATCCAGTTTTGCTAAACACTTATCTAACAGTTTAGAGGCCACAGATAAAGACAGAAACGTCTGATTTACATTAACTGTAAATGGTATTTGGGAGATACTGCTAGCTAATGGAATGTCTAAACTTAGGCTGTTACAGTCCTGCCTGGAGTGGTAAACTTGCAGATGTTTTTTAAGAACTGTTGCACACTCCAGTCACTATTGGTATTGCTGCAACTGCAGAACATCCAGTGCTGCTGGAAGCCTGGCAAGTACTTAATGGGACCTTAGCAACCAACTGCACCCAAACCAACTCTTCCAAAAGCTTAGGCCAGAATCTTCCAGAAAGGCTGGAACTGATTCACTTGCTCACTCTGAGTTTCAATACTGAGCAGTGTAGCTGCTAGTGGGAAACAGAAAATATATTCACATATGTAAGCTTGTTGGGCTACTGGCATAGAAGTGGGAAGGTTAGAAGGCAGGACAGCAGATACATTTGGAGCCGCAGAGATCTGTCTGTTATTTGCACATTTTGCAGTGGTATCTCTATCTGGTAGCACTTAACGCCATACATTCAGTCCAGTTAACTAGTAATAGAACTAAACCGTCCTCCTCCCCAGATTCACAGAGATATAGTCCTGCTTCCTCAGTTGAGGAGAAAAGTTGCATTACTTACTGATATCATACATAATGAACTTTTCCAAAAATTCACACGGTATATCTTGTTTTAGATATCGTACACTCAGAATAAATAACACTTCACAGATACCAGGAACAACCTATATAACCTGAAAGTCACAGAATCACAGAATTGAAGCGGTTGGACGGGACCTCAAGAGATCATCGAGTCCAACCCCTCTGCCAAAGCAGGTTGCCCAGGTAGGCATCCAGGCAGGCCTTGAATGTCTCCAGAGAAGGAGACTCCACAACCTCCTTGGGCAGCCTGTCCCAGTGCTCTGTCACACTCACTGTGAAGTTTTCTCATGTTGGTGCAGAACTTCATGTGATCCGTTTTGTGGCCATTGCCCCTTGTCCTATCTGAAAAGAAGTTGGCCAAATCCACTGTCTCCCACACTTAAGGTATTTGTAAACATTAATGAGATCTCCTCTGTCTTCTCTTCTCCAGGCTGAACGGCCCCAGGTCTCTCAGTCTTTCCTCACAAGGAAGATGCTCCAGGCCCCGTATCATCTTTGTGGCCCTCCGCTGGTCTCTTTCCAGGAGATCCCTGTCTTTCTTGTACCGGGGAGCCCAGAACTGGACACAGTACTCCAGGTGAGGCCTGACCAGAGTAGAGGGGGAGGATCACCTCCCTTGACCTGCTGGCCAAACTCCTTTTAATGCACACCAGGATCCCATTGGCCCTCTTGGCCACCAGGGCACACTGCTGGCTCATGGCCAACCTGTCATCCACCAGGACCCCCAGGTCCTTCTCCTCAGAGCTCCTCTCCAGCAGGTCATTCCCCAGCCTGTACTGATACTTCGGGTTGTTCCTTCCCATGTGCAGGACTCTACACTTGCTCTTGTTAAACCTCATTTGTCACTAAGTCACTAGACTTAGTGTTTTAGTTTTGTTTTATTTGCTTACAATCTTTACCACAGCTTTAAGAGTTAAATGCAATCTAATGGCCTACACTGCATTAGAGTTCATTTAACAAATTGCCTCAATTAAGAAAATCATGAACAGAGAAAAACTGATGGACCATACATAGCTAAGTATAAATATACACAGCAGTATAAAGTATACACACCTGGCTGAGTGGAAAGTTTGCTGAGCATGAACTGTACCACTGATCTACCTTTCTTAAATTCGCTGGACTTTTCACGCACCACATTTCAGCAAAGTGCTCCAATTGAGCTACTGAATTTACTAGTGAAATAAAGGGTATCTTCCCATTCTAATGGTCTCAAAGGGCACAAAGAGCCTTGACAAAGGAAATGCTTGTAGCCAGTCTGTCCCTACCTTGAAAGGAAACCTCCATATCAACAGAACAGAACCCTTATCAATGGGGAATGAAATGTCCATCCACATTTGGAAACTGCAATGTTCAACAAAGGGAAAAAAAACAAACCAAGGAATTTTCCTATCATGGCCAAGATGTTGCTTGCCAGCACAAGTTTTAACTACACTGATAAAAACCCCAGGCTTTTAGTTGTGACACAAAAGGTTGTAAGTAACAGTGTGTTGATATTTTAAGACTACCTTCTTCAATTCTCTATCCAAATCAATTAATGCCTGTGCCCAATGCAGTTAAACTGCGTAGTGTGTTTATTCCAAAGCCAAGACTTTTCCTTAGTTTTGCATTCTGTACTCCTGTGGTATGATTAAAAACTTGCACTGAACTTTGTTAGGTGGTCAATGCTAGAACTAAAAATGTTCTAGTCATTCTTAGAACATTACCACCAACTACTGAAAGACAACTATTACCTACTTTCCATTCTTAAAACACGTAATATAACACTAAGCCTTAAGCAAAACACACATTATACAAGCAACACACAGAACATCAGTGAAAGTAGACACAGTATTATGTATTCCTTGTCATGAAATCAAGCGAAAACTTAAAACGCTTCAAAGTGGCTCTCAGGCTGTCATATTTAAAAACAAACCATGCCTCCAACTCACTGTGGAGTAGTGAATGACATGGTTCACAAGATTAAACTGTGGCATGACAAACAGAAAATAACCATCAGCAAAGCAGGATGCCCAGTATGTCTGCTAAAAGGGTATGCATGTATTAACATACTAACTTTAGCAAGGAACAAGACATGCAAGAGACCCCACCAAACAAACTTCTTGGCTTCTAGAGTTGTTGCTAACCGTAAGGGAAATGCACTATAAGCAATAGCTAACATGTGCCATCACTCATGAAATACCAAAGGGTGAAACAACATATTTCATACAGATGATGAAAAAAATGAATCCACACTTCAACAAACTAATATTTTTCTTGGCAGTCCATACCTTCTAAAAAAAATTGCAATAAAGTACTTTAAGGGATGTGCTGCAAAACAAATGATGAAAGTATTTTTGTAGGGAATCCCTGCCAAAATGAATGAGCTGTGCATTTACCAGAGTAAAACAACTTAATTATTAATTAATAATTTTTATGGAACCATTACACAAAGTTTGAATTAAGCAAAGGAAGTTTTACTGCTGTCTTGACGGTGATTTTGTTTTGAATTGGTCAGATAATCCGAACATTCCAAGCAATGCAGTTTGTAAAGCATTTACTATGCAAAACAAAGACCACTGATATGAGTTAGAACCAAGGCTTTCCATGTAGCTCCTTGTGATAAGCTGGCAACACTCAAACTTTGCTACTGTTCACTAGGTTATTCATTGTTTTTGTCAAAATAAAGTTTCTTGGATTCTACCCCAGTTTAAACAAAAGCCATGGCCCATTTCTCATGTGGCAGGGGAGGCACAGATGGAATCTTTCCATGCCATTGGAGAGGGTCTGGCAGTCTTGACCCACATTCGTGAACAACTTAATTGAACAACTTTATAAGTTTAACATATTTAACTAGTGGAAAGGTTTACTTGTGGCTCAAAGATAATTCTCTAGCATGTCAAGTATTTATAACCAGTTTGCAAGGACTTCAGTGGGAACTCCCTGCTCTAACAGCACAGAGAAACACTTCAGGATATGAGTTTTACCACAGCTATTAAGTCAGTCAAGTTCAAACTACCAGCAATAAAAGTCACAGGACTGAAAATTTATATTTTCTAACCACACCTTCCAAAACTCAATTCTCATTGAACACTTATTAGCTTCCAAAACCACCACTTTGAAGAGCTGTCTCTAGACCCTTATAAAAGCAGTGTACAAAGTAGGGTTTATACTGTGGCACACATACAGACAAATTAAATCACCTGCAGTACCCTAAAGGTTTCCAGATAGACAAACCAAACAGGTGTGGCCCTTAGCAAACACAGAACACATACCCTGGCCTCCTCCTTTGAGGCTATGTGAAGCATTCAAATTATGGTCTTCCATCTTCCATTAACTATTCTGTACACTGTGAAGCAATTTAAAAAAATCCCTAATCAGCCATAGCTAAAATACATGTAGCTTACCATGACAGCTTACCAAGTACTCACATCTCAGTGTTGCCAACATCTAACTTTTCATAAGGAATTGCAGCCTTGGGAAGTTCCACATACAGGCATGCCAAGGCCCCAGCTGGCAGGAGGGATACTTAATGTAATCTTCACAAGAATAAATATGTTTTTAGAAAAATACAACCAGGAGAAATTCAGTTTAGAAATCGAACTTCTCTGCAAAAATTGGTGAGCAGTTTCTTCCACATGCAGGTCCAGATCAGTCAGCAAGTGTACTCAAACTTTAGTCCATGCCTTTTTCCTAAACAGAAGTTATTACAAGGCTTAGTTATGGAATTAACATGAAGCCAGTGTAAAAGGCATCCCCTTGCCACACTGGCCCAGGAGCGCAGACTGAACTAGAAAATAACAGCTGGCAAACCTATCTTTTGCTCTGCATCAGGCGAGTGACTTTGTGCCAGAACTTTTGCTTTAAGCACCTGACCAGGCATCTGCAGAGTAGGAAGATGAAAGAGGACACTATACTATAGCAAACACGATTTCTCTATGCACTCAATACCATCTGCTCTTGCCACTCATTCAGATCAGCCCTTCAGATCTGCTTATGTGCTCCGCAGCTTGGAGTCTTCATCTGAACCAGTAAGCTTTGCAAGGAACACAATCAAGACAGTCAAGTGAGCATTTCCATTGACTTCCACACATTCAATCTTAAATATGCTTAAATGTATTTTAAGCATATGCTCAAAAAGCATTATCCATTAAGAGAAAATTTTAAGTGAAGGAGTAACAGGAAAACAAGGCTACAGATCCGCACGCAAGTTAGGAAAGGAAATGTTAACATAGGTAATGCAAGCCACACATGAAAGGAAAACTTCGGGTTATTCTCATGCTGGAAGTATGTTTCAACAAAGTCAGGGTCAAAGAACCCTGGAGTTAATTACTGGAAAACATGGATATGTATTCAGCAAATAAAAAGCAGAAGTCACAGACATCACTTTGGATGCAAAAACCGTAAAGAAAACCACTCAGAAAGTCCCAGAAGTGTTTTTTTTTTTGTTTTTTTGTTGTTTTTTTTTAAACTTTTCCATTACAAGCCACTTGTGCGACCATGTTCAGAGCACTGTTTAGTGCTGGGCATTTGGCCAGAGTGTTTAAATACCTTACCAACAATTCACTGATTTCAGCAGACTTAGAACTCAGGAAGAAGACATTGCCTGCTCATGTGCAAAGTAGGGCTTTTACTCCTCAGAGACAAGTCACAGGTAAGAGATCTTCCAAGAACTTTTACTTACAAGGCTATCTCAAAAACCTTGGTCCAAGAACAGGAGAAAACGCAGCTCCTTTGTCTCACCCTCCTGTCACACATTATCTTCATGTACCAGAATCCTCCATGATTCAGCTGCATTTTATATAACATGCAACACAAAGAGGGTCACTGCTAGCAAATCATATATGATAAAATAATTACACATCACAAAATACCTTTGATTCCTGTCAGAGGATTGGTTAGACCCTGATAATTTCCTTTTGCTACTTTCACTGTCATCTCTGCATTTCTCTCTCATATTCACACTGATGGTAGAATACCTACATACAAACATTTAAAAGAATCAAATACAATGCCTACAAGTCATACTGAACCACTAAAATTCACTCCTCAGCATTTCAAGAGGAAAGCGATGAAGTCCACATATTATTACAACTGGAGCAAGACATTCTGTATTGTGAGTACTATGTTTAAGTAACTGCAAATCAACTTGGATTGTATAGTAGTTTAATATTCTCCAAGTTCTACTAAGCAACACGATGAATGGGTAAATCATCAGTCTTACAAGACATCCAGTGTTAGTAATTTCTCTTTGAGAATACATACACATCTTTCAGCAAGCTTTCAACAAATGATATATGAGGAAAAAAAAAACAAAGTAGGCAGAAGTACGCTTTTAGCCATCCTGCAAAAACAAATTTCATCTTGATTTGAAAAAATGAAGCGTGGCCTCTACATTTGCAGGCTCATAAAAATTACAATCGGCAACACATTACAAGGATAACACCAAACTTTTAGGCCCAATTCAACACTTATAACTGACAGCATAAATTCATGAGCAACTCCCTTGAAGTTGATAGAACTATGTGAATATAAAAATTAATGTAAAGAGAAGAATTAGGCCCATCCTCTTTTGATTCAAGAACCGTTCTTTTAAGTAATGAACTTTCCAAGTATTAGAAATTATTGGATTTTTAGGCTACATTACTCTGCCTTTTGTTTTACATTATTTAAAAAAAAAATAAACATCTGGTTGAAAAAATGCAATTACTTACACTTCAGTCCTAAAACTCCTACCACACTTCTCTGTATCCTTGGGATACAGATGCAGGATTTGGTTAACACCCCTAATCCATCCACACACTGTGGAATCAAAGAACTCCCTCCTCAGCCACCAGCACCTTCATATGTCTCTTCCTTGCCCAATTCTCACACAAGAGCTCTCCTCAGTCACACTACCCTACGGACAGGAAAAAGCAGGTCAGCCCTGCTTCAAGGAGAGGGGCAACAAAAGGTTGACCAGACCATGCCCGCTGGCACAATCCGGCTGGCCCAGGCCAGCTGTCCTTGCGTAGGAGACTGTTGGAGGCACAGAGAGCTGCTGAAGAAGGCAGAGGCTGTCACCACTACCATCAGCCAGCACCCACAGCTGCAAGCCCTGTTCTTCTCAGCTAGGCAGTCCAGAGGAGCACACCTACCAGGACAACACTCACTGCCTGAGAAGTCATTCCTTGTCCTCTCTGATGAGGCACAGGCCATAGGGTAACATTACTCAGAATGAACTGTGCTGCCAGAACACTTCCCTATTGCTGTAGTATTACCAGGTTGGTTCAATGGACACCACATGTTACACCTGTTAACAAAGAAGTATGCATTTTAAGCATGCTTTTCACAAGGGATGCTGTGACTAGGTTGAAAAGTACAGCAGCTACAGTTGAGTAAAGGACTTATGCTTCCACATTGCACTAACTAACCTTTGTCTTTCCAACCAAAGCAGGCATTTTTCAGCATGGGAACAGTCACGGGCTTGGAATCACTGTTATATCTGAAAGGCCCTTTATCACCTTTCATTTCTTCTGCAACTTTAGGGAAGAGGAAGGCAGAGGGAAGTCTGTGCATGTTTGTCTTAGTCCACCTAAAAGAGGTCCTTTAAGCCAAATTAAAACAGGCTGCAGTATCATGTGGGGCCTAGACCAAAAGCAGAACCAGGCCACATCAGCACTTCAGATTCACCAGCCAAGAATGTGAAGCGGTAGCAGCCGCTGTTCCACAAACAAACTGTGCTACAGCTCACGGCAGCGGAGACATAGAAAATTCCACGTTCCTGACAGTCTTTCCTCCTTGTCCTGCTCAAACTGTAAATACTCAGATTCCCGAACAACAATGGTAGATTGAACCATAATGTCATTTAGGATTGGATAACTGCAGGTGGTAGAATATCAGAACTAATGATAATAATAGTCCTAGTCTAGGTCATAAGCACCATAAGTGCTAACAAGTGGACATAGCATCCTTTCCAGCTCTCAGTAACATGCTCTGGAAGACTATACTGCTTCAACAGTATGTGGTAACTTATTGCATTAAGTATCTTGCTGTAGCACTCTGCATGTCAGGAGGCATTTATTTGCCATGTTCTAAACTGACACGTATTGGAAATAAGAGCCTCGTATCCATCCAATTCCTTCTACACGACCTCTGTGTTTCATTACCAAATGACTTAATTTACCACAGAGTACCAAATATTTACAGTACTGTCCCCTCTCCCAATGCACACCAATTGAATGATAAATGACTTGAACAAAACAAATGCTTTAACTGGCAACACTTGACTCTGCTTAGCATTCTTCCCGTGCCACTCTTCAGTAAGAATTTTTTTACAGCTTTTTTTTTTTTCCCAAGACACTTATCTTTATACATTCTTATTACAGATGAAAGGTATCATAAATCTCATTTTGGAGACCTACACAGTATGCCAAGTATTTAGATCCATGGGTGAATGTTGTTTACCCACGGATCCTACAATGCACATGACCACAGCGCCAGTTTCCTGTGTGTTATTCACTGACACACCTCAAGGCAGGGCTACAACTTTGCTGTTCAACCCCTTTCAGCTCCTGATCTGAAGCCACTCAGTAATCATGCAGGCTCGGAAGCAGTGACTGCAGCTTGGTAGCACTTGTTAAGAAAAGAACTGAGACCATGCCTACTTACAGATAGCACTACATCCATTCCCTCCCGCTGATGGGAGGTAAATTACATTACCGATCACTACAACACAATGGCTACACTGTTCTGCTAGACAATAGAAGCCCTTTAGCTTCTGTATTGGAAGAAACGTTTTGCCTTCATGTTTTTTAAAATAAGCACTAGCTCCTTGGGGAAAAATTAAATAACCACAGTACCCATTCACTGCCTCAGTAATTACTATGTTTTGATCCATCTTTATCATACAATGAAAAAAAAAAAGTCCCTCAAATCCCCTTAAGTAAAAGAACCTAATTGTCTTCTACTTTAGACATATTTCAGAGCAACAGGAGCCAACTTTCCTAGTCCCGTTAGCCACATACCAAAATCTTCACATGGCTATGTGATTCAAAGAACTATTGCTCACTATTCAGAGGGCCAACTGCTCACCCAGAGAATGGGTGAGAAATTGGCTAACGGGCAGGGCTTAAAAGGTTGTGATAAAAAGGGCCACATAAGGTTGACAGATGGTCACTAGTGGGGTCCCTCAAGGCTCCATTTTAGGGCCAGTCCTCTTCAATGTTTTTTTTTAAAGGATTTGCATGTAGGACTAGGTGTTTCGAGCAAATTTGCCGACAACATCAAACTTGGAGGAGTTGTGGACTTGGATGAGGGTGGAAAGGCCTTGCAAAGACATCTGGACAGATTGAAGAGCTGGGTGATCACCAACCACATGAATTTTAACAAGAGCAAGTGCCAGGTCCTGCACCTGGGACAGGGCAACCCTGGCTATACGTACAGACTGGGCGACAAGATGCTGGAGAGCAGCCCCACAGAGAGGGATCTGGGGGTTGTGGTTGACAGCAAGCTGAATATGAGCCAGCAGCGTGCCCTGGCAGCCAGGAGGGCCAACTGTATCCTGGGGTGCATCAAGCACAGCATCGCTAGTCGGTCAAGGAAAGGGATTGTCCCGCTCTACTCTGCGCCACAGTACAAGAAGGACATTAAACCATTGGAGAGTGTCCAGAGGAGGGCGACGAAGATGGTGAAGGGCCTAGAGGGGAAGACATATGAGGAGCAGCTGAGGTCACTTGGTCTGTTCAGCCTGGAAAAGAGGCGGCTGAGGGGGGACCTTATCGCAGTCTACAACTTCCTCGCAAGGGGGACTGGAGAGACAGATGACCTATTCTCCTTAATTACCCATGATAGAACCTGCAGGAACTGTGTTAAGCTGAGGCAGTGGAGGTTTAGGCTAGACATCAGGAGGAGGTTCTTCACCAAAAGGGTGGTCACACACTGGAACAGGCTCCCCAGGGAAGTAGTCACTGCACCAAGCCTGTCTGAATTTAAGAAGTGATTGGACTGTGCACTTAGTCACGTGGTCTAAAATTTGGGGTAGACCTGCGTGGTGCCAAGAGTTGGACTTGATGATCCTTATGGGTCCCTTCCAACTCAGAATATTCTATGATTCTATCAACTAGGATGCAGTAACAGAGTTTCACAGAGGTGATGGCCACATAGCCCCCACTGTTTTGCTGTCAGACTAAGGAACACAAAACTGGTGGGCTGTGCGAAGAACACTGGAGCAATGTGCTTAAGTCAGCCTCAGGAGGCCCTCTTGCATGCCTTGACAAACTGAGTCAGGGACATGCTACCAGCATAGCCTCACGCCACTGATATGGCATGGCGCTGACACAAGAGAAACCAAACTGCTCAAAAAAAAAAAAAAAAAAAAAAAAACACACACACCAAATCCACACCTTAACTGCCACCACTCTCACTAGCAGTGATTACACTTTTATGGATTTGCAAGATGTTCAACACAATTTTCTCAAGCAAACGTGAAATCCTGCAGCTTAATGCGATTAATTTCTCAGTAGGCTAATATTTATATTAGCTGTCCTTTCAAATCCTTAGCCTAAGAGGAAACCTGTATTACTGCTACTGCACAAACAAATCCTCACAGACTGACTTATCAGACTTACCTTACCCTGGAAGCCCATTTCCAACAGCACAGTCTGATCCTTAAACCCAGAGAGAAGCGACACAAGCAAACAAAAGATTCAAATGCTTACAAGCTTACCAAATACAAACTGATCTACTGACAACCCCTTTAAGAAAATATTTCACACCAGCCTCAAAAGCAACTCAATGAGTGGATTCCTAGCAACAATCGGCAATCTTGTTTCATATAGCTGTTCCACCATCATTTCTCAGAAAAAAAAAGTTAGTGCTGCTGGAATTCTTGGTAATTATTACTTAGTTTATGTTCTTAATTAATACAAGGAATAAGGCAGCAGGTTTACTACAAATCCCCTCAGTGAAATTAAATGCATCCTAGGATTACACACAGCAAAATACAAGACTGTTCCACATGAGTGTCCTCAGAATCAGAGCACAGCTTTCCTGCTTAGCTATATGATCATACAGACAATTTATCATAGTCTTTCTGTATCAACTTATTGTAGTCTTTCTTTCCTTGGCTTGATGTAAGTGCTGCTTGCAACAAATAAAATTTGAGTGTGATATCGACATTACTCTCATCCTAAATCCCAAACACAGCACCATACCAGCTACTAGGAGGAAAATTAACTCTATCCTAGCCGAAATGAGGATGCTGCTCAACTAACTCAATACACAGACGCCAATAATTAAATATTTATAGAGCTAAATACAACATTAAATCTAATGAAAATTTACATAAAAACTGATCTGGTTTAAAAAATTGTCATGGTTTAACCTGGCTGGCAGCTAAACACCACACAGCCCTCCCCCCTCCCTCTCTGGGATGGGGGAGAGAAATGGAAAGTGAAGCCCATGAGTTGAGATAAAGACAGTTTAATAAGACAGGAAAATAAAATAATAAAATAATAATAATAATAATAATAATAATAATAATACAATGATGATAATAGTACTACTAATAATAATGTGTACAAACAAGTGATGCACAATGCAATTGCTCACCACTCGCTGACTGATGCCCAGCCTAACCCTGAGCAGTCCGCCCCCCCCTCCCCTGGCTAGCCACTCCTATATATTGTTTAGCATGACCCCAGATGGGATGGAATACCCCTTTGGCTAGTTTGGGTCACCTGTCCTGGGTCTGTCCCCTCCCAGCTCTTGCTGCACCCCCAGCCTGCCCATTGGCAGGACAGAGCGAGAAGCTGAGATGTCCTTGGCTTGGTGTAAGCACTGCTCTGCAACAATCAAAACATCGTGGTGTTATCAACACTCTTCTCATCCTAAGCCAAAACATAGCATTCTACCAGCTACTAGGAAGAAAATTAACTCTGTTCTAACTGAAACCAGGACAAAAATATATATAAAAGCTTTGCTCTGCAGCTATAGTGGCATGTTTCATCCCAACAAAACACAGAAATACTCACAAAGCCAAAGCAGACGTAGTGAAACTGAATGTGGAGTTGCTGCAGAGTTGTATGGCCTACAACTCCACGTAACTGCTCTTCTAAGCACTGCCTCACCAGCCATACAGCCTGCACCTGGATAAATGGGTGGTTCTGCAAAGAAAATTAATCCCAGTCACTTCACAAGTCTCTCAGCTGTTCTCCATAAACAATCTTCTAATGGCAAAAGAACACCTCTGCCAGCCCTGTCACATTTATCCATACTGCTTTTGCCTGCACAGAAATACCAGGTGGAAACTGTGCTCCGCCCAACCCTCATGAACACAGGCATGTAAAGATGTGTCCTGGGCAGAGGGGATAATGCACAGACGGGCTTAAGTGTTATCACCTGGAGAGGCGTCAGGTGAGCAGAGCAAGGGAGAGCTGAGCATGCTGAAAAGATAAGAAGACAAAGCTGCGCTAACAGGGCGCCTGCTTTTCTACACCTCTGCAGTCAGACCCGGGCGATTTAATATGCATCAGCACAATAACACTTACGAGGAAAGAATTAAAGAGTGGAACTGCCGAAACCGAGGCTTCGGGCCGCCCTTCTGGGCGCCAGGAGCCCCCGTTCCGGTCAGGGCCGCGCCGCAGACGCCCAGGCCGGTGGCTCTGACCGCAGCCGGCACCGCGGGCCTGCTCCGCCCGCTGGGCCCCGGCACGCTGCGACCCCCGGCCCCGCGCCAACCCCGGAGACCCCCGGGCGCCCTCCCCCCGCCGCGCCGCCCGCTCACCTCCCGAGGCCGGCCCGGAGCGAGCGCAGCCCGCAGCCGGCCGGTCCGGGTCACGGGGAGGAGCCGCAGCCTTGAGCCTGCCGCAGGGCCCGGCCCGGCCCGGCCCGTGCCGCCGCGGCCCCTCCCCTCAGCCTGGAGCCGGCTCCCCCGGACAAGGCGCCCGCGCCCTGCCCCCACCGGGCTCGGGGAGCTCGGCACGGCCCGCGGGGGCCGCGGTCCTGGCCTCCGGGCCGGGCGAGCGAGGCCGCGCCGTTCGTTGCCCCCCGCCTCGACGGGCACCTGAGGCGGCGGGGCCGGGGACCGGCGGCGGCCGGCAGTGCTCAGCGGGGCCGGGCAGCCGCTGGAGGCCCAGCCCGGGCCGCTCCCCGGTGCCGCGGTGGCCCCGGCGCGCTGCCGTACCTGTGTGCGCGCCGGCGGAACGGGCCCGCACAGCTCCTCCTCGCGGTCTGCACCAGGCGTGCTGGGAAAAACAGCGTCCGAGCGGTTGGGATGTGCGCATTCCCCAGGTCGTTCCAGGGTCCTAACAACCAGTCTTTCACAAGGTTGTTATGCTGACTGCAGGGCGAGTTACTTCAGTAACAAAACAACGAGCGCGAGATTTTCCTTCCCGTTTGGCAGCCGCTTTCTCCATAAATAGAACGCCGGTTGTGAAATCTGTTCATCTGATTCGTGTCAATATAGAACGATGCTAGAGCCGCATGATGAAATGTGACCTTCTCTCTCACGTATCCTTGTATAACCGCAAGTCTAAGAGAAACAGAGTGGTTAATGTATATACTTCCTGTACCTTGCAAAAGAATGGTCTAGCAATTCATGTCAGTAGAGTGTTTGGAGGGTAAACCTTGAGACTCGGGTCTAGGGGATAAGAGAACAAAGGAGTTTTCAAAAACTGCTGACTTTTGCATGGGGCGCTGTACAGGTCTCTGATATCCGGGCTAAGAGATCAACAAATTAAGAGGGGGGGGGAAGCTGAAGAATGACTGAAGGACAAAGCCTGGGAGGAAGACTACGAGCCCTCAGTATGAGTGACCCCCCAGAGGGACCACCAGAGACTGATACGCATGCATCTGTGGGATGATTCGGTTCCTGGGAAACTAATTATAATAACCCTGCCTTTTCCAAAAGTGGTGCTGAATATGTATTAGCCTAGGAGCATAAAAACCAGCCACCTGATGTAATAGGTGTGCGTCTTGGTGGAGCGGAGACTCCCAGCGCACCCAGCACTGTTTGCTTGCCTCTATTCATTTAATAAATTGTAAACTTTAATTGCAATCCTATTTGGGACTCAGTCATTTATTACATGGTTAAATGCCAGCAACCGCATTGAAGATAGCAGCTGACAGGTCGAACATGATTAGGAACATACTCGAGGACCCACAGGGGTGGAAAATCATATTTAAAGGAGGTACTGCAATTCCAAAATCCAGATTATTAAAGCAAAAGGTAGCTTTGCAGAAATACCACAAAGCAATACTGTCTTGGTTACAAGGTGATGGCATTTACATTAATCCAAGGCTTCCATTAAAATGGCCATTAATCCTCAGGCATTGAAAGAGACGTGGCTGGCTCATATTGATGCAACCACAAGCAGCTTCTCTTGCTGCAGCTTTGATGTAATCTATATCTGTCCTTTGACACAGTGGTGTGAAACTTCTGGTACAAGCTGGAGACAGCTGAAGTAATCCTACTTGCAGGTTGTAAAAGCTGCTGTGTGCTCTACAATCCGTCTCGAGAGCTACTGAAACCTTTCTGCTCCAGATGCCATGCATTCCACTCTGAACTTCAACATTAAAAAACATTTCAGGCAGCCTTGCAGATGATACTAACATGCAGTATTGCAGTGCCTAGCTTGGCATAACTCATTGGAGCCCCATCTTTCCTCACGAAGTGTGGTGAGCTACCACTGACCCTTAAAAGCAATTGAGAGCAGTGCAGTGAGGCACCTGCCAACCAACAAAAAAAATTGACCCACCTCAGTAAAAGTGGCAGATATGGGAGAGATCCAGTCCAGGGCTGCACGCAGGCACGCCTCTTCCCTTGGGATTCACAAAGCCCACCAGCCCCCTGACAAAAGAGAACGAGGCCACCATAATAAACATGCTCTTCTCATAGACCTCTCACGACTGCTACCACGGGACAGCCACTTGCTGAATTCACGTATCAGATCAGGTCTCATGTCACCCTTACTTACTGGGGTGGGGACAACAAAGTTGCTTACCTTGCACACAGCAAACAAGAGGCAGTAAATGAGAGGCAGGTATTGACATACATGGCCCTGCTGAACTGGAGCAGTGCTGAGCTCCAAAGACTGGAGGCAATTTACTTGCAAAAACTTTGCCACACACAGTCTTCCAAGTACCTGAGAAGATACCAGGTGAAGTTTCATGGCTTGTGTTTCTTATTTATCCCTAATTGAGACCCTTTAAATCCAACTGCAAGCATGAGTTTGGCACAGTCTTCTAACAAATGCAGTAAGCCTGCAGAAAGGTTGATTTTTTCATGAGCCCTGAGCTACTGGGCTGTATTTGCCATCATGTGAGCATGGGGCAGAGATCAACATGTAGGCCACAGGCTCTAAGCATAGTTGGGATGCCCCTCAGGACTTGACTAGTCTAGACAAGAAATGGCACTTTGCCTTGCCAGCGTTGCTGCACTGCTGCAGACACCCCTGCGAGGTGAGGCAAGGTAAGCTTTCCCATGTAGGTTGGTTTTGACAGAGCCTGGGCAGCATGTACTTTAGCTCTGTAAAAATCAAAATGCCTGTTTCCTATTTCCAGCCCAATTACAGAGCAAAACACTGTTACTGGTGTTTTGAGTGCATACCTAGGAGATGGGAAATGCACTTGCTTATCTGCTGTCACACTCTGGCAATTGCAGAAAGGAGCAGCAATTATATCCTTAAGCTAGCTTCCCTCATGGTGGCCAGAATTTGTGTGTCAAGAGACTGTGTGCTTCCACTGGCTCCTATCCTAGAAGCCTGCCATATCACCGTGAGCTTTGCAGGAGGAAGGAGAGAAACCGAAGCACTTTGTAGAGAAGGCAGACGAGTCACTGGACCTACCTCCTGCGTGCTCAGCACATTGCTGCTGCCCCATGGGAAGGCCTGTGTGGTATCCCAGCCATGGGTTTGCATCCCCCCAGCGTCTGGTCATGTTCACTGACAGCTTCAGAGTAATCTTTTTTTACTGTAGAACGTGATTTGTGTTTCAGTTGTACGTGACAGTGATGTCCTGGTTTCAGTTAGGATAGAGTTAATTTTCTTCCTAGTAGCTGGTATCTGTGTTTTGGCTTAGGATGAGAAGAGTGCTGATAACATGCTGATGTTTTAATTGTTGCAGAGCAGTGCTTACACCAAGGCAAGGACTTTTCATCTTCTTGCTCTGTCCTGCCAGCGGGCAGGCTGGGGGTGCAGCATGTGAGAAACACTCCGTAGCCAATAACTTAGGCTCAGGCGAGGATCTCAGTGAAGTAGTAATTTATTCGCGATTGCAATGGCGGGCGCCCCACAAGCAGGAGAGAGCGCATCTACTAGTTCCAAAACACAGTTTATATACCTTTTGATGGCAGGACCCTCCCCTGTTTCCCCACTGAGTGGGTAATCCAGGTTCACAATCTATCTGATGCTTCACAAACAATGCATGGCCTTCAGTTGCCGGCCTGTTAAATTTCAAATTTCTTTTGACATTTTTACTGTTTGAAGTGGTAATGTTTCTTCACTTATCTGACTTGACTTGACACCGTGATTTTCACCTAATTGTCCTAAGGAGACTGGTTGTCTGCATTTTACTAGGTCGCCTGCTAAACTTTCTTATCACTGTAAGCATATCTCAGTACCACATTCCCTCCTTCTAAACAATGTAACTCTGCAAAAACAACATTTCTATTCCCACAATTCCCCCCTTTTCTTTTTTTTTATAAACTGTTGATTTTTGCAAAACCTTTCTCTAAGGTGCAATTTGATAGACTTCTTCTTCTTTGCTTTCCATCTCCTCATTATCTCCTTATCTGAGTAAGGTGGTAGCTCCATGGTCATTTGTTTCAATAGTGCGGTTTCAGTTAACCACTGTACTAGTCCTCTTACACAGGGGATAATGCAGCAACCAATGGCTGTCAAAACTCCTACAACTACGATCAATGTTGCAAATATGCCTATTTTTTTTTTTTATTTTTATTTTTATTTTTTTTTTGCCAATTCACTGGCAAGGGTGGTAAGCCCTTGCAATGCTCTTGTTACCGAGCCATCTGGGACACTATTGTTGGGTATAAGAGTGCAACAATGGTTGCTCAGTATTACACACACAAACACACCTCCTTCCTCTGCGAGCATCATATCTAATGCTATCCTGTTTTCCCAAGCCATTTTGCTGATGGCATCTAGTTGTTCAGCGATTCCTCTCATTGCATCCTTGGTATAATTGATGAATCTCTGCTGATTATAATAGAAATAATTAATCCAATCCGCATTTTTATTGATTGTTACCCACCAGAACAGTGACTCAAACCCTGCAGCAATTTGATTTCTGGCTTTATGTTCATCTGCAACTCCTCTAGGTACCCCCATAGAATCTATGTATACTCTATCATCAAATGATATTCCTAAGCCTCTTTTACTTCCTCTGGGTATTTGTGATGTTTCTCTTTCAAATGCCAGGGTGAAGGGTATAGCTAATTGAACAAGTGCACAAGTGCCTTCCCAATTAGATGGTAGGGTGGACCGTAAGATCTTCCCTCCACCGTACCACCAGAGATCTGCCCTGGGGATCTCTAGTCTTGAGCAGTTTCCCATCAAGTCCTTGGTAGCACAAGGCAAATTCTCCCAGATGCCAGGTAGCACTCACACCCTGCCGTGAGAGGCAAGCTGTATGGCTACCTATAGCTGTAGAGAATGCAGGGGGAACCGTGATATTGTTATCATGCAAGGAACAGCAAAGAGAGACTTACAGGCCTCATTTCCCCAGGCAGTCTTTTCTTGGTACAATGCAGTCATACATCGCATCCCTTGGGAGTCTTCGGTCCACCCCCATGGGAAGGGCACTATCTGGGCAATCAGTCATCCCGAGGCACAAGCATAGCAGTTGCTACGGTTGAGACTCTGGACAGTATATTTGACCCATTCTATCCAGGCATTCACATCCCCATACCCTGTTTGAATCTCAAATGTTTGAACTGCCACATTTCAGAGGGCCTCCTGTTTTCTCTCCTGTTTTCTCCTTGAGTTTCTCCCTTTCTCTGATGGCAATAGAGGATAGTTTCCATACAGCTATTCTCAATCTGGCTGTTGGGTCTCTCCCAGTTATTTGTTCTCTCTGCTCAATTGTCGTTGGGCATTTAAATCTCCACAAGCTAACACCTCACAAACATCAAACGTGACAGATTGTGGTACATAAACCTCTGTCACAGTCACCCATATTTTGATGGGGTATCCCGTTTTTGCTATTATCTGGTCATGCCTTTTCCAAGTTGCCAATTGACCAAGGCCTTCTCTGAGGCCTAGAATCACTAAAAACAAAATTAGTAATCAATTTTTCCCTGTCATCATTTTTAAACCTTAGGTTTCCAAATAATTATTGATACAAAAAGTAAGATGTACACTACTACTATAACAACCCCCCCTTGGGAGCACTGCAATTCACTATAGGTCTGTTCTTTCTCTCAATCACAAGTCACAGTCGTTAGTTACCTGTGAAAATAAAAGGTTAGTTTACAATTGTAAGCTCTTATCTTGCTCAGAGTCCACTATGAGATTTTTCAATTTCAACTTCCAACAAGTCTTTTGTAGGAACAGCTTCCCAGGTACTAGCGTCAACGGATGCCTTCACTCGAGTATAGTGAGTCGAACCTTTTTCCACAGTTCTTGCAGCTGTTTCAGTGGTTAGTAATTGTCCTTCCCATTCAGGCCGGGGTTGACTCTTTCCAGGTCCAAACCAGGACCCGGTTTCCTGGGTGATGGTGGTGAATGGGGAATTCCAAAGGTGGGGTTTGAGCCAACAACCCACAGGTCCTGAGAAATGACAAAGAAGAGGACAACCCCAGAATACAGTTCTTAAGAAAACTCTCTTGTTTTGAATTGTGGTATCTCATCCCTTCTGCCCAGATAGGGCAATCTGAACAGCATCTCATATGGTAAAATTCCTGTATCCTTTCTTGGTGCTGTTTAAACCTGTAGGAGTAAGCATTTTACCCAAGGAAGTTGGGTTTCTAACACTAGTTTAGTTAATTGCTTCTTTAATGTCTGATTCATTCGTTCCACCTTCCCAGAAGAGGAGGGGTGCCAGGGGCTGTGAAAATCCCACTCAATCTCTAAGGCCTGCTTTAACCCTTGCAGTAAAGCTTTACACCCATCCAGTCACATGGTCAATTAGAACAAACAAGTAACTCAGTAAAGTCTACCTGTATATTTTGGAAAGGTCAAAGCCCTGGCTCCCGTCCCCCTCTAGATGGGTTACAGAAGACCTTTTTATTTACCTTTTGACATGTGGTACATCCTCTACATATGTGCTTCCCTAAAGTGTATATTCCTACACAGACATACTTTCTTAGCACAACATCACACATTGCTTGCACTTCCCAATGACTCTTTTGATGTAAAACAGTTAATATTTGCCTCATTATCACTTTATTCAGCATTTCTCTCCCATTAGGGAGTATCCATTTTCCTTCAGACTTCATGGCTCCTGATTCCTTAAAAAAAATCTTTTTAAAACTTTTAGTTCTTTCTTAATTTTCAACAATTCCCTGAATCCTCTCTGCATTTATTCTGTTTTCTTTCAGACATTAGATGCCTTAAATACCTGATTTCTCTTTCTCCATATTGTACTTTATTATTATTATTTATTTTTTTTTTAATACTCCCAAGCCCTGCTTTCCCAGAAAGTTGAATAGCTTGTTAGTAGCTTTCTTCACAACTCTTTTCTCCTGTCCTGACAATAGAAAATGATCCACATATTTGTTAACATTAATACCTCCTTGGGAGGTTATAATTGCTCCAAAATATATATATATATATATATATATATATATTTAGAACTTACCCAAATAGATAGGTGGCCCTGTAAACCCCTGAGGTAAAATTGTCCACCTATATTGTTGCTTCCGCCCCCATTTCAGGGTCTTTCTAGTAAGAGGTGAATATACATGTATGTTTGCTCTCAGGGCCTGCGAGCACTCCATTAATAACACTGTTATTCCAGTCTAACAATTTACTATTTGAATGCCCAATTTAATCATCAAATCCCTTCTCAACAAGTTAGTCCCTGCCTTGGGTACATACAATAATTACCCAGTGATCATTTTATCCCCTGGTCTCAGCTTGGTATCCCCCAAAAGTGGCACTGTTATCCCAGCCCCTTCTGCCCCCATCACTTTTTAGGGTTTCATTAGTTAATTTAATCCCTGATACTTTACAAGTCAGTAATGACCTAGCTGTTCCCCAGTGTATTGGGTTTGATGGCAAGGTTCGGGGGGGTGTGAGAGGTGTGGGGGTGGGAAACTGCAGTGGCAGCCCCCGTGAGAAAAACCCAGAAGCCTCCCCGTGGCAGGTAAGAGACAATTTCATCTGGCCCCAAAGGGGCCCACTGCTGCCCAGAGCCAAGCCATGAGCAATACAGTCCCTGCCTCTGTGAGAGCACATCCACGAAAACAAACAAACAAAGAAACAAACAAAAACCTGCTGCTCAACAGCAGTTGGGAGAGCGAGAAACCCCCCCGCAGACACCAAAGTCAGTGCAGAAGGAGGGGGGAGGAGGCGCTCCAGGCGCTGGAGCCGAAGCCCCCCTGCGGCCGCTGGAGAGGCCCCTGGTGGAGCAGGCTGTTCCCCCCTCCCCGATGCTTGGGAAACTGAACAAACACCACAGCAAATATACCAAAACTTCTAGACTGTTACTTAGATAATGCCTACATCACCTTTCCCTGCTCATTCAACTTCAAACAGCTCTGTTAAGTACTACATGCCACACCTTTAACACCTTCAGCAACCCTTTTAACACTTCCTTTATCTTTCTCCAGCCTGTACTTTTCTAATACCAGCACCAAAGGCTCAGTCAGGGTCCAACTTAATTCCATACCTTTTCCCTCCAAGATAAACAACATATCAATATAGCGTATTTCATCCAATTTTCCTTCTTTCTTCCTTCTTCCACTCCAGATATTCCTATTCGAAGTGGCCAGCCTGGCCACACTTAAAACATCTTATCAAAGCCTGTCTCTGCTAGGACTCAGGCCACAACACAGGCAGCCTTCTTTGCCTGCCATTCCTTCATCTCTCTTCCTCTCCTTTCCATCCTGGCCCTGACTCCCCCTGAAGATTTTCTTCCTCTTTCTCCAACGCTCTGCCTCACTACCCGCTGCACTGTCAATACCATTGTTTCGCTCTCCTTTTTTTTTTTTTTTTTTTTTTTTTTTTTTCCTTCTTATCTCCCCTCCGGACACACACCTCCAGGGCCTCCCGCAGGAGTTCACTACATCCCCCCACCTTCTGAAGCATTTTCTGCATATTTTGCCAGGCTTTAATCACACAATGAACTTTCAAGAGCCCTTGGGATACTGGGTCCTCAGGTCTCATCCCCAAGTACTTTCTCATTCTGACCCCAAGTCTCTCATATGATTTCTGTGTTGCACACTATTATTATTCCAGCCAGGATTGGCAAGTGGGTATTTCTGCCCTGCCGGTATTACCCCTGGTCCTGGAGGATGAGCTCTTTCCCATTCTTGTATAGCAGCTCTCCTCCTGATCATTCCCATTTCTTTCCCTGTAAACAACATACTTATAGACATAATTCCCTCCCCCAAGAGTATAAGTCAGGTCGTAGGAACTGGTCTAATTGTTCAACTAGGCTGTTGGGGTCCTTGAATAAAGACTTCCTCTCCTTCTTAAAAGTTCTAACCTCTCTGCTGGTAAGGAGGGGGGGGGGGTAGTTCACCTAAGAGGATACACAGTTATTGTTAGTACTGTTAGTATCAGGGAAGGCAAAATTCTCAATATCTCTTCTACCTTGTTCTAATTCTTGCCAGAACCTAGAGTACAATCCTTCTTTAGGGACAGTGTTAATTACAGCCCCTGTCTCCCTTCCTGGAGTGACTGCTGCTGTCACCAGTTCAATATTAAGATTATAGGGAGCATAACTTGGCTCCTTCTCTGAAAAAGGAATCTTCTTGTTTACACATAAATTTAAAGCCTGAATTTTCATCAGACCCGTATTTTGGCCAAAATACTGCTGTTTCCTTAATTGGTTCTTTTGTCCAGACTGATACACAATATTTAACCTTTTTTTTAAAAAAAAAAATTATTTTTCTTTTACACTTTTACAACCCCTCTAATTTTGGGATTATGTTTCCAATTTCTTATAATTCTTCAGGAAGAACTATTAGTAGGCACTCCCCCAGGGATATCTCCCTGTCCCCTGGAACTCATATTTTCCCATTTTTCCTAACCCTCGCCAGTATGTGCTACAGAAATTTCCCTTCTGCAGTGTACCACACACCAACGTACTGAAAAATGGGGGTGTACCGCCGAGCACTTCCCCGTGCCAGCGTTACCGCACACCTATGAGTTTACCAGATTCCCTGGAACTCGTGCTTCCCATCTTTCCTAACCCTCGCCAGTATGTGCTACAGAATTTTCCCTTCTGCAGTGTACCACACACCAACGTACTGAAAGATGGGGGTGTACCGCCAAGCACTTCCCCGTGCCAGCGTTACCGCACACCTGAGTTTACCAGATTCCCTGGTGTACTTCCAAGCACTTCCCCGTGCAAGGATTACCGTACACCAGATTCCCCTGGTGTAGTGCCAGCACTTCCCCGTGCAAGGGCTTACCATACACCAGATACCCGACCCCCAAGGCAATACTTAATATTTCTTACCTTGGTCTGTGCACAGAGTTACCGGATCGATTCTTAAAAACCCGGAGTGCCTACCTTCTTCCTTTCCCCACTACTTCACGGATCCTGCCTCTTTAACCAGTCTCGGGCCCTCTGTCAGCTTTCCGCAGAACCGCCACCGTCGATGCACAGGACCGCTGAAATCAGCGGGGCATGCCTTCCTGCTGCTGCGGCGGTGGGGCTCCCCAGTAGGTGACTGGATCCCGGACGAGCCCCCAAATTGTGAGAAACACTCCGTAGCCAATAACTTAGGCTCAGGCGAGGATCTCAGTGAAGTAGTAATTTATTCGCGATTGCAATGGCGGGCGCCCCACAAGCAGGAGAGAGCGCATCTACTAGTTCCAAAACACAGTTTATATACCTTTTGATGGCAGGACCCTCCCCTGTTTCCCCACTGAGTGGGTAATCCAGGTTCACAATCTATCTGATGCTTCACAAACAATGCATGGCCTTCAGTTGCCGGCCTGTTAAATTTCAAATTTCTTTTGACATTTTTACTGTTTGAAGTGGTAATGTTTCTTCACTTATCTGACTTGACTTGACACCGTGATTTTCACCTAATTGTCCTAAGGAGACTGGTTGTCTGCATTTTACTAGGTCGCCTGCTAAACTTTCTTATCACTGTAAGCATATCTCAGTACCACATTCCCTCCTTCTAAACAATGTAACTCTGCAAAAACAACATTTCTATTCCCACAAGCAAGAGCTGGGAGGGGACAGACCCAGGACAGCTGACCCCAACTGGCCAAAGGGGTATTCCATCCCATCTGGGGTCAAGCTGAACAATATATAGGGGTGGCTAGCCGGGGTGGGGGGGACAGCTGCTCAGGGATTGGCAGGGCAGTGGTCAGCAGGCAGTGAGCAATTACATTGTGCATCACTTGTTTTGTACACATTAGTAGTAGTAGTACAATTATTATTATTATTATTATTATTATTATTATTCTGTCTTAATAAACTGCCTTTATCTTAACCCACAGGCTTCAAGGCTTCACTTTCCCGTTTCTCTCCCCCATCCCAGAGAGGGAGGGGGGAGGACGAGCGAATGGCTGCGTTCCGACCAGTTAAACCACGACACTTCAGTATGTTATATATGGAGTGGTAATTCGTGTCGAGAAAATGGTTGATATTCATAAAGAAGGGGGAGATTTGGGAGTGTGGCCACGTGGGTTGGAAAGCCCCGTGGTTGAGATAACATTAGACTCTTAATGATGAGGCCATCAGGAATATAAAAGAGTTTAGAGGGAACAAAGAAGGGTGATTCAGGAGACTCCATGCAGTCTCTGGTTTCTTGTTCTCCAGCCATTAAGGCATGGATGTTTATGGGTGTTTGCTGTTGCTGTTTTATGCAAAGTTGTTTGACCAATGAAAAGTTGTTTGGAAAAGAACTGCTGTGGGGAGAAGGGTATAAGAGGGGAGCCTGCCCTCAAGAGAAAAAAAAAAAAAAAGGCAACATGATGAAGTTACATCATCAATAAAGAAGCAGAAAGAAGGAGTGAAAAGGAACAGGCTGGCAGAATGGAGACCAGGACGGGAACAGGCACTTTGATCGACTCACGAAGACAGGTTCGGCCAAACTCAGCAAACTGCTCAGAGAAGCTCGTACAGAAAGTCGCTGGAAATGGGCGCACTGGAGCTGGAGAGAAGCTCGAGCTGAGAGAAGCGGAGCCACGCACACAACTGCCCCTCGCTGCTAAGCAGCTGCGCATTATGGGGAATCATACGTCCTTAGGAACAAAGACTGTCCTGGTAGCCTTACAGCTTGTTCTCCTTATTAACAATTGGACATTTTATGGGCCTGAAATACGGGACCAAATTGATGTCAAGGTGTGGGACTCTGCAACTAAAAACGACCAGGTTGCAGTGGGATTGCTCGGCACCTGGCAAGCAGTCTCTGAGGCCTTAAAGAGCCGTGTGGAGCCACAATCACAAACATGTGGCTTGCCAGACAGTGAGGGAGCTGCGGGCTCCTGTACTGATCCGACTGCTACGCCATGGGCCCCTCTGCTGCCACAGCCATCGAAGGCTTTTGCTGTTACCCCCTCCCCCATTGACCTGGACGTGCCTTTTGACCCAGGCCTCATTGGCCTTGAAAAGGAGATGGATATGCTTTTCCTCGATCCAGGAAGAACGGGATACATAAGGCCCGAAGACTGAGTTGCTTGACAACTTAAAGCGAGACATATTGCTCAAAAGGAATGGAAAATGGAGACATGTATGTAATCACGAAAAGGAACGGAAAATAGACTGTTAAGTCATGGAACTTAAAGGATTGTTTGTTACCTTTCCTGATTTTACGTATGTATAGGCATACTCAGGTTTAGTATGTAAAAGCAATGTTCTGTATATTTAGAATGTTTGATGTTTGTGTGTACGTGTTGGTGGAGCGTAGACTCCCCGCACACCCAGTGCTGTTTACTTGCCTTTTATACCTTTTATAAATATTACTAAATTCATATTGAATTGAGACTTCATTTATAACAAGTACATTCAAAATCTTATCTCTTAGCAGTATTTTGTGTATTACACTTCAGGCTGTAAGTCAGATTTCTTGCTCTGATTTGTAAAACAACACCAACTCTCAGCTATTTGTTACAACAAAGGGAGGAGGGAGGTGAAAATCAAACTGCATGAAGAAAACACAACAAAAACTGCTTAAAAGCAAAACTAGCTGTTTTGCTCAGTTTTCCCAATGAATTTTTCATACAGTGAGCAGAGGGAACACGGATACTTACACACAGGTGAGCCTAACATAGTCACCATGACTTGCTGTTTGCTAAAAGCTTGTTAATGATATTAGAGAATGTTTCTTGAAAAAAATGGTATCTTGTGGATTTACCTGGTTTTCAAGGTATCTTGGTTCCCTTCCCAGCTATGCCTGTACAATTCTGAACAACTAACTCTTTCTACTGGTCACACCATTAACTGCAGGGCATGAGCACATCTTAATATATTAAAGATTACAGTGCTCTTGTACTTACTGAACTAAAGGCTACACGAGTAGGACAAAAATGAGGCTAGACAAATATGGAAAAAAAGGGTCGTTTCTGCTTCTTTATAGGGCCTTTTCAATATGGAAAAATAAAAATGTCCATCTTCCATTTTCTGTACAAATGACAGACACACTCCTTACAATTCCTCAGTCTTGTTTCCCTTCTATAAGACTGGAAAGGACTGGAATGAAATTGTTTACAGTTGCTAGTCTCTACATCCATGGTAGGAAATTACTCTTTTATTATTTAATGGCACTGTGCTCTCAAGTTCATCTCTCTCAGCATTGTCCCATTAAGGGAGATCTGGCCAACAGCTTTGCAACACTCCCCCACATCAAGGCAAATTTTCATCATGAAATTCTGATGAGAAATCCAACAAGTTGGATCTTCACACTCCTTTGAAGAAAATGAATAAGTGCAAATGCTGCATAATTACATTTCCAGCTCAGTAGCACTTTTTACCTTCCCTCTCTTTAAGTGGAAACACTAGGTTGAAAAGCATATTCAAATAGAATGTATACCTGTGCAGGGACTCGGGAGCACTTTGACACACCAGCTCTTTAAGAAGATATGGACCAGAACCCTAATTTTCTCAGAAAGCCCCCACAGAGTGCATGCTAAGAGCAACCCAGGGCACCACACACGTTCTGCCCTCTCAGAGGACTCATGCAGGCAACCCTCTCTGCTCCCATGTAAGGAAGGATCAGGTGCCACAGCCTCCACACCTGCTCTTGCCAGCAGCCTTGCTGGATTAGGGATCAAGGCAGGAAGGAGCAGTAATGAGCTTCTGGCTGCCAACGAAGGCTCATTCCAGCTGCATACATGCCAAAAACTATTCCTCGCTCTACAGTTTGAGCCAAAGTGACATGAGAGTAAGGATGAGATCTCTGCCCAGAGAGACAATGACTGCCAGACACTAGCTGTGATTAATCCCAATGAATTTGGGGAGAGTCAGAGCCATATTCTAATCACACTACTGAACACTTTTCTTTTTGACAGCACGTAGGGAAGAGGTAGTAAGATCTGTGTTTGGGTAACTGTCTATTCACTCCACCTCAATTTGGAATTGCTGATGTTGCAGACATACTGCAGAAGCACAGCAACATGAGCTGACTCCAGTTTGGACATCAGTTTTGAAGTGCTCAGAACTATCAGCTACAGAGGAAACTAGTCTCTACCTTCATTATGGTGGTGGAGGTACTGGCAAAGGGGAACACACTCTCATTGTTGTCCAAAAATAGATGCTGGCATTTCCAGTCCTTCTTTTAAGGCTGTCTTACCTTGCAGGAAGGTAATGATTGAGTCATCCTTTCATCTTTCCAACACTACTGGAGAAGAAAAGAAGGGGAAAAAGTGATAGTGGAAAAAATAGATAGTCTGGCCATAAAATTGTTTGCTAAATAAAGTCAACTGTGCTACAAATCTCCAGTTACAATGAGAACTGGTATATAATACCAATATAAGAGAAAACAGATCACTGGAGAGTACTGTTAACAACTAATTTTCTGTCACTTCTGTAGGATGTTATACCAGTGCGCTGTTGAGCTAAGTCCAACAAAAATGTGTTAATACAATTTCAGCTTCTTAATTAGTACCGTCAACTTCTGCCTTTTGCTTCCCAAGACTTCCACTGCTGCAGCATGCCATTGTGCATGTGCTTTTTTGTGCCTGTAGGCAGTGGCATTCTAAGGTGGCAGCAGTCATTTGCTTTTATCATCTCTTGGCACCCAGACCAGACCAGAACAAGCCTAGAAAAAAAATCAGGCCCTCCCTTTGCTTGGGTACCAACAAGAGTGCCACTATTCAAGGAGGGAAAAAAAAAATGCCTGTAGCTATGTTAAAAGCTCTTGCCTTTATTAGTAGACATATTAATGTTTATCAACATGCTTTCAAGCTGTACTCAAATATTTTGCCAGTGGTTTGCAGTTGTTTGTAAAAGCTGCCTGTTCCAGAAGCTAGTGTGCAGTCCTGCAGTTCGAGATTTCTTCAGATTAATTTGAGTTAAAGCTCTTGCTCTCTAGTGCTGAGCAAATTCAGCTGTGTGGAATAAGGAAACCTACTACAGAGATGAACAAAGTTGACTTATGAGTAACTAAATATTGTTACTACTCCTCAGAAAGGCCAAGCACAATGAAGCCAAATAGTAGGAGGTAAGAGAACTAGATCATGCCTAAGATGCAATACATGTGAGATCAAGTTCATAACAAGTTATAGCCAAAGGCCTCCATCAAGTTCAGGAGATTGCTACCTACTTGTATAGGGTGTGCACTCTTCGTGCTAGAGGGAGCTGCGATAGTCAGGAGTGAGGACAGAACAGCAACTGGCCCAGGTTCTTGAGCCATTTTCCATTAAATCAGATCCATACAGTGATAGCAGCCAGACCTGAACATAAAGATCAGAGTAACAAGGGTAAGTAGTTCTGTGATTAAGGATACCAAGATCTGGCCTACTAGATTTAATACTTTAATCTGCTAAGTGTATCACTGCTCTAATCACAGTCACATGGAGTCTTTGAGTAGCTGAAGATTAGAGAGACAATTGATAATCCCAGCTGTGCCACACAGATGAAAGGTATCAGGTGGACTTGCAGAGGAAATAAGGTATATAGAAACTCATTATTTTCCTACTGAGACAAAAATATCTCTTAGCATACGACAGAGAGTACACTCCAGAAAATTGGAAGCAGATATTGAAAATGAGCAAATCCTGGCAGTCCTCATGCATATGTGATGAAACAGTTATTCATACACAATCCATCAAGCTCTGTCACTAAAGAAGAATACTGCTCCTGATGGTATTTGTAGGTCTGTGTGCCCTAGATGACATTGCTCTGCAGCGTTAGAAAATGCAATTCTCGAATCCATGCTTTCACTGCAGTCAATACAAATTTTAGGCAGAAAAGTGTTGATTTAAGTTCACACACACAAAAACAATAGCAGCGCTCCTTTTTAAGCGTTACTTGAGACATTTCCACTGCAGCTGATACATTAATTATACCACATTTTTTATTCATTCTTTAAAGGCTCACTTGTAAAATTGTCTTGTGTGAGCAATTATAATAAACAACTGCTCTGGTTTGAAGTGCTTTCATTGCACCTGCTCTCTCCAGGCTATGGTATTTAATTGTTTTTGTTTATTCCATCCTACTCTTCTCTAGTGATTTGCTTGGCACCATGAAGAAGGTTACACCAATTACAGAGCGCTGTTTGTTCCCAACAGTTGGAGGCTGAAGACAAGCCTCCTTCTCCCTCACTACTGCTGCAGCCCACTTACAGCAGCTGGAGGGGAAGTGGGCAGCTGCTCAGCTGTGCTAAGAGGTCTGATTATCATCACCACAGGGAGGAAAAACAAACATAAAAAATCAACATACCTGCAGTTTGTCCTGAGTTCTGTGCCTGCATACTTCCATTTCAGAAGCATAGCCATATGTCTCCTCTTTGCTTCAGGAGCTTTTCAGAAAGCACAATGGGTTGGGAGTTCCTGTGTGTAGTTCCCATAACCAGGGATAAGGAAATGCTGACTAATAAGAGGTTTTGGCACTGAAACCGCTAACCATTAAGCACCTTCTTGCTAGGGTACAGTTAACATGTCTAGGCACTCCGTGCAAGGACAGGGAGAAGCCCCAGTTGGAACATCTGACTGGCCAGCCCACTGAGCTGGCAGATACTGTAGCCATCCACTGAGGGCTGTGACTGAGAGCTGCAGGGAAATGCCTCTGCCCTTCTGGGATGCATGATCCCATCGCTTGTCTCAAGAGGTGGGTCTGTCCACAGCCTGTTTCAACTGAATGGGTGCTGACTGCACTTCTTTTTGGATGCCAAGCAGAGGCAGTGGTATCTCCTACTCCGCAAGCACATGCTGTTTTTATTTCCTGTGTCCCGGGAAGCTATAAAACACTTAGGGTGAGGGTTGTCTCAAAGCACTTCTTTGTTCAAAAAATGAACAGAAAGAAAGGAAAATGCTTCAATTCTACCAGCATGAGGTAAAATTCCTGGTACCATGATCTGCCCTGCAACCACATTCTAGTTTTCCAACCTGTAAATTAAATGGAATTTTTATAAAGTAAAGTAATTACAAGGCTGAATCAAAAGATGCATATTTGGCATATCACTCTGTCAGGGAGTAGGGAGTGGGAATATCTTCAGAGTCCAACAGACACCTGGAACAGCTTCAAATTGTGATGAAAATAAAGATTATCTTTGAACCAGTAAACTTGTTATGGGGATGTCTCTACAGTGATAGCGCATCCTTATGGATTCCAACATACCTTTTACGTTGCCAGCACACAGAGTCAGAATGCAAACAATCGAACCAACGGAAAATATTTTCAAGATAACTGCTGGGCTTGCAGCAATGAAAGACATTTTCTGCACTAACATCAAAGGCTGTACCTCATCCCTTCACTCATGGACAGAGATAAGGGATCAGTATGCACATCTTTTCTGCACCCAGAAATAGCTGCGTATGGGTAATAAATAATCCCTTCTGCATAGGATATACCACCATTTTTGTGGATGTGGGAGGTATGGAAGAAAGATGTCATTTTGGCAGTGGCTGTTACAAAGACGTGCAAAGACACTTCAGCTGAGGTAGCTGGTCCCAGTTAATTGCCTGTTCATTCATAGATCTAAACATCGCTCTCAGAGAAAAGATGGGTGTGTGTGGGGGGGTGTCAGATGAAGGGTCACAACCTTCTTATCAGGTTAGGTAAAAGAAATGAGAATTCTGCCACCAGGGCAGGCTCAGATTGAGCAGGGAAGCTCAGCAGTCTCTGTTCTGCTGGCACAGAGCATAAAAATGGCCCAAGTATTTTGCTACTTGAGAACTACGCCTTCTAACAAGCCCTCTCCACAGGTTATTTGCAATTTTCTATAGTGAAAACTGGATGCATCTGAACCTCTTATAAAGCACTTAGTCCTCATTACTATTCTGAGCATTACTGAAAGTATCACTTCAGGAATGACTTCAGAGGACTGGACCTTGTAACCACAGCTGGCTAGGGCTGAACGGTCGCAGGCACAGAATCCTGCCAGCTGGGAGAGTGACAATTACCTCATACAATCCTATGGCTTCAAAAATTGACTTATTTCAGTGCAGTAATTTCAGACCTATATTGTTGTAACCGAACAGAAATTAGCTCATTAGCTAATAGCAAATACAATTCCCTCAGTGTTTGTTTCTATAGAGGAGTCTGACATGTACAGTTCACATGAGCCAGCTAGCTTCTGCATGAACTACTGTGGTGCACACAGCTTTACAGCAAATGTACGTTAAGTGGTGGAGGAAATATGAGGTATAAAAACTCTCTTTCATTCTTCCTTCGCTCCCTCTTCAGCTCAATGCTCAGGTCAAAAGAGTGGTACCAAGTATTCTCACAATTCTGCCAAAAAATGAATAAATCACTGGTATTGTGACCCACAGGGGTGTTCAATGCCTATGTCCAAGCATGCCCTGAAGTGTTAAGTTAGTACAAAGAGAGGATATTTTTATTGATAAACATTATATTGTCTTAGTGTAGATGTCTGACACATTATTAAATCAAATGACAAAACATTTAAAGTAATTCATTCTAATAAAACTTTTTGATATTCCATAGACAATAGTGCTGTGAATTTTGTTTATAGTATAACACATTAAAAACACAGAAATACAAGTTTCTAATTTCATAGGTTACCAGCAAACAGAGAAAAATGCATGCTTTAATTTCTGTTAAATTTGTAATTTACACAGGCAAGCAGAACAGCTATGCATAAAAGACTATTCTACAACAAGCTGTAAAACAAACATACAGAAAGACTGACCTTATAATACTCGTACAAGTATGACAAAACCATTGTAACTCATTTCAAAAGGTAACAAATGTTTTGTCTGTGGCTCCACCATGTTAACATTTCTAAGCTGACTTAACAAAAAGCTATTTTGAATAGAACTGTATTACTATAAACCACGGATTTTATTTTTTTTCCTGGCTGACTGTAAATAAACATATGCATTATGTGCATTCGCACTCAGTTCCACCTGCATTTTCTTCCTTATGGTCAGAAGTATCACACAATCTTTGCATTCGGATAACATTGTTTGATCCTGAATTGAACAAAAGGTGCTTGTATCAGTTGCTTTTTTTTTTTTGCTCTGCTTCCTGCAGCTTCACTGCACCATCAAGTAAAAAACTTATCATGCATGCAATTCAGCAAAATCTGTATGCTTTCATCACAGTTTGAAAAAGCCACAGTAGGGATTGCATTCAACTGTTTAAGACTCCAGTAATGTTACCAAACAAGTTTTCCACAAGAGCCCCAAGCTGTTAGCAGATCCCAAGTGGCTAGCTGCTGGGCCAGCAGATGCCTGAGCCCCACTGTGCCCACAGAGGGCCAAGAAGCACCAGGCCTGCCCGACTGCTGCACTGGCCACAGCAACACAGGACCATGGCCAAATCTTACTGAAGGATTCCAGGCACACACTACTTTGGCAGACAACAAACAAAAACAAACAAACAAAAAACACAAAACGACCACAACGAAAAACCAGAAACATCTTACTTCTTTTGCTTCAGTCTTGAAACCAAACATTTAATGTGAGGATGAACAGAATTTATCATTCTGCTAATCATCTTTTGCAAATACTGCCTGCATTAAGGGCCTAGTAATGAATCCCAGCTTTAAAAGGACTGGCAACAAAGACAATAGAACTGCTCCTCAAGGGAACATTAAACAAAATTCATTCCTAAATCTTCATTGCATGGCGAAGACCTAGTCCCTCTCTCAGGCATGTAGACTGCTACAGACATGTTTGCTCAAGTGTTTATGTAAGAGATAAAATGCACGCTCGTGAAGCTAGCATAAGAACTGAGTGAGAGACATTATTCCTGGTGTACCTCTCTCCCTGATAAAGGGATGCCATGTTTCTCACTGGGAAGAAACCCCTTTCATCAGGAGGACAGGAGTTGTAAAGATCAAATAGTATTCAGGTAAAGCACCACATAAAAGCAATCCCTGCAGAGCTTGCCAGCATCCCAGCTAAACAGCAACCAGCTGTTTGTGATGCCATAGTACTCTCGTTTGCACTTGCTCTCCCTGTGTGCAGTATAAATACGGATTCACGCTTGTGTCTTGTGCTTGTCATGTGTGTAAAAAAGTCCTAAGAACCAAGTTATTCCACAAACTTCCCGCTTTGGCTTCTTTCATGAACTCATCATATCGTAGTTTGAGTTCTCTGCTTGCTCAAACATTGTATAATTTTGTAACACAATTTTGAGATAAAGAAATGTATGTTACAATCAGACATTTTGATTCACCAGTGACACTACTGAAAGAAAAAGATTGTTTTCTGAAAATCCAGGAGGAAGAACTCATCTGAAGTCTGTCCTTGACAGTATGTGGAAGTTCACTTTATGCAAATCTTCACAAATATATGAATAATTATGAAAGATTTATGCAATACATTATGCAATCAGCCTTTATCTTCATTTAATTTTTTTTTTTTCCTAATCTGAGAAATCCCCAAGTCTTTAAGAGGTGCTGAAGTACAGGCTTCCAGCTTCTGCCCCTCCTCCAAGTAAATTTTTATCTGTAAAATGACACCATTGTTCTTTTATTTCCCAGCACTGAGCCCTACTGTAATTCACATTGACAACAATGACACGTGATATATTTTTCTACAGTGGAGATCTACTGACCTACCTGAAACCAAAGCAACACAGCAGAAACAGGGAAGTATGACATCTGTGAGTGGTGGGCTCATTTTACTTCAGGATGTCAAGGGGGAGATCCTTGCCTGCTGTAAATGGTAATCACTATTATGAAGCTGGGACAATGTATGTCAGCTTCACCCAAGCATTTGCTGGTACATGAAAACTGTTTTAAAGAGAAATCATTACATTTAACCAGAGATGAATTAACATTAATTGTTAAAATGACCTGTGAAAACTGGGCAAGGGAGGATTATTTTAAAAAAACAAACAGGAACAACAACAACAAAACCAACAAAACCAAGCAACAACAACAACAACAAAAGAAAAAAAAAAAGACCCACCCTACTTGTTCGTATTTTAAGAAATGTGAATTTTAATTGCTGAAAATGGTACCTCGTGACAGTGGTATTACAAACATGACACAGTGAAGTAAGTATTTGCTATTTGTATATTTCTACTCTTGTGATCAAGCCGTGAGCATTGCAGAAGCACCTTTGGGTCTCAGTGTTACCCAGCTTCTCTAGTAAACTAAGTTACATGAAGCAGCTGAGAAGGTCTTGACACTTTTTGTGGCCACTCAGGAGAATGTTACAATGCTTTCAATGGTTTAATCTGACTAGTTCAGGAAAACCTGCTACGTGCTTTAGCTTTAGGTGGGAACTGAAATTAGGTTCCTAATACCCCTGCCAGCATCTTGATCTGGAGGCTCAACACTTAGTGAAAGATAAATAAATAAAACATAAATACTTCAGTGCAGAATTTCCTAACCTTCTCAATGTCTCATGCATATTGTTTTTTTCCTTTTTTTTTTTTTTTAAACCTGTCTTTACATTCAGAATATGCAACTGGAATTTTGAATGAGTAATAATATTACTATTATATTATTGGATGTACATTTTTATTATTATATTACTGGATGTACAAAGATAAGCAGTTTAAACTTTTGACCTGCTGTATTGTAGACATACCACTGCCATGCACCATTAACAACACCTTGCTAATACAATGTGGAAACAAATAAAAACTCATAACCATCTTTTGTATTTATAAATAGATACATGTGAAACTACTTTAAATACTGATATAATTTAGCATCTTAGCAGTTGCCGTGACAGGGCTTTATTCCTAAGCAAATGGCAGCCAGTTACCACAAGGCTTTATTTTAAGAACAGCAGACATACCAGATGAAGTGTGTGTGTGTATATATATATATGTATGTTACTTGAATATAAACCCATGTTTATACATTAAAAGAAAAATAAGGCCAAAAACCTGCCAACAAAATTACATGAATTTATGACTGATTCTCTTAGTAAAAACAGTACAGCAGAGTTTGGCTCCATAAAGCTTAAAGTGCCCACGTCAGATACAGAATCACCTAATTAGATCAATTATGTTTATTGCAAAATGAGTGCCTTTGCCTAACCAAAACTGCAAACAGGGTTGTATCCATATTGTTCATTTTGCAGCAGACAGAATAAATATACAGTGTATTTGTAAGTGAGTCAGGAATGAAGCCACTGAAAATATAAAATATCATCACATACAAAGTTCCCTTTTTCATCTTAAAAGACCTCCTGTGAAAAGTTTTCCCCTGTACTGTGTGGTTACTGGTTATTTCAGTGGTTTGGGGTATTTTGAAGGCAGATGGTAGGCATACACTGTCTTAGAGTCTGGTGTTTTGAGCAAAGATATTCTTGCATTTTATCCCCTCAGTTTAATGGGTCAAAAACTATATCCTCTTTCTTTTAGCCCAGTGCATGGATCTTGTGTTAAGGAGGGAGATTTAGGTCAGCCTTCAAAGCCAGTGTTTCAGGTTGTGAGCGAGTGGAAGCAAAACCTTGCATTTTTGTAACAGGAGAAAACTAAAATCCTAAGTAAACTAGCAGGTTGTGGGGTGTACAGGTGTGTCTGCTTTTGAAAAAGATTTCATTATGCCTCCCAACACTTTTACAGTATCTGTATATTTCATTTCTATCAGACGTCCTCCTAGATATAACATCCTTATCCCAGACAGATGTGCCCTCCTGAAACAACTGTACTCCTAGAACTGTTCATTGCACTGCTTAAACAAACTCCCATTGTTCTGACATCAACCAGGGCACTGTTGTGCAAGCACCTCTGCTAGACAGTGTTGTCTTTAGCAACAGGACAAGGGAGCTGGCTGCAGAGGGTGAGCAAGGGTCACTGCCTCTTCACCTGGCACAGCTCCAGACATAGCACATCTGTATACAGGCTGGTGCCCTTGATGCAGCATGAGAGGGTGCACTGTATTTATAGATAACATGAGGCAAAGTCAAGCCCTCATCATTCAAATGATCACAAATGACAGTATTACAGGGTGTATCTTCTCCCTCGCCTTCCCCCAGCTTCCCATTCCCTTCTCCCTTTGCTGTACAGCATAGCTGTCATTATCTTAGCAGTTGCTAAGAAAATTACAAGACATAATTATAAGTCTGTAACAGCCAAGAAGGAAGTTTGCCTTCTGCTGAAGACTGGATTTGTTTCTATAGCCACAGTGTGGCATCCTAATTAGCCATCCTACAGAAAATTCACCCTTCTCAATAAGGACTGTCCTCAACAAAGTGAAATCAAGAAATGACATGGATGCTAATACAGAACCAAGTCCTGTAAAGCGTCTTCACTACCACAGTCCTGCCAAGAGCAACTATACCTATTTATAAATAAGCTGCACCAGGACTCAAAGACAGGATGTAAATCATGTTTTTGCATCATGACTTTCAACTTAATTTCAAGTGTTGGCTCAAGAGCAGTCAAATAGCACCATTCTGTTGACTTCTGAGGGGCCTGGAGACAACCCTTCATACTTCATAGTCTTTGTGCCTACACATGTGGTTGCATGAAGCTGGGACACTACAGAAAACTACTGCTGTGGTATTTTAGCCCAAAGGTTGAATGCAAAGTTCTTTTTCTACCTCTTCCAAAAGCAAACCAGACCCTCCAATTCAAAAAATATATATAAATAAAATAAAATAAAATAAAATAAAATAAAATAAAATAAAATAAAATAAAATAAAATAAAATAAAATAAAATAATCAAGCCCCATGCGTGCTTTAGAAGCACAACAAAGAACACTAGCTGAGTTCACTAGCATATGGCACGCAGAGGAATGGCCCAGTTCTCCTTTCTGTGCTAGCAGGAGCTGCTGATCAGACACCCACAGGGTGCCACAGAAGGTATGCTGCTTACATCTCACCTGCAGGCTGCCCCAGGCTTGATCCATCTAGTTTGGTGAAGAAACTATGCTTTAACTTTAATAAGCTCAGCAACAGGTCCTGTTTGCAGAGGAGAGCTGCTAACATGGGCTACTGCCTCCTTAGAGACCCACACAGGAAAGCACCATCTCAAACTGAGATCTGTAAAGCCAAATCTAATTTCCTAAACTGCATCAGTAGTAAAAACCTTCTCAGTAGCTGAGTCCTGGTGAACAGTTTTTAAAACTTTGACAAAAACTTTTAGAAGTCACGTTCCTTATTTAAACCCACGGCACATTTGGTATGGGCTCTCCTCATTGGCGTTATTTGCTCATTAATCATACAATATTTCCTCCCTGCCTCTTCCAATGGGAACACTTTGCTGCAGGTGCTCCCTACAAGAGCCTACACACTTTGACTTCAAGTGCTGCTTTTGTCAAGCACTTAAATAAAGCCTGGTGATGCCAAAGAGCTGGATTCAATAAAGCGAGCTTCTCAGCAAAGCACCCAAGCATGTTCTTAACCTTCAATGCACTGACTTGTGCACAACAAGGTATGAGCTCCAAGTTAAGCAAGGGCTTTGGTACTTCGTGGACTTGGAGCTTAGGAGCCTGGCCATGCACAGCCTGACCAAGCATGCTGGAATGAGAACCAGGCCAAGGAAGAGGTGTAAATACCCCTGTGCCCCTGCACTGGCAGGGTATGACCTCAGGAACAGTGGCAGCGCACTCCCACCACCATGCTGCAGGAACATGCACTTTGTGTTACCCCCTGGACCCTGAAGCCAGGGCTGTGAGAAATGAACCTGAGCTGAGCAGTGCAGGCCGTGCTCATCCTGGCTGAGAGAAAGTCAGTCTGTGGCTACCCCAACACCCTCACCCCATGTGCTACTGTTGGCCAGTGGATGTTATTACAGGGAGATGGAGAAGACATGCTCTGGGACAAGAGCTGCATGGTGGTCAAGATTTCCCACAGACCAACCCAGTCATGGAAATCAGTAGCTGCACAAAACGAGAAACATCCCAGAGGACAAAAGCAAATCAGTGCTCCTGTTGTCCCATGGTTATTTGCCTTTGAAAACTTTGAAAACTGATAAGATCCTTTTTCACAGGAACTAATATAACAGGTCTCCTTCAGAGTTCTGGTGGTTTGCCTACTTCAAGGACTGCTTTACCCAAATGACCTCATCTGTTATAAATAGACCTCAGTGAACGAGTGAAGAGGTTTTTATTTTTCAGTCCTAAGAGCAGAATTTCCTACTGGTAATACCCCTATGATTACTAAAGAATGCTTACATTACAGGTCCTTCTCCACAAGACATTTCTGCAGTGAACTCCTTCCATGATGAAATCTCTGTCTCTACAAAGTTAACAGAACTTGTTTCTTCCTTTGCTCAAATGTCTATCTGCTAGGAGACAACACTTATCAGAATTAAGGTTAGGACTCAGACCTATGGGAAATCTGTGTCTCTGCTATGAAAAAGGAGCAAGTGTTATTCCAAGCTAGCAGGGAAATATCAGTGACAAAGAAGTGTTGTGTACCAGCAGCCCCTTCTTCCATTACAGTATGAGATCAAAAAACATTCAGCAACAGGGATTACTCCTCTGGGAATCCCTGCTGTCTACTTTGTCTGCCAGACGTGCTCATGGGAAACCCACAAGGCAAATACTCTAAATCTGAGTAAATCTGTAATCAGCTACAACTGTCCTCGTAGGTTCAGTCATTTCCCTCAACTGACAATAAAAAATGTTATGTGAAACTGTTGTTTTAAAGTTAGTACATTGATTTTTAGCACCATTCAAACTCTACCTGGTGAATGAATATTATGTTGACAAGATTTGTCTCATTCTTTTGGTGTGGAAATTTTAAAAATTGTTCTACAAGGCAATTAGAAAAAGGGAAATAAAAAAATACCTAAAATATACCAGGATATAGTTATAATAACTATACAAATACATCACAAAATCTGAAGCTTTACACAAGTTGTGCTTTTAAAGAAGCTTTTCTGAAATTAGATCTTTCTGCCCAAATTTCCCAGAATCATAGAATCATTTAGGTTGGAAATGACCTCTAAGATCATCAAATCCAAACACCACCTAACACTGCAAATCCACCGCTAAACCATGTTCATAAGTGCCATGTCCACACCTCTCTTAAATACCTCTCGGTATGGTTACTCCACCATCTTGCTGAGCAGCCCGTTCCATTGCCTGACCACTCTTTTCATAAAAGAATTCTTCCTGACCTCCAGTCTAAACCTCTCCCTGCACAATTTGAATCTGTTTCCTCTTGTCCTATCACTTGTCACTTAAGACATGAGACAAAAACCCACCTTGCTATAACCTCCTTTCAGGTAACTATGGAGAACAATGAGGTTTGTTCAGCCTCCTTTTCTTCAGAATGAACAGCCCCAGTTCCCTCAGACCCTCACGTCTTGTTTTTTAGTCCTTTCATATTCATGAATATTCAACCTGGATAACTCGGCCTAAATCTCTACCTATTGCAGGGTGGCAAATGATAGATTTCACAGCCAAGCTACATATCCCGGCTTGCAATGAAAAGAATTGCCATTTTCTTCCCTGACTGCTTTCCTGCTAATAAAGAAACCTTTTCCACAAGGCATGGATTTGTCCACAGCTGAGATGGATTTTGGAGATTCAGACCAACAACTCAGAGCAGATTGTGTGGAAGTAGATGCATTTATGAAATATGCTTCAGATTTGAGGCCACTAAGTGCTCACCACTAACAGAATATTCATGTAAAGCTCCTGAGAGGTGCTTAGTCACATTAATAGGAATTCATTTATCTATATTGAAAATAAAATAAAGAGTTAACTCATCCTTAGAAAAATACAGAACAACAGTCCTTACCAGGAATCACTGCCGCAAAGATGTATATATACTGACCTTACAAAAAAAAAAAAAGGAGTTTTACTGCTAATTTTGAGAGAGGTCAATTTTCACTCAAATTAATGAATATTAAAAACTCTCTTCCATTAAGCCTTGCATTATATATGGTACACTCATTAAGTTTATTCAAACTCTGTAGTTCCTCTAATTTGAAGCAAAGTCACTGAGGTCTTGAGGTCTTTCACCACTCTCCTTTAAAATATGGCTTTGAACTGATTCAGTTAAAGTTGTACAAAACCTAACATGGACAGTCTTACCTGGGTTTAAGTCTGTTATAGAGTAACTTAAGTTGGTTACCAGTCAAGTGAAACTTCATGATTACAGGGTGGATTTAAATCCAGCTAAGCAGTGTCCATCGAGATTGATTTTTAAAGTACATATTTAAGCAGTTTAAAATTTCCAATGCTGAAATGTTGAAATAGATAAACCTGATACTATTGCATCTCTGTGAGATTATTTTGAAAGGATTAGGGCTTTCAAAAATCCTGATATAAGAAACATTTGTCAATCAGCAGAAAGTTGTGGTTTTCTAAAAAGTTATGCAACAATATTAAGTTTACATTTTATTTTACAAGTATTAACGTGGTTATTTGGAAAAGTCATATAAAAATACTGTTCTGACAGCAGGATATTAAATGTTACACTCAGGTTGCTCCACCTACATTGAATGTAGTGTTTCTAAAACTAGATTGCTGTTCTTCCTGATCTGTTTTGTCAAGGAAAAAAAAAAGCCAGTCATACATCTGAAAGTTCGGAATGAGCATTCGTTTTCACAGGCACAGACATCACAAATCCAAAGCATGCTAATTAATTTCAATGACACAGCTGAAGACAAAAAGCTAAAAACAAGGCAGGAAGTGTAAACAGAGAGGAAAAAAACACAACAAATTACATGAGTGAAAATCTCTTTTTGTGCAAACATTTCAGATTGGTGTTCTGATTGATAGAAGCTATCTACCAAAAAGTGCAGTACATCCAAAAATAAAAAAAAAAATCAGCTGTGGTAGGGACAAAAGCAGTTTTTGCAGCATGACTTAAGACTTCCTCATGTCATTTCATTCCACTTTTGAAATGGTGTCAAAGGAAGGCTACTTGCACATCGAGCAGAACTGCCACTAGCCAGGGATTGCATATTTAACACCAATCGAGACAAAATCAGGTCAGAGCAAGAGCTGTGGTGAAGCGCTGTCCACTGAGGAAAAAGCTTTTTCATCCCCCTTTGAAATGCTCATTAAGGATTGTATGAAACTGCATGGAATGGAAACAATAACACTCGACTGGTCCCAAGACCAGAGCAGCCTCAAATGTGAAGGTAAACGTTGCTTTCAGAACAGCAAAAACCCAAATGAGTCACAGTCATGTCCTGAGCCCAGCTCGACTCTGACCCCCTCCCGACTCTGACCCCCTGGCCTCCTGCAGGTGGGAGCAGAGGCACTGTGAGCAGAGGGGCTCCATGCCTCAGGGAGCACTGGGCGCTGTGGCCCTTGCACCAGCAAACAAGGCCCAGCCACCCTCATGCCTGCAACTCTCAGAACTGAATGCCCGAAGAAAAAGAACCCACTCAGCTTTGCAAGGTAAAGCTATTAGTATGTTCTATACTTGCATGTACCTGTCTGTTCAAGTTCTGGAGATGTCACACAGGAAGGATGCTAAAAATTGCTTAGGTTGTTGCTGTGGGGACTCTTCTATGAGCTTTGATTATGCTAGCAAACTTGACAGGCTCTCATTTTGGGAGACAAAACATTCAGTTGGTCTATTCTGTTCCAAACCAGGTCTGCACCGATTGATTTGGTTGCAAATCACAAGCACAACTCACTGAAACTGTCAACACAGGAAGTACTTATCAAGTCATACATGGCACAGATAATGGCAGTTCAATGTACCTTTTGCTTCTGCTTAGAACAAATAACTCGCAGAATATTCTTGCACAACACACACATTTCAAAACAAGGTATTACAGGTTTCACATACAATGCAAAGCTACGATATGCTACAGTATTTAATGCACACCAATAAGAAAGGTTCCTAAAAAAATAGTCACGCAGTTTTTGTGCCATGGGATAGGTAACAGCTATTTCGTAGAAATAGATCCAACTGGCTCCATTGGAGCAGCAGTATAAATATTCAAAATAGAAGTAATAATAGGCCCTGGATGTGCGACTTTGTTCTTTGTTTTGTTTTGTTTTGTTTTGTTGTTTTCCTTCCCCAAATCTGTCCTTCTGCCAGCAAGGAAACACTGCTTTGGACTGACTGCATCTTGCTACAAAGAGTATAGCTGTGTGTCTGTGGGGTGGATTTTATTGAAATGTGCCACATTGCTGCTAACATTGTTTGATTTAAGGAAGTATTTTAGGCATTTTAGTGGTTATTATTAATCTCATTAACAAAGAAAGAAAGAAACAACAACAAAAAAAGCAACAAGATGGGCTTCCTAACACAGGCACAGTTAGGAGAAGGCTGCTTCAACAACAGGCTGCATAGCTCAACACGTAGCAAGACAACTGTTTTCCAGAATGAAAAATGATGATGCAGACGTGTCATTGACTCTCTTTTCTCTGTCCCTGGGCCCTTCCTTCTTCTTGCCAGGCATCCACAAGCACGCTTTATTCACCAAGGCCAGCAGGGCATGGCTTTTTCCGATGGACTTCCCCAACATGCACAGTGCAACGGCTGCCAAAGCCTCCACACATTTAGTGTAACAAAGAAAGAAAATAAGGTGCAGAGCTGAATAGAAACCACAAGGTGTAAATATTTTGATTTACATCATTTTGTCCAAAGAAAAGTATGCCAAAATAAGCAAGTCCAAAAATGCAAATGAATTGAAAATTGGATGTCTGTAAATAGTATTTTTTTTTTTAGTTGGAGGGTTCTTTCCTACTATGGTTTAGGTATTTTTGTTGTTGGTAGTGGTGCTTTTTTTGCTTGTTTGTTTATTTTTTTGTTTTTTTCTGAGACCTAGGGTTTGTTATACTTTCACTACCAATATTTGCCACTGTTTGTACCATAGACAAAAACATTCACCTAGCTGGTAGTATCTTATCACACTTCGTAGTAGAATTTATACAAGAAAGAAGAAAAACATACCAAATGAATCAGAAGTGATCAGTGCTTAAAGTAAATACAACAGCCAGCACTGGCAAGAATCCACAGTATCAATACATATGAATGTAGTTGTGATAGCATTTCTGATGGGGTGGAATCTGCCTGCATATTAATACAGAATTATACAAAATTTAGCAAGAATACTGGAACAATGAATAGTTAAATTTCCACAATAACTTAAGATCTGTGAGCGAGTCTGCATTGAAGATATTCCACATTTTAAAAGTGCCATCTCTCTCTCCATCTTCCTCCTTCCTAAAGGAGATGTGATGAATCCACATGATTCTTTATAAGTTCAACTGTTTACAAAAAAAGACAAATATGTGGCCAGGTCCAGTGTATTCTTTAAAGAGTGGCAAATTATGACTTCAGTAACTATGTCTGTGCAAAATATGCCTCTTTCCTTTTAAAGAAACCAGTGTCTGTAACTCATTTAGAAAAGTTTTGACACATACTTATGTCCTTCTCAGAACAAATAAGACATAAACTATAGAATCCCCCCTAAACTACAAGAAGTCTGATGAAGCAAATAAAGTTCTGACCTTCCATGTCCAGGTGTAGATCACTAAAAAACAGGACGCCTCCTTGGTAGCCCTCCTGGGCTGGCAATCAAGCTATTGCTTGGAAATACCATAAACACCCTATTAATAAAACACCAACATTAATAGTAAAATGGTAGCAGTGTTTATCCTTTGAATCCACATTTACCTCACATTCCTCATCATACCTGTACAGGACTCATTATTTATGGTAAAGAGTCTGTCTGTTGCCTTGACAGTCTGCTTTTAATAAACAGTAAGTCCACTCATATGCTGAATTAAATTCCCGTATTACACTGCCCTGTGACTTTTGGATTGTTATAGAAGACCCAAAGCTCAGAAGGAGAAGCTGAAAGAGAGGACATTGATCTCAGGCAATAAAAAATCACAACCAAAACAAACAACAACAACAAAAAAAGGGAAAAAAAAGCAACCAAAAAATCCCAGAATTCTCATTGAAAATCAGCCCCAATACGGTGTACCCTCTTCAGCATTGTAGCAATAGTCTTAAGTCATAAATTAGATTAGTCTTCCATCAAATAACTTAAAAAGGAATTGTAGCAGACCAGTTTTGCCTGGCTTGATGCCAGTTAGCAGCCAGTTCACCTAGAGTCCCAGTCACTGTTCAAAAACTGAGCTAGGAAATTACATGAATGTTGAAAAAAAATAATCTTCACATCAATGCAGGATTCTTCCAGGTTGTGGGGTTCAGGGAGAAGGTAAACTGAGATGGGGCTACAGGTCCTATGAACAGTGAACAGGATATACTTCACGACTTGGAGGTGCACCGCATTCAGGAGATGCCAGCCGTGGTTTGTATTGCACAGGTAAGAAGGAAGTTCCTCCTGACAGTCTGCCACCTGCATTAGTGATCTCTGCACATTGGCAAGTTCACAAAAGTGAAAACATTGAATTCTGTCATGATGGAGAAACACAGGAAGATGCCATAAAGGGAAAGGCACACACACCCTAGCTTCTTATCCAGTTTCCATTTGTTCATGTGGACGCCAAAAACCTAAAATAAACACAGAGTAAGCCACCACAGCAGGATAATTTTGAATAAAGTGGTAAATCCCGTTCTCAATTACAGGAGCATGAAAATGACTGTCCCCACACTGAACAAGATCAACTGGAAGCAATCACAATGTAAGTTAACTGCAAAAAGTAAGCTGAAGAAAATCTGAGTAGCTCCCCCGCAGTCACTGGAGCCACACTGACTTGCACCATGTTGATTGCTGGCCCAATGGCCTTATGTTTCTGCACTTTGGCAAGAACAATCCCATTTAATTCGACAGAAGTGCCTTCAAGGGCTAAATTCCCTTCTCCTCATTTGAAATACTTCAAGTGCCTCTCTGTATCTCAATCTAGAGCTGAACAGGCTAAGGCTGTGCCTGAATTTGTTTGGTTTACTAGAACACAAACCTCTTGTAGTTTACGCCTTGTGTCCATGGGAACTGTGCTGGTGTGCAATATGGAGGGCTGCTTCCCTATAGCAGCTGGTCTTAGGAGTTCGAAGATGTCACAAGGGTCTGCTAATCCTCTTCTCTTTATCGGTTCTAATCTACTTTTATGCTGGACTTGGACAGGTCAGGCAATGTAATCCACCAATTTCAATAAATGTTGTCACATCCAGGCAATACTTGTTCTGGCCTGTGTTGCATCTCTGAAAGTTTTCACACAGGGCCAAAGCAAACCGTACAATATTTTGTGTAGCTGTTCAACAGGAAAATGGATCTTGTTATGCATCGAAGGATCTGCTTCAACACTACCATGAAAAATGATTAGTGATTGCTAGTGGACCTCCCAGGGGTTATCCCATGGGAAGTACGCAAATATAAGAGCCATCTTGTGACAGTGATAGCTTCTGTCAAAAGCCAGACTAAGGTCTTGAAAAGTTTACAATAGGAGTGATCATTCCTATCTCTTAACAGACTTGAAATTGCTATTGCACCTAGAGATGAGAAAAGAACAAATGAAGGAAATGTCTATAAAATCACTCTTTTGGAAATGAAGAACAAAAGACTATATACATACTGTGACAAAAACAGATGCCAGCAAGAGACCAACAGAATAGATAAGTCCTCTGCTGTTTAACCGAATCTGGAAGAGAAGGAAGTTTATAAAACTTTGTCACAATTTCAAGCAACAATATTTCTCTCTGATGATGATTCTATAATCCTAAATTGCTGAATTGCTAAACACTGCTAAACAAGCTGTTAAAGCTAACTCAGACCATTACATTGCAGATTTTTTTTTTGCCAACTCTCTATTGCCAAAGAAGAAAATATTACTAAAGAGCAGTGTGATTAGGACCTGGTAGCATTTCAAACTGTTCCACTGCCACACACGCTTTGTCTCCCTCATATGGTTACGTCACAAAAATAAATTGTCTTTTTGCCAATTAACTCCTGTTTAAGTCATGTAAGAACAAGTGGGGGAAAGGAATTTTTTCATTCAGTCATCAGCTAGTGCTTCACAGTGGGGGAAAAAAGCAAGGTCATGCACAAACATTTAATTTCTTCCCCACTCTCACTCACCTCGGTGAAGGATGCAAGTCAGCCACCTCAAGACCTGAGCCTCAGCTGCTGAAGATCATCATGCACTGTAGCACAAAGCCACAGGCCAAAGGTTACTTAGTGCTAAGGCAATTAAGGCAGAGAGATCAGGTCCTCAAAACTGTGGAGCTATTTACCTGCCATTTTTAAGGTGTGCATTCTAAACTAAGGCACTCACCTGCATCTTTAAGCCCTAGATATGTTTAAACGCATGACTTTATATGACACAAACCTACAACTATGAATTAAAGCTACAGGGAGTAAGGCCACCTCTCCTACCCCATTCCCCATCTAGGATCATGTTTGTCCTCCATTTCCCTTTCTTCTCTTTGAAACTTGACCTCCATCCCTCTGGGCATTCCTGTTATTATCTCCAGTAGTATCGCTGGCAGCCTCCTCAAGGGAGCTCTCAGGGGAGTCTCTCAGGGCACTGCTTCAGGGGCTGCCTCCTAGGGAGGGCCGGCTTCTCCAACAGGCAGCAGGGAGGCTGTGTGCTGCCGGCTGAGCAGTGCGGCTGGCTGAATTTTAAACCTGCAGACCACCAAGTATCAACCATTATCTTGAGGCTGTTGTCAGGTAATGCAGCCTGATGTGCTTCTCCCCACTCATTCCATGCAACAAAGCCACATGTGAAGCTGAGTTTCAACTGACAGTTACCATAACTGATTCCAACAGACCATTTCTGTTCACTTAAGTTTCCTGGCTAGAGATCAGTCTTAGCTAGAAATGGTGTATGAGTTATTTTCCTAAGGTGCTTTAGATAAGGACATTGCTATTGTTTGTCTAGGAGTTCTTGAAGTTTAGTGCTGGTATATTTTCAGTCAAACCACCCTGTGGCTGAGGTCGATCAACAAAGCTAAGCGCAGAAATCTTCCTTAAACAGGCTGGTGGCCAATTCTTAATTGGTCATCTTATTCTACATCTGTATATAAGGAAAAGCAAAAGCCTCAGTCTATTCCTGCAAATGATCTGCAGACGAGAAAAGAGTTCCGAGAATGAAAGTTCATCCACCTCAAACACATTTTTCTTCCTAACAGATGGATTTCTGTCTCATTCTTGAAACTGTTTTAGTCCAATAAACAATTCAAACTAGAATTTTATGCTACATTATTTTCTCAAAAGTCAACACAGAGAATAAGAGTACACAGTGTTATCACTGGCCACTTCTCAGTGCTGGCATCCTTTCAGTCAGACTGCTACCACAGTTATTTGCAAGAGAAGCATGGATTGCTAATGTAATAATAAGCAGCACTACAATTTCCTGAATGACATTGTACAAGACTACTAAGGCACTCATATAATTTTGCCTCACCGTCAGGAGAAACTGTTCACCTGGTGAGCTAAATATTACTTCCAAATCCTAAGGAATTATTTAGCTTCATTCCCCAAATGCAACTGAGGGGAGAATCTGACTTCCAGAGTCAAGGAAAGAATTATTGGTCCTGGCATTTTGCAAACCTGTGCCTGCAATGAACTTCATACACTTTCCTGAAGGTCCATACTGGAGACAGGGGCAAGCATGCTGCAAAAAGGCAGTTCTGGGAGGACTTCCCTCTTTACCTCTACATGCTTGAGATTCAGCATGACGAAGCATTGCTGTACTTCTAATACACCACGATAATCATGGATTTATCCTGTACAACCACTATACACTGGAATTGTTAGAGCATTTGTACTCCCAAGAATCCCACAAACTTGCCGAGATATGTTACTTGCTTAGATTTGCTGTTATTTTTTGCACATGAAAATACTGGCTTAAACAAATAGAACATTTTGCTTCACTGATTTTTGCCATAATATAAACAGCAACAGCCACAAAGACCATTTGTTCTTAAAGGTATTGCAGTGCGTCTTCAAGTCATAAGCTCTAAGTGTATGTATGCTCAGAGGAACCATTACATTCACATGGTCATTACATGAAACATACATACAATATTCTCACTAGACTGACCGTCCAAAGAAATCAAAGATTTGGATGGCTTCAAAACATGAAGGCCAATTTTGGCAGTAACTACCTAACTGAAGGTGAAAAATGTAATGATCCTACTGATAATGTAAATTGCAGGCTGTATGTGGCAGACAGGAAGAAGCCTATTTTTGTAGCTATGGAAGAAGTCTCTAAGGCAATAGAAGTTGCAGCTTCTATTACCAGTTCCATGCAAAACTCAAAGCTTTGCTGAAATAAGATCTGTTCTTGAGATGAGACATACATCACATTCTGACCCAGAAGACCTTTTTGTTTGATACCCTATAGTATAAATCCTTTAACACTAAGGAGCCACAGAGCCCCAAACATATCTGCTGCCTGCACTTCATCCACTCCCATGCATCCACTCCTTTCCTCCTGCTTCCACTAATATGAATGGTCCATACAGGACACCTAACCTGAATTTCCATTTTAGTTATTCTAAAGTCAAAAAGAAAAAAAAAAAGAAAAAAAAAAAAAAGATGTCAATTAAATTCACTTCGTATAACTAAAAGAAAAATTTAAACCCAGCTCCCCTCTACCCCAAATAAACTGCAGCTGGCCAGAAAAGACGGATGCTATTTTACAATAAATTCCTGTCTGGATTTTGGTCAGAAATTTAGTTTGACTAGGACCAGTATCTGTAAAAACTGTCAGTATGCAATACATCAGTCGGAAAGGAATCTACAGGAAAAGGAAGCAAATGAAGCAGCTGGGATTATTTTAGAATAAAAAATGTCTGAAATCAACCTAAAGTGCAGACATCACTTCTCAATTACATCACTATCCTCCATAAAAAGAACAGGCATTTGGAAAGACAGTTAGAAAGGCCTGTGTCTATAGTTTGCTGAAGACAGTGCTTCCAAAGATGTTTAGGGCTGCTTTCTTTGGATTATCTGCAAGGCCATTCTTTGGAGGTCTTTCACAGGAATAGGAGTTGCTGTTAAGGATTATTCAAAATTAGAAAGTGTATGCTAATTATGTATGACAGGTTTATGAATGTACCAGTAACACGTGTCATGCTGGCACCATGAAGGCAAAGCAAATGCAGCAACCCCGTGTGGAATTGCACTGCAAGACTTTAGTTTTGCTGCAGGTTAAGTTTTCAGCCCCTTCTTTACTTAACTAGCAATACTCCTGGCCTGGGATCAAGCCCAGCTCTCACTGTTGGCCAAAAGCATTAGCTATTAATTAACGTAAATTACAACTTTCCTTTATGAGGCTTAACTAGTCCTACAGAAATAAAGTATTTCATGTGAGGAGTGAAAGGATGTTTTCTAATGCAGTTTTCACTTTCTGCAGGGCAAAAATCAGACAATTTATTAAGATCATTGCCTTTTTTCAGATTACCTCACTCTGCCACTGGACAGCAGAATTAAAACCCTTCCACATACATAGTAGAGGGTGGTTTCCTTGGGGGGAAAAATGCTAGCCGTGGAATGTGCTTTGACAGGAGGTTCATTTGGCTGAAATAGATACATATCACAGCTGTACTTTCTGGAAGAAAAAGTGCAACTCTTTGGGTACGAAACCTTGTTGGTGAGCTCACAGGGTGATAAAAGCTGTGCAGAATTCCAGTTGCTTCTGCAGTGGCTTAAGGGGTAGTGCACACATGGCATCTCCCTGCTATGCCATGGAACAGGCAGAAAGGGGACATAAGAAGACAGACAGCAGGTGATACAGGTTATAAAGCAATGAAAAATGAATGAACAACAGCAGAAAGATAGCTGGAGCAAACTGACAGTGATAAAAGGGCCTGTCCTCACAGCAGATTTGCCCTGGGAGGGCTGTGAGATGGTATCCATGGATGGGCGCTGGGTGCAACTCCAGATGCGCTGGACTTGCAGTACACGTATGGCACAGTGCTACTTTCTGAACATACAAATGTCCAATTAATCTGGCTTGCCACCTGTGTGCAGAGCACCTGTGGGTAGTTAGGGTCTGGCGGCCGGAAGATGTCGTGCTGTACGGAAAGGTAGAGCCCCTCCCTTGATGGGCAGTAGCGCATGGTCTGTGATGTAAGCAAGAGGAAGTGACGCTATGGGCCTCGGGTATATAACCCCATGGGACTCAACAATAAACACCATCTGCCATCCACCACATTGGTGTCTGTGAGCTGATGGACCGAGCGGCCTGGGGTTGGTCGCCGTGCCGTTCCTGCACCAGGTCGCCACTGCACCCTGAAAGGAAACAGCACCTCTGCATGGTGTGTGCAGAGAATCCAACAGCATATGGTTCAGTAGGTCTGACCTCACTGGACTTTGGCACATGTAGAGATGGCAGAATTCAGGCACCGTGCCCAGGGGCTCTTGCTTTATTTAAGGCAGCCCTGGAAGCTGATTCACACCAGTACCATAGAATGGTTAGAATCATAGAATGGTTTGGGTTGGAAGGGACCTTAAAAATCATCTAATACCAACCCCAAACCTCCCTCAAAGTAGATACAATTCCTGTTTAAGCTTGTTGCTGTAAAGGTTTCTTGGAGCAATACTGTGTTTTGAGATTCTTGCAGACTTTATAGCACATACAGAGAATGAAAGCTGTCTGGGTCTGATCAAGTCCAACGTGAAATGATAGTCTGGTCTTTGAGGGATGTTTTTTGCTAAATATACTAATATAAAATATACTAATATAAATATTCCAATGAATAAAGATCTCCTGGGAGTCACCTGAAACTCACTGCCAAGTTTTTTGACGGCTGCAGCCAGAGAATTTGGAGATGATCTCTAGTAAGTCTTGCACTGGTAGTTTGAGGGATTTCCAGTGTCAGCTCTCCACTCTGCCAGCACTGACTTTCCTGACATACAGGTGACAGAAGTATGTCCTCACTTTAGAGCAGTCCCCACTTACCATAGCTGAGGGAGAAAGGCGTGAGCAAATAGCCCACCCTGTTCAGGGTACAAGCACATATTCGCTTCTAGCAAATCTGCTACTGGGCATTGAGGTATTTAATTATTGCAGGAAGAATAACCAGAGGACCTCTGTCAAAGCTGTTGGCTAGGCATAGACTAGCTTGGGAAATAGAAAGATAATGGAAAGCCTCAAATTTTAAGAAAAACAGTATTTAACTTCAACATACAATGTTGTTGCTCATCTAATGCCAAAAAAGAGAGCATACACTTTCAAACGAGCCAGGTTCAGATTTGCTCCAAGTCTGCTTTGACTCTGGAAAGTATTGCACTAATTGGTGCATAGCTGGGGTGGCTCATCAGAGCAAGAAGGCAGGTATAACAGCTTCCAACTGTTTTCTCCTACCTGATGACATGCTAAAGGTTTTCCTGCAATCCCCTTCTGTTTAGGCCTACATTAATGCCATCTGTCCACAGCAAGAACTGCAATCACAAAAGTCATACAAGTAAGCATGCTGCTTTTTTAACTCCCTCTCCAGCTCTGGTAGCCTCTCACCATTTTCTAATCTAATGCCCATCTATCCATTTAAAAAAGAAACCAAATGGAACTATAAACTGCTTTATACTGTATTGTTTAGTAGTTTTGAGATAGTTAAATTCAAATTAGACTGAATGGCCACTGTTCACTTATTTCTTCTTCCTCTCATTTTAGTTCTACATTTGCCTAAAGGGTCTCTTTTTTTCTGTGATTGACTTTGGAGTACCTGCTCCTGTTTTACAAACCTCCCATAAGCCTACAGCTCTGGAAATACCGTTTCAACTGATGAACTATTCCCATGTCACTGATTATCGGTGCAACCTTTTAACTGTGAGCTCAGAGACCCTGAAATCTGGTAGAAAAGCTTAAGAAAAATATTTCTTTGATCTGTCAAATTAGGCTACAAATCAATCAAGCAGCCTTCTCATGAGACAAGTAGTATTTCCTGCAAGACACAATGGGATAGCTTTTCGTAGGGTACATGACAACGTGTGAGCTCAGGAAAAACAAGGCTAGCAAAACTTTCAAAACTCACAGTAAGTATAAAAGGACTTAATTTCAGGTTTTAGCAAAGAGCAGAAAAATGGCCTCAATGGAATCTTCTTAATTATGGAAGAGAAGGCTCAATTCTCTGTTTAAAAATAGGAAATGCTTCTTCCCCTGGAGAGAACTGTCTGCAAGTGAAGCATTTGCTTGTACCGCAAGCAGGAATAACCAACATTCCCAAACTCTCCTTTGAGGTTTGGCTTGTATCTAGCAGCTAAAGCAGACCAGAAGAACTCTCAGTTTTGAATGATCACACATGAAAGGCTTGCAAGTTCAAAACCTACTCTGTTTGAACTTAAATGGAGGCTATCTCCCTGCCTCTTGTGTAGCAAACACAAAGATGTTGCCACTGATCCCAGCCATTCCGAGACAGCATTTGTAGGCAACAAGGAACTGAGGCTGAAGGAGGAGAAACAATGGAAATAAAATCAATGTGATTCCATTCTTCAGTTTCCCTTCAATTCCTGGCAACTGCTGAAGAGAAAACAAAGAACTAGTGCCAAAATCCAAAATGGTTTTGCTCCAACGTCCAAAAATGGGAGAGATTACCTCATTCAGGAATATTAAAAGGACTCTACTAAGTTTCCAGTACCTCAGCTGCAATAAACACAGGTCCTAAATCTGTTTGAGGATCCTTTTCCTGCAGTGTCCTTGCCTGACAGTGGAAAATTCAGTGTAAAATCCTGCATTCCTCACATCTTGCCATAAGACCAAACTGAAACTTCGCAAACTGGAACTTCAGACAGGTGCTGCATTCCTGTGTGTTTAAATGGTGCTTCCTGAAGCTCTTCTGAGACACCTGAGAAAGCATTCTTGCTTTATCACACAATTCACTTTGAAGAGGGTATACACCCTGGAGTATGCAACACTGAGTGCTGCATATAGACAATATATTAAGCAAGAAATGCATGAGTTACAGTCAGAGGAAATTCCTCTGTTGTTAGGAGCTTTGTAGGGGATCAGGCACTTTTGCTCTGATACAGAATAATCATCCTATACTCCCTGTCTGGGGAGCAATGGGATTCAATACATTAAAACTATTACAGGAAGTTGGAGAGATTGGTTACAAGCCTCAGGGTGCACATGGTGCTATGCCCATCTACAGGCTTTTGGGATCTGACAATAAATTAATCCCTTAATACTTGCTGAGCCGCATACTGCTGCTGCAGTGGTACCATCACATTGCACAGGCTACTGTGAAAGCTAGAAAGAGCCTGGCATTGCAGTCAGGTGTGCACATGGCACCCCAGCAAAGGGGGAGGCGTAACATGCACTGCAGTGCAGGTTAATGCTGGGGGGAAGCAGCGACCCCTGCTGATACTCAGCATCACCATGTTAGTGGTTGCCCTGATGACTGACAGAGACATTGAACCTATCCTCCCTTCTTTTTCTAAGGATTCAACGTGGTCTATATGCAGATACCTGGGCAAAAATGGGGCAGGGAGCAGATACACAGGTAATTGCTGTGAAGAGGTGAAGGCCAGCTTGGGCTTAATTTCCTGTGATTCATCACCGTGCCCTGGAATTAAAACAGTGAATAGCAAACTGGCCAGCAAGTATCAAACCAGTAAAGTTCGCTTACTTGCTCAATGAGTTTCTCTCAAGTGTCCACTTACCTCTGGATTCTCTGATTTCTAACAAGGCTCACAATGGGACTACTCCTCCTCTTTTTATGGATAGGCATATGAGCATACTCACAAATGCAGATGTGAGCAAATGAACCTGGCTGTTTATCCTTAAGCTAAAATTCCCACTCCCTAAAATACTCCTGGCTTTTGTCTGTTTAATGGCTTTGCATCCAAACAAAAAATCCAGAGGAAGGCAATTGGATAGAAGACACAGAGTAAATGTCCCTCCACAGGATTACAGACTTGGCAACATGTCCAGGATTCAGAGCTGGAAGAGATGAGAAAGTGAACTTTTTCAAAGGTCTGTCTAGGTCTAGAGGGATGCTGCTTTTTCTCTGAAAGCCCTGCTGGCATGCTAGATGAGCTACACTAGGTAACATCAGGTCAGAGCTGCAGCAAGTGACCTCCAAGTAGCAGAGATGGAAGCTCCAGTGGGAAGCACACAGGGAAGGCAGAACTATTGCCTAAACATCAATGGGTGTCCAGAAAACAATAGGACTCTTTAAAATATAAATATACTGATGGATCAGAGACTAGACATCAGAGAAACAGAAGGGATCTGATGTGCAAGCTGTTTGAGACTGTCCAGATCTGCCCTTTGGCGGAAAGAGGCCAGAGGCCTGGTCCAGTTCTAGAACTGTTGTACTGACACCTGAATTTAAGGCGAGGGCATGGGAGGATCTTTTCTTCTCCTCATAAACACTAACACTTTTCTGGAGAAGCATGAGATGGAGCATTCTGTTTCTTGGGTTTGTCCTGACTCCAGTCAGCACTGGAAGGAGAAGAATGAAAATCCAGTATTGTACATTGATGATCACACTGAGAGATCTGGTTCCTGGTAACTGATGCACACAGGGGAGGCAGGGAGAATCACATCAGAGACCATTGTCTGTCTGTTTTGAGACATTGATTTTGCAAAATGCTGCCCTGTGTGCTGGCTTCCCACATGGCGTAACATAGGGCAGCCCCTCTGTTCAGACTGGGGCTGACTGCTCTGCAGTCTCCACTCATGGGCTACCCATAAAATGTTTCATTTCAAGTAGGAAAACAGAAGAAAGGGAACTTAGTTCTCTAAAACAGTCATCAGATACTTCCTGATGGAGCCTTAAAAACAAAAGAAAGTTGTCCATTCCTTTCTTCTAATACTAAAGGAAGAATAGAATGAATAATACACTGAGACACGCGATAACAACAGTCTGGGGAAAGGAGCCGTCAGTACTGGGACAGGCATTTAAAATGATTGCAATTTAGCAACCTAGCACCAGGTTGTGTCTCTGGGGACTCACAGTCTATTTGCAGTTCTGCCACTTCACACACTGCTGTTCCCACAGTTCACACACTGCTGTGTGACCTCCAGCAAGTCCATTAATCTCTCTTTAATAGGTCGCCTCTGGCACTTTTCCTATCTTTTCTATTAGATCACAATCTGTATTTCCCCCCCCCCCCCCAGCCACAATCTCTTGGAGCACTTAAAACAGTAAGTCCTGCACTCAAAACAGTAAGTCCTGATTCTGCATGGGGCTTCTTGTCACAGCTGCGAGGTAGACGGCAGAACTAGGCAGTGACTGGGCCTTTGCAGAACAATGCTTTCAACATACCGATGTGCCACAACCAGCTACAAGCTTGCAGGCTGCACCTCATCTAAAGCTCTCTGCTTGCCTCAAATCAAAATGCACCATCTGTACAATGGGCTCTGAAACCCCCACCTGCCCTTGGGCAGCATAAGGAAGGCTCAAACACAAGCTGTTTGAACAAAGGGTGCTACAGCAGCTGCAAGCACCATTAGCAATGAGACTGCTCTCCATGTTCAGAATGAGATCCCGTAAATCTCTTCCTGGTTCTGAGCAGCTGCTTGTCTGGTTATGGTGTGAAGCCACTTTGCCGCATGTGGCTGAGAAAGGTCAGGATGTGCACAAACACGACACTACACTGTGATGTGCATGTGCACACCACAGCACGCAGACAAAGGGAAAGAAAAAGGGAACAGATCCTGCTCTCCCTTTCAGCACAGTAACATGTGGTAACAGAGTTCTGGCTTTATGTCAGCATAACAGGGAACACAATTTGGCCACAAGGGATTCTGAATCAGGCAGCCTGAAACAAGAGATACATTGAGATTTTACAGAGTATGATGTTCAAGAAAGCCCTGAGTGTGTAGACTTTTAGAAAAATAAGGTTAAAGGAGGCTCCTCTGCTTTAGAGCTTAACTTTGAAATGATGCAGTCTACCTTTTTATGACTTACACAAAAGGTATTACTGTCTTAACAGCCTGTCTATAAAAATGCATTTACTCTTTACTTTCAGCAAAAGCTTAACTTTGACTTCACCACAGTTCTCTTGGATTAAACATTCTGGAGAAGAAAGGATTTTTTTATTTTTTTTCCCTTTAGCAATCTGTTTCACTCTGTATACAAGAGTACAAGACAGGAGAATCATGATGGCTTTGAGGAATTCCTCTTTTGGAAGCGATGCTACAGACAAATTTGGGATCCTTCCAAATAACAAATGAGCAGTATTAAATTGTGATTATTTGCTGAGATCACCCAGTGCTTCAGACTTGCACAGTCACATCCAGCTGGCCTGAGCCTTGCGATCTCCGTGAACCTGTTGAGCAGCCCTTGCCCATGCAAGCAGCCCAAGGCTTGCCCCTGAGAAGCTTAGGATGCACAAGCAATCTGTGTGCTGCCCCTGTCAACCTCAGTGTGGGCACATCAGCAAGGCGGCTCCCTGAATAATAAACAACACCTTGCAGCTCTTAATGCTGGCACCAGGCTATACCAAACCTGACTGAATTCTAGCTTTTTGTGGCAACTCAATAATTACTGTGTATGGGTGTGTGTGAGGGGGTGCTGTTTTGTTTCAAAGTCTACTTTTTCAAGGATTTGGAGAGATATAAAAACTGTAAGCGAAAACCAAGAGAACACTCTTTGGTAATTGTGGGGCTATTTCCAAGGCTCTTTTTTTTCTAGCCATGTGATCACAGTGTACAATGAACATTTTGGGTGAGCAAAACAGTAGCGACATTGTTGTGCCCCCATGAAAGCTGGCTGCTTCTGTCCAGTCACTTGATTTCATTCTTTTCAAGTAAAAAAAAATGTAACAAGTATAGATGAGCTGTGGATAAGTAGGTAAGTTACTTGTTAGAGGAAAGTATTTTATTCCTAAAGCATTGCTTCCTTTTGTCATTCCTATATTCAAGAAGAGAAAGGGGGAGATCCAAGGAACTAGATGCTAGTCATCCTGACCTTGATCCCTGAGAAGGGGAGGGAGCAAATAATTCTGGGAAACATTTCTAAACATATGAAGGACGAGAAGGTGACTGGGAGTAGACAGATTTATGAAGGGAAAATCATATTTACCCAGACTGATAGCCTTTTATGGCAAGATGGTTGAGGTAGACTTGGACAAGGGGAGAATAACAGATGGTGTTTGTGTTGACTTGAGGCTTTTGACACTGCCTCTCATAGATTCTCACAGACAAACAGAAGAACAGACTAAATAAATGGATGGTGGAGTGGACTGATAAATAGGTGAACTTCTATGCTCAAAGGGTTGTGTTCAGCAGCATAATGTTCTGCTGGAAGCCAGAGCCTAGTGGTATACCCCAAGGGTCAGCACCACATCTTCATTAATGACATGGACGATGGGGCAAAGGGCACCCTCAGCAAGTTTACAGCTAACACAAAACTGGGAGGAGTGGCTGATGCACCAGAAGGTTGTGTTGCCATTCAGAGGTACCTGAACAGGCTGGGAAAGTGGGCTGGCAGAAACCTCACAAATGTCAACAAAGGGAAATGAAAAGTCCTGCACGTGGGAAGGAACAACCCCATACACCAGTATGCACTGGGGCCAACCAGCTGGAAAGCAGCTTGGCAGAGTAAGACCGTAGACACCAAGTTCAAGTCCATGATGGACCCTTGTGGCAAGGAGCACCAACAGCGTTCTGGGCTGCATTAGAAGTGCTGCCAGCAGGCAGGGAGGAGATCTTTCCTTTCTTCTCAACATTAGTGAGACACATTTGCTGTGCTGGATCCAGTTCTCAGCTCCCAAGTACAAGGAAGATAAAGACTTACTGGAGAGCGTCTAGTGAAGGGTTGCAAGGATGATTTAAGGGACTGTAGCATCTGATGCACAAAGAAAGAATGAGAGAGCAAGGACTGTTCGGCCTGGAGAAGACTCAGAGGCATCTTACCAGTGTGTATAAAAACCTGATGAAAGAGTATAAAAAAGGTGCAACCAGACTATTCTGAGTTTTGTCTATTCAAGGACAATAGGAAATGCATACAATTTAAAATACAAGAAAAATACAAGAAATCATTAAAATCTTTTTTTTTCTTTTTTTTTTTTTTTTTAAACCATGAAGGTAGTGAAGGTGGTTAAGCACTGGAACAGGCTGCTGAGAGAGGCATTGGATTCTCTAACCTTGGAGGTATTAAAGACACAAATGGACATGGTCCTAAGTGTCCTGTTCTAGCTGGCCACTCTTTGAGCAGAGGTTTGGGGACTAGATAATTTCCAGAAGTATCCGTCAACCCCAACAATTCTGTGATTCTACATTCTTAACTTTGCAATCACTCAGTTATAGTAAAGAAGAATCTCTCCCACACTGCTACATGAGAGTGGTCCAGCTTAACAGCAATAAAAACAGCAGCTTCCCTCTGGAATTTCATGGCATCTCTTGCTCTTCTCTCTCAGAAGGGAGCTTCCAACAGCCTAGTGTATAGCGATTGTCTGATTTATTATTTGGGAACTACCAGGAGGTTTCACTGGTGTTGGGTAGATTTTCTCATACAGAAAAGCTCTGCAGTGTTTCCTGATGATGGTCAGGCTCTGAAATAGCCCAGTTATTTAACAGCTTCCTTCATCTTTCAGTGTGTTAATGGCTTAGGAACACTAGCATTTTTCTTACTAAAAGCCCTAGAGGCTTCCTTCATCCTTTACATCCCACCTATGTATTTACCCTATCTTATTAAAACAGTATCATTCTCCTTATTTGGAATATATTCAAGTGCATAAAAACACCATATGCTCTAGTGAGCTAGCTTATTTCAGCACAGACTGCTGCCTTTAAGGAAGAAATGGAAATACCTGTCCTCCAAGAGATATGGAATGTATATTCACAAGTAATTGCCATTACCCCCAAATCAAAACAAAGCAAAACTACTTGTTTCTTCAAAACCAATCCACAGAATGTGGTGTGGGTTGTGTTTTTTTGTTTTGTTTTGTTTTGTTTTTGTTTTTTGATAGATCTAGCCAGTCTATATAAAAGCCTTTGATAGAAAACAGATATGTGTATAAATAAATAAAAGTAATGCAAACAAATGTAGGACTTACGTATGATCCATAATTCACTGCTAAGGTCTGCAAAGCCCATGGGAGACCTAGGCCAATTAAAATATCAAAAACATTGCTTCCAATGGAGTTGGACACAGCCATATCCCCCATACCTGCAAGAATGGAAACAACCAAAAATCAGAAGTCTCAGAAAGACCCTTATGCCATCTTCTACACAATTCTACAACAAACGTATTTAAATCTTATAAAACAATAACAACACCAACAACACATCCCTGCTTTTTTGGGAAGCTTTGGAAGTTGGCAACGGTGCCAAAACTTGTTCCACACACTCATTAAGAATCTGTTAGCTGCTTTGCAATAGCAACAAAATTCTTTTCCGCCTTTGAGCTTGCTTTAAAGTTCAGCCTAAGGGAAAGGGCTATGAAAGTTTTCACATCCAGGATACACCTTTGCTACCTAAAGAGGACAAGGACACACAGAAACAATTCAACAGTAGCCTGACATCTCTGTGACGAACATACCTTGCCTTGCTACGATAAGGCTTGCCATGCAGTCCGGCACACTGGTTCCAGCTGCCAAGAAAGTGATGCCCATTATCACATCTGGAATTCCCAGTGTGTAGCCAATGATTGTCACCTAAGGAGAATTAAACTGTCAGGTGGTCTACAAAGCTTAAAATCAGAGGCCAGCTTGGCCTAATTCTGCAAGATGCTGTGAGACAATGTTTATTGCTCAGTGCAAACTGACACTTTCTCTAAAGAGAAGCAATGACAGTTTTTTTTTTTGTTGTTTTTTGTATATTCATCATCTAGCAGAGGATAGCACTGACCTACTACATACTCTCTTTGATTAGGTGACTAGGTGCTTTACAACTTTCATCCACAATGTTCCTAATGCTAACCTGGAGAAGAGGCTATATGGTGGTCACTACCCTGTGTAACAGTCTCCTGATATTGTCTGGAGCTCATTGACATTATTACATAGAAATAATAGCTAAGACGATACCAAAACAACCCCAACATTCATTACATTATGAAAAGGTATATACAAAAAAAACAAGCCACTGCAAACAATTCCTATTGGCACAGAGGAGATACCTTTAATTTCCTTTGTTCCTTTGCAATAGAGTCTATGATTGATTAGCACTCTTTGATCTGATATAGATTTTAAAATTTCGGATGCTTTTGTTTAATGATACCACATTTTCTATTAGCCATATTTAATTGCACAGCAGAAAGAGAAAAGCTTAATCAGAGATAATGCTTGCCCTTCTGAATTCTCTACAGCATACTTCAAGAAATGTGAACCATAAAGCATGAGAAGCAGAACAGTGACCCTGTGGGTTCTGGTATTTCACCTATGGAAAGGGGGGATAGCTTTTTCTTGAAAAACATCTAATCCTCACAGATGAAAAGCAGAAGAAAATATGTAACTTTCTATTTACTGTCCAGGGTAGCATGGGTTATTGAAAACAAAACCAAATAAACTCTCTTCTGTAACTGGTTTGATTAGTTCCTAGGGAAAACCCCAGCATTCATTCTTGCACTTAGTACAAGAACAAATCGTGAAGGTAGAGGAAAAGTTTTATTGTCTCCCTCCTCCCAGTGGGAAAGCTGTGGCCACTGCTTTAGTGAGGTATCTCCATGCTCCTCAGGTGCCACACTGAGACAGATCATGAGTTGTGCACTCCATCACAAGAGCAGCAGCCAAATCCAGGCTTCCCTTACTTTCCTGATGCCAGTGCCTTACCATCGTCTAATTCTTCTTAAGAGTATAGACCACCTAATTTCTCTCAACTGACAAAAATCAATTTTGTCGCCTTCTCAGGCTGTGCTTTCTGCTTTAGTGGCTACATACCATCCACACCATCATGTACGAGAAAGCTGCAATCCAGAGGGTAGAAGAAGCAAAAGTAACCATGAACCATTTTTCCAAGTGGGGTTTGTTACAGTTGGGCACTGTGAAATACAGGACAAAACTCAATGGCCATGTGAAGAGCCACTTCAAGACTTCTGTTTTGCCAGCTGTAAAACAAACGTGAAAGAACCATGATTCCAGCCTGTTTTAGTTAATTGTAACAAACAAGAAGCCAGAGCTGCCTCAGCCCAAGGTCTAATTGAACAGATAATGACACTTCATGTTTAGAAGACCACAGCATGAGATCAAAGGCGGGAGATAGGAAGGTAAAGAAGGGCACAAGGAAGGAGTATGCAGTGCATGCCCTTGAAATCCAGTGAGTGTGATAAGCAGTGAGTCAGAACAAAACTGCTACACTTTCTGTTTCTGTTCCTGCAGGTGCCACGTAAGAACCAAGTTCTAGAAAGAGATATGATCCGTCTTCAACTGCTAAACAGGAAGGTACAGAAAAGATGGAGCCAGGCCCTCCTTATGAGTGTACAAGGAAATAGTGAGAGACAATGGACCCAACTTGCAACAAGGGAAATTCTGAATAGTTACTACCATAGTAGTACCACTGACATAGGAGCACACCTTATTTCCCAGCAAAGATAAAGCCTAGGCTGAGATGCATCTGACCTGTTTTCAGGCAGCTTGCCAGTGGCCCCACCATCCTTGGCTTCCTCTGCAGCCAACGGGGAGTGGTAGTCCTCTCCAGAGAGTGACCTGGATTTTGGGGCAGAAACCCCCTGGCCGAAATTGCTGCCTCTCACCACTGACTGCAGCAGCAGCACTGGACAGCTGCAGGGCCAACACATAAGCTGCGGCCAAGGTGCACCTGAGCCCAGCGGTCTGCATCCAGAGAAGTTCCTGCTATTTTCCAATTCATCTGTTACCTGTGACCAGGAACTAAACTGCAAGGTAAAGGCTGACGGGAGCTGTCACAGAGACACTTCTACCCCAACATGCACCTGTAATGTTTTCTGGCACAGTCAAACCGAGTTTTGTTTTCTGGAACAACACAAATGCATGAGCTTCTTACTGGGTAGGTCAAAAGGTGTGTATGGCCCTTCATGGTCATCATTGTCATCATCTTCATCCTCTTCCTCATCATTTTCGTTGTTCTCATTATCCTCATTCTCATTTTCTGTTTCAGTGCCAGCCTCAGCCGTGTCCTCCTCTCGCCGTGTGCTGTTCATGCTCCGCTCAGCTGAGTTGCTTGGGCCTGTTCCATTCTCTACCACATGCTTGATCGGTATTTTGATTGCTACTTCTGATTCACCATTGGTGTAAGTCCTGCTGTTTATCAGTCTTTGTCTCTGTAAATGCAGGAAAAAAATCTTGCTCAAAGACAGATTCTTTTTAATTAATTAATTTGTTTATTTATTTAAAGAGAAAAATGTATTTATTTAAAGAGAGAAACAGAGAGAGATGTGCAGAGTTTTTTAAACAAATGGTTTTAAAAGGGATGAATTTTGATCATGCATAATGCAATGGATGCTTGAAGACAAATCTCACACAGATACAACTTTAAGAAGAGAACGAGCAGTAGATGTAGAATTGACTACAGGCATAAAACAAGACCAGGGTCAGATTCAGTGTAGTACTATGTTATAAAATAAGTGTAAATGATGCTAACATCAGATCAATGCTGGGGGCATCTGCAGTGAGCAACAGCTACAGGAAGCATAACCACGTAACAACCACATTAACTTTCCTAGAATCCCCACATGTACAGATATCAAAGGATGATTTAATCATTCTCAGAAGGATGAAATCTGGAAAAATGCTATCAGGGATCCAGAAAACTACTGAGGTCCATTTTGACCTGAACAGTGTCACAGGAAAGGGAAAAATCAGAATGAGAAAGAGGGGGAAAAAAAGATAACAGACATACCTCATTGATTAGCATGCGGCTAGCCATGGAAAGACGTGTTTTTGGGGGAAAGTGGCTGGTTATCATGATCCGGAGCCCAGCCTCAGAAAATGAAAGCTGGTGTGGGTAAGCAGACAGCAGCTCATCCACCATGATCACTGAGGCTTTACGGTGGAAATTCCCTGCAGCCAAGAAATGAAGAGAAGCTGAGGCCATTGTTCACCACCAGCCTCTCTCTCCACCCTATGTGGCTCTTGGCAGAATAAATCTGCGGGTTCCAGAGCTCCTTCCTAAGAACCATTTCTTCAGCTACTGCCTCCTCTAATTTTAATTTCTGTCTTTACATGGCAGGTTTTATCAATAAATCATCAACATGGTACCGCCACACATGATGTTATTAGAAAAGTAAATCTACTCTGCACAGTTCATCATAGGCTTCTGTTAAGTGGATTGTTGCTTCCACACCATTGAGGTCGAGGTGGTGCTGCATTAATTCCACTATTAAAAACTGCACATGTGCAAGGATATTGGCCTCATCCACCACTGACGGCACACTGGGTGAGAAAACTGTCACTGTGTTCTTGCAGAGTACCAGTGTAAACAAAAGCAGGTTCCTGCATCCCAGCTTGCAGTTCATTGCTGGAAGCTGCCATCAAATCTGGCAGCAAACACAGATGCCAGTCCGTGGGGTGCAACCCACAGCATGAGAGCAAAGAGCAGATGCGCTCCAGCTGGGGCACAGCACCAGCATCTGCCACCTCTGTGTGACAGGCCCAGACTACTTGGGTTGTAAATCCTGGGCCAGGACTGGGACTCAGCAGTAGGGAAACCCAAGATCTTCCCTGCACAACTGTGCTCAGCACTGGCAGGTGTTTGATGGTGTCAAACACTTGGTGATTGGTCACTTGGATGGTGATTGCTTATCACCATCCCTGTTAGTCTTAGAGCAGAGTATCTCCTCAGCCTTAGGGCCACTTTCTTTTTCTGAGGAGGTTTTCATGGATGGTAATAGACATGTGGGGCCACCTATATTCATAAAAATCAAAATAGCCAGATAGCTTTTCTTAATGACTTTATCAAACTGGCATGTCCTATGTGGTACAGAATCCTTTCTACTTGATTTTTTTTGTCCTCTGTTCAGAAAATTAGGAGCTCAGAAAGCAAACAGTACTGGTGGAAACCCTCAACACTCCGGCCTGCTGAAATCAGGGCTGTTTGCGACCCCTCACTACTGCTGGTGTGCACAGCAGTACCACCTGCCTATCTGAGCCTGGTGGCCTGCTGCCAAGTAAACACAGGAACAATCCACAAGAAAATGAAGCAATACTTTGGTCTTCCTTCCTCAGCCAGTTTGAGTAAATGCAAATGTTCAAAACAAAAATTTACCAGCAGCTGAGCAGTGTCTTGCAAAGAAACACTCTGGTAAGATTTAAACCAAATCCCACAATCAGAAATGCCTCATTTGTGTGTAATCCTGAGGTCACTGGGTAAACCTGAGTTTATGCTTCTGTTTTATCAACCTAGCTCTACTGGTACAGTGCAGTTTCGCTGTTGAGACCCGAAGGCTACAGTAGACTGCCATTCTAGTAAGAGCAACTTCCCCAAACCAAAGTGCACCACACTCACAAAAACCTTCCCTCCACTAGCAACAGGGCAGTAACATGATAGCTGGCATCTGGTAGACTCACCAAAGGGTTTCAGGTCAGCAAGAAAAAACATCTACATTTCATGCATACTGTATATGGACTATATTTTTCATTCACTGTTCATGGGAAAACAGCTGTTTTTGTTAGTTTTTTTTTGAGTCCAGCACATCAAAAAGGGCAGCTCATCTGCACTCAGAGACCAGGACTGCTTTAGACAAGAAAACAGCTCCTTCTCAAGTGAAACCAGTGACACGGGGCAGGGGCAGCTGTTATTCCTGAGAATAGGTGCAGAAAAATGCCAGGCAGTTACTGCACATGCTTGTTGCCTGTTGCAAAGACGAAATATGACTTTGTATCTTCTGTACATGCAGTTTAACCCATGCTCACACCAATGCATACACAGAACTACCGCACCTGAGCTAGGAGTGGGTGACTTTTTAAGATGAGGACATAAAATATTTCTTTTAATGTGATCACAGCTGAATTCAAATGGAAGAGGATTTCAGCCAAAGTGAAATCATCCACTTAATAGATCATTTATACGGAAAAGTTGTGCAAATTCAAGATACCACACACAGTAAAAAGCATGTTATCTGGACCAACGTAGATTTCCCTCCCTCCCTGAGGAGGCACACACCCTAGTTTAAATATGGCCTTATTTCCTGTTCAGTTTATGCTGCTTTGGAATGAAACTAAATATACTGATGATGCCAAATGTGAATGAACATCTTCAGTCAAGAATAACCACCTCCACAAGAGGACTTGCACTGGTGTGGCTGGACGGTCTAAATAAGAAGCTCCTGTGCAAGTCAGGCTCGAAGCTGAGGGGGTGCTTTCAGCCAGGTACTTGTCCAGCAGCAACAATTACCCCGAGAAGGCCTGAGCTGCCTCCGCTGTGCCAAGGATGCAGTGGCTGGGGTCACTGTTTGCCCTCAGGCACAAGAGTCATGGCCATCTGGTGGAGCTTACAAAGGGCCACCTCCCTGCCTATCTCAGTGCTGATCAGACAAGACCAGCCCACACCACAGGACCAGCAGACAAATTTGTAAACATTCTGAACGATGCAAGCAAGTGGGGTGACTTACTGGAACAGTTACCTTTCTTTAGTAACACCACTGTAGCATCACAGTTGCTGTTATCATCCATTTCTGTATTGTTTGCTAATCCATTCACCATATTTGCAGCGTTTTTCGTCTTCCTTTCAAAACAGTGATGTATGGTAGAGTTGTACCTGCACAAATGAAACAAACTCTAGATGTACCTTTTTGCTGCTTCTATGTGGATTTCTTGACACTGCCTTTCCTACACTCAGGTCCTGGTTTCAAGGAAATCTAGGTATAACATGCCACAAATCTAACTGAACTAAATGCAGTGCAACCTCTCTGATTTATCATATTTCAAAGCCTTGTGGGCACAATCTCTAACAATATGCTTTTTTATAAGTAGGCAATATTCCCACAGCAAATAATGATTATACATCATTGTGCTTTTTTAAAAAAAAAAAAATCACAGTCACTCCTGAATATGAGTGCTATTTTACCCGTGGAGGCATACTAGAGAAACACAAGACAACCTGCTAAATTCTGGTCTCAACTAGAAAATTTATTTATTTATTTTTAATCTCTGTTTCTTATCATGTTTTGAGTAGCCAGGTGCTGACATAAACATGAGCTAGGGATCTCCCCACAATACTCAAAGGTAAGGGTGGGCCACTGTGAGCTCCTGGCCAGGGTCCCTAACCAGGCTGACAACTTCACCAGCTGTCTCCAGACATGTCTGAAACATCTGTTCAAACTACAGCATCACTTTTGGGAAAACAACAACAACAACAAAGAACAACAACAAACAAACAAACAAAAAACACAACAGCAAAACAAAACAAACAAGCAAAAAAACAATTATAGATTTAACAGTAAAATTACCTGCTGTGCTGGCCAGTAAATTGTTGCAAGGGTGAACTTACCCTCCACATTAACGAGGAAGTTTCTAATTACTAGAAGTGAGATGAATTCTGACTTTGTTCCCTTTAATCCAGCCTGACTGCTTTGCTGTTCTTAGAATTGCTCTCATAATATTTACTCTGTTCATAATTTCAAAACAAACCTCTACTCTTACTTGTTGAGACAAGACCACTGGCGTGCTTGGCAGCTGGTAGGTTTTGTTTAATGTTCCAGTTTCAATCTGGGTTTCTTTTCCACTGGCTTTTAAAAACAAGGCAGGAGGAGGGGAACCAAACAACAGAACAAACTTCCCTAGCATCAACTTGGGTGAAAGCAGCTACACAGGACAGATGCTTGGAAAATAAGTGTGGGTTGTGCTGCAGTTTTGTCGCGGGTGTCAAAGGAAGGAATAATGAATCACTGTGGGGTTTTGTGCCCCCCCAAAAAGCACAGTGGAATTTTCCACACGTTTGTTTCTGAGCAGGGGTGCTAAAGCAAAGAATGAAGATGTTGTTTTGGTGGGAGTCAGGGATGGATTCAGGCCTCTGCTCTGCCACAGGCTCACTGAGTTAGCCTTGGTCAGTTCACACAGGGTGAGATCCAGACAGCATCATCTACCTGTAGATGTCTGATACTTTGAGCTGTACTATGGGGATAAGCAGCCCCGCCCTGACTCATCAGAATACATGAAAAATAGATACATGACAGGACAAGATGCTTTGTCCCCTGCTGATGGTGGTCCTTCTGGCATGCAAGCTGAGCGATGCAACAGAAGCCCTGACTACAGCACGCTGCCTTTGCAGCCTCTGCAAAAGCACCGAAGCTGGGAGCCTTCCAATCTAAACAAGCCAGGGATGCATTTGACTTACTTCATAATAACGATGTAGATGGCATACATCAGCACCAAGACTAAGGACTCCCACCTGCAAACAAAAGCGACAGAAAGCACATCAGAATGAGGCCCAGTGCCCACTCCCGTCACACCACAGGCACACGGAAAGGCTTGACCCTCCCAGCACGCCTTAACACTGCCCTGGAAGAGGGGATGGGTGAAGAAACAACTCGCATGCCCGAACGCCTGCATTGTTGCTTTGACTTCTGCTCTGGTTTTACTTGGCCAGATCAGTCTGCCAGCTAGAACAGATGACTGAAACCAAGAGTTCTGAGAACAAGCGTGCATCCAAGGAAGATTGACGCTTCTGTAAGGACAACACGTGTAGGACTGCAGCAGAGGGAGTGCAGAGACTGTTCTGCTCAGCAGGTGTGGGTGCAAAGCAGGCTGTGGGGGCCTTCTGAGCATGCTAAAGCACTCTAGTTGTGATGAGATGACCTGAACAAGGGCTGGCTGCTCTTTACTGCTGCTGCACAACCACAGAGCAGGCAGCAGGCAGCAGTTTAAACAACCCATCAGACTGTGATGGTTTCTTCTGCTGCTTCTATGTCAAACTAAAGGAATTTGTGTAAAAAGAGGATAGATTATGACTTTAAACTTGTTCCTAGCCATCGTGGTTTTTTTCTGTCCTTTTTCATTGACCAAAATGCTGTATTCTGCATAGATTACTCTGGCAAACTGCTAGTCCCTGTGGAAATAATCCATTATCACACTGCTACGTACTAAAACTCATGGGTTACCTTCTTTTTAATGATTTTGAAACGTTGCACTAACCATACCAACATCTCATTCCTGGCAGTTCACCACAGCTTCCTCATTGATGTGTTTTGAGTAGAAGGACAGTCAAACACAATTGGGCCTCAAGTCAATTTTAGTTAAACAAAACAAACAAAGAAAAAACATTGCAAAACTCAGTGTTTCAGAAATCCCCCTCTGAAATTAAACATAAATCCCCCAGTGAGAAGGAGTTTAAGAAAACACACAACACAAGAAGCCTGACTCCCCCTAGTGCTTGTAATCTAAACAATGCTGTCTGTGAGTGAAATCAAAGCTACCACTCACTATCCAAGCCCTAAGACGTGCTGAAAATACAATGATCTTAGCAAAACTTTTGATTCCCCCCTTCTCATGAACCCTGTTTATTGCAGCTTTTGTGTGGTAAACAGGAAAATGAACAAGAAAGAAATGGGATCCACAGCTGGATGTACTTACCAAGAAACTTTTTCGTCATAAATAAACTGTGGAGGAAAGATTTTAAAAGAGGCATGTTAGACAAGAAATGTGACAGCGTGCATCAGAGCTGAAAACAGCCCACCACATGAACAAGGGGCATGGGGGGCAGAGCAACCCAGGGCCTGGGCAACAGGATTAGGATCTGGTCTGTTTTCCTCTGAACATTTCAGCTCCCAGTTTCTCTCCCCTAGAAAAGCAGGGTGGTACTTCTTCCCAAATAGCATTGGGTCCTGCAGAACTGGCACTGTTGCAGCACTGAGCAGAAGTGCTTACAAGGAAAACAGAGGTGACCTGGAGAAGGGACAGATACTGCCTCTCCTTTTGAGCTGCTCTTAGGTGGCAACTGGGAAGCAAATACGCAGATTTACAGCCACTTCTACAGCCGGCATGAATGACAGGTGCTCCAAAAAAATTTCTGGCTAAAACTGGCCATGGGACATGATTTCCTAAGAGCTAAGTTATCACCGCAGGAGCTGGATTTAACTGCTGTTATAGTAATTTTAGTACATCTGCAGACCAGTGTTGAAGCCTCCCTCATGATGCTGTGCAAACCTCTTCGGAAAAGAAACGTGTCTTTCTTCTGCATATATAAGATGCCATGTGCTGGGGAACAAACAATGCTGGGGCAGAGAAGTGCAGGGGTATTTGCCCATCTTCGCTTGGCTCCATTGTTTGAGGAGGCAGATGTTAGGAGCTCACCGGTAGATGGCTGCAGTGTTCCACGGCTGGGTACTCTCCCAGCGTACACCCATCACCACCAGCACCTAGGTGCTGGGAGAACAGGGGACTTCCATGGTCGCCTTGCCGGTAGCACCCCTCTTTGCTTCCCCTTCCAGCTCAAGCGGACACCTGTGTGAGGGCTGCTCCAGCTGCCGGTCCCAGAACCAGGGATGCCCAGCCTGGCTCGCCCAATGCATGGGGAGGCCACGGCGGGGAGGCTGGGATGCCTGGCGGGCAGGACAGAGGCAAGGGGCAGCCGGGCAGTGCTAGGATGCCTGCTGCTTGCCACTTGGTCCTGTTGAGGCACCTTTGCCTGCCTGAAGAGGTGGGAAGGCTGTATTTCCACTAGGAAAACACATCCGTGGAAGCGGCACCAGGGAACACCAAGGAAAAGGAAACGAGCTTCTGAAAGTATGGTGAAACACTTCCTTTAAGCTACAGGGCTTGTAAACAGCAACTCCTGTTTGACAGCACGCACCAAATAATAGCTCTATTTGTTACTGGAAAAACACGCGACAGCAAAACATTATGCATGTTATGTCACAGTGCCCAGGCACCATGATCCAACCTGACAACAGCTATTTTAGGTTACAGCATTTTGGTGTGATAGGACACAAAAGCGTGTTGATCTCTGTGATTAAAAATAGCAACAATCACACTTTTTTTCACTAATGACAATGACCACGTCCCTTCAAGGTAAGAAACAGTGGGATCTTTTCCTTTCAAGGGAAATAAGGAGTAACAGTTTTGCCAAGCTCTAAAAGAAGACAGGGATACTTTGTAATATAACAAAAATCATACTGCTAAATCAACATGAGGTAGATGTGATAAGGAGAGTTTATCTGCTTCTCATCTCTGTGATTTAATGTTCACTCATTTTCAACTGGCATGGAGCACCAAACAGGTGAGTTTGCTGCTTTGCCATTTATTACTGCAGCACTGCAATTCCTTTGCTGGTGGAAATGGAAGGAAACAAACCCACATGGATTTACCCAGCAGAATGTTAAACCATTGAATCTCAGTGTTGGCAGGGATGTATTCATTTCCCCTCAGGTGTATTGCTGGTTAGCTTAGATACCCATGGAGCACAACTCATATTAGAGCACCACAAGTTGCTGTTGAAAATAATATGTGAGCAACCTTCTACAAGCAGTATCATTGCTCACGTAAGACAACTGTATTTTGGCTGTAGCAAAGTCTCAATGCCCTGGCATGGCAAATTATCCCTATATAGAAAAGCATTTAAGTGACTCCTAAAATTTAAGGCCTGTACAAGTGTTAGACTGTAAGCGACATCCCACTGCAGAGAATGCCCACTAAGGGCAGGTTTGAGACCACCTCATGAAAGTGAACAGGTACAAGTCTATGGGGCCTGATGAGACGCATCCCAGGGTCCCGAGGGAACTGAGTTGCCAAGCCTCTCTCCATCATATTTGAAAAGTGCTGGCAGTCAGGTAACTGACTGGAAAAAAGGAATCATCAGTCCCATTTTTACAAAGGGTAGAAAGGAGAACCCAGGGAACTACAGACTGGTGACCCTCATGTGAGATGTGAGGACAGAATGGAAGAAGAGTTCATTAAGAACAGCCCTGCAGAGAAGGACTTGGAGGTTCTGGTGGACGAAAAGCTTGACATGAGGTAGCAGTGCATGCTAGAAGCCCAGAAGGGCAACTGCATCCTGGGCTGCATCAAGAGAGGAGTGGTCAGCAGGTGTGAGATACTAAGTTATATTTTTGCAGTAGAGAATTATTTTTCTGTATTCCAAGGTAGTTGTGTAGTCATGGTAAGGAGAAATGCTAAGTAGATAAGTGGACAGTAGAAGGCCTTACTGTTCCAAAATAAGGTAGAAGCTTGATGAAAAACAGGATGAGCAATGTGAGAACAGTAAAACAAAGATCACAAGTTCTCAACACATAAAAAAGGAGAAATTAAAGGGTTGAAAAAAAGAAAAATGGTACATATTTGGTACAGAGGAGCATCGAGTAGCTTGTGAACCTGTAGTACTCAGCCAATGATGAAACAGGGGAAGTGATCAGGTGTTGGGTAATAGGGAATAAAAGGTTATGATTTGTTTACTAAAATGCGCTCCTAATTGACAGGACACCTGCCATTGCAATCGCAAATAAAATAGCTTCACAGAAGATCCTGTCTGAAGAAAATTATTTGCGATGTTTCTCACACAGGTGAAGGGAGGTGATTGTGCCCCTCTGCTCTGCCCTCCTGAGGCCCCTCCTGGAGTACTGCGTCCAGGTTTGGGACCCCCAGCACAAGAAGGATGTGGGGCTGTTAGAATGGGTCCAGGGGAGGGGCCAGAAAGATGATCGGAGGGCTGGGGTACCTTTCCGATTAAGAAAGGCTGAGAGAGCTGGGGCTGTTCTGCCTGGAGAAGATCTAACTGCAGCCTTTCAGTATTTAATGGGATCTCATTAAAAATATAGTGACTTTTTACATGGGCAGACAGTGAGAGGAAAAGGGGGAATGGTTTTAAACTAAAAGACGGGAGATTTAGATTAGATGTTAGGAAGAAATTCTTTACTCAGAGGATGGTGAAGCACTGGAAGGGGCTGCCCAGAGAAGCTGTGGATGTCCCATCTCGGGAGGTGTTCAAGGCCAAGCTGGAAGAGGCCCTGGGCAACCTGATCTAGTGGGTGGCATCGCTGCCTTCGGCAGGGGGTTGGAACTAGGTGATCTTTAAGGTCCCTTCCAACCCAAGTCATTCTATGATTCTATGAAATGAGAAAAGTGAGTTGAAGTTGTGCTACACTCTGCTGTGAGCCAGCAGGGTGTCTCCTAGTGGAGACATCAGGGCTTGGGGAGTCAGTTTTGAATCACAATGTGCTCCCACCTAAATGTGATTCTACCTTAAAAGGAGATGTAAGATCTGAGCTACTGTAAAGCCAGGGGTCCTTGGGTGAATGATGGAGAAGAGAGAAAATTCTTAAACTGAAGCAGTGTTTAGACTCTGAAAGGAAAAATCCACATTTGCTTTCAACTGGGGAACAATACTACATACAGTAGGGGTGGTATATCAGTCGAGTCTTTAACCATATAAAATGTTTTCCCTTCCTCTCATTTTACTCTGTTTTTCTTTAACAGGTGTTTAAAGGACACATGCAATGACTTCTGTTGAGTACCAGTGAAGAGATGTGGGGACCATTCTGCATCTCCAAAGCCTCAGCTGGCCATGATTCTAACATCCAAATAAGAGCTCTGGCAATACCTCCAAGTCTCAAGTTGCACAGTCCTGTCCCGGCTGCACGAAGGACTTTGAATGTCACAGTGTAAAATGAGCACAAGAGTGGGCACAAATCTGGAGAGAAATCCGAGGCTTAAGAAAAAAATAACAGTACCCTGATATAATGGGGTACAGCTCCATGAGAAAAGGATATCTGCAGTTTTCTAACTGTGAAGAACACCTCACACAGAAATAAACTATAGGAGAAAAGTTTTAAGGGTAACAGAGGTGGGTGTTCAATGAGTAGTATAACTTACTCATTACATAGGATATGTAGCTAAGAATTTCAGGGACACACTGGACATGATAAAGAATGGTTCTCAGTGTCCTGAAGCAGTTGACAGTCACGAGGATGAACCAGATACAAGGAAAAAAATCTGCCTTGCCTTAAGAAATTAAAAGCCAATGACAGGTTCAACAACAGATTTTTAACTCACCTGCCTCCACACACTATATGATGCACCCAACACAGACAACAAGAGGCTAAATAAATGGCAGGTAGCTGCCCACATCTGTGCTTCTCCTGGAATAAACTAAGAGAATACCTGCTAGATGTCTTTATGCTTGTGCAATGTAATTTATTACAATTAGTAGGTGTGGTTGAGTTTATTGGTTAGGAACACTTTTTGGCATGATGCTACTTGCCAAGTTGTCAAAGCAAAAAAAAAAAAACAAAGTGTTTTGTTTTGCAGCCCATTACTAACAATTATTTAGCTTTTATTCTAGCAACCATATTGATGCATGCATTAGATTGAAGACAAGTTCATCGGGTGCAAAACGGCTGACCTTGCAGTAAGCAGAATAAAAGTACAAGCAGGTTGAGGCAAACCCTCTGAGATAGTACCTACAGAATACATACAAGGCATACACACATGATGAGTGAAGGCAAAACAAAGCACAGTGTTGAAACTGTGACTAAGAAACATTGCATGAACTTCAGAAATGCAAAGTGTCCATCTTCTGACTCTAAACTTCCCTTCTTCTTATTTACATAAGGAAGTTAACTTCACAAAATCACTTTCTTAGGGAATGTATGGCCCTAGACTACATGCCCAAACAAATAAACAACAAAGAAAAGTAGTAACTGTTACCAAAAAAGTCTATTTTTGCACTTCCTACTTTGGTATTTATTGCAAAGATAATGCTATGGCACTGTCTTGTACATGCATTTTTCATTGTATAGCTCAACTTTCAGAGTTGTTGGGTATTTACTGAACTTGGTGGAAGCTGGAATCAGAGTAGCACTATGAGTTAGTGGAACTGTAGCCTTCATTACAGGATTTGCTGTTAGCATGCACTGTACAAGACCTTGCCCCCAGTTACACATTACTTTAATGTTTTGTAGTTGTTGAGGATCTCTGTCCTCTGGGCACAAACGCTGCCTCCTTACAGGTCAGTTAGATACTTCTTGCAGCAGAGCCAGAAGGAAGTTGTGAGAGTCACTGTCTGCAGAGAACAGAGCGACACATCTTCTTCAGTTGGGCTGCAGCATGGGTTTTCAGCTCTGCGGCCCACCACTGTACTAGGACTGGGACATGCTTCCCCCCAGCTGTTGCTGCAGCCTCTATGGACATTTCTCCATCTCTTACCCTTGGGCCATGCTTTCCTACAGAATGAGCGAGACCACAAGTACATTTTTCCATAAGAAGAGAACCACGTGGCTCCTGGAGCTACGATCTCAGCTACAAGACTATGGTTTCTTGGTGGGTTCCCTTTACAGGCAGCAGTAGACATGTGGGCTCCCAAAGAAGAATGACATGTACAATTGCCTTCAAAAACTTACCACAATGAGTGCAACAACAGACAGTGTATAGTAGATTGAATCTCTCAGGAGACTCCATGACGACAGTGCAACAACCTGGGAAAACAGGCAAAGAAAGGATGTCAACCAGGCTCTTACCAGCACAACTGCCATGTCAACAGCAAGTGCCATGGTCAAGCCTGTCACTCGGTGAAAGCTGTCCCCGTGCACGCTTGGACACGGTGAGGAGATCGCAGGTATGAGATGAACTGGCTTTCTGAGACTGCTGGTGGAATAGCTGCTAGGGTGGGATGGCCAAACCTGAAGAGCAGTAAGTGCAAGGTCACAGACACACAAAATCAAAGAAGTGGTGTCAAACCAATGGAAAGGGTAATCAAATCCCATGTATTTATGGATGACAGAAATGAGCCTGGGAGGCTACAGACACCCTTTTACCCTGAAAACCCTGCCCTGCGTCAGTGCAGCTCCCACCACTGAGCCAGCAGTAGCAGTCCCTGCAGGCTGAGCTGCTGCCAGGGCTGGCACACCGTGTCACAGAGGAGGCTGCACGTGCTGCTGCTGCTGCTCGGGCAGCAGAAGGGGCTCGGCTCTACCAGCAGGGCAAAGAAAGTCAGCACTGTGTCAGTGTCACTGTGTCAGTGCCGACATCCAGAAGTGAGCATCCCAGCTGAGAATGGTCAAAGAGATAATAGCCCAACCAGGCCTACAGGACAGGATGTCCACTCTTTCCGCTCCCACCACCATATTTCTATTAATTTTCCCCAGCCTGGCAGTCCTGTCTTCCTTGGGAGGAAACCATCCTGAAATGCTGAGCAAGAGCTCCAGGTACATGAAAGTGCAGTACATAGGGCAGCCCCCAGGTACTGCTCAGCAGCACACACACTCCCCAGCACACCCCTACCCCACATGCCTGTGTCTGCCAAGAGTCCAGACGCTGGAGCCTCCTATGCTGGGTTTCCAGGAAACTGCAGGCTGCTGGATTTTACACTGGGCTTGTTCTTGTGAAAAATAATAATTGAATAATAATTCATTCACGGGAAGGAACAGAAGTGGCGCTGCAGAATGGCTATCTGACAGCATGGAGCAGCCAGACCCCCAGCACAGCGCTAGCCTGAGCCTCTGCAGAGCCACGGCTTTGCCTGCTGGTCACGGGCATTGCTGCAGTTCTGGGCATATTTGCACAGGATTTGGGACAACTACTCAATCGTCCAGCAAATCAGCACCTTAAGATCAAAATCCAAGTGATTTATAGGCAACAGAGGATAAAACAGGATTGCTGTGCAGTTCATTTCATTTGACACCTTTCAGAACCAAAGAAATGAGGAAGAACTGTCATTGTAGGCTGAATGAGACTGGAATTCAGATATTAGAGGATGTAACACCAGTGAGACAGTTAGCCTTTAACTTCATTACAGGCATTTGAAAGGGCCGATGAAAAGCAGTCATGTGATGGTAACATTTTCAGTATGCCAAAACTCTGATTACAGTTTTGGCAGTGCTGGGAAGTCCCCCACTCTCAGTACAAAATTATCCTCAAATCTTTATTTTTCATTTCCACAGTGCATTTCAAACATCATTGGTCACATTCTTCCCAAGTGTAAACCACATGGGAGGTGGCTAAATTACACTGTTCTGGTTTGATCCCTAAATGTAAAAATTAATTTTCTGACAACATCCTCCAGTCTTGTTCATGCATGAAATCAGCCAAACAAACAGGAAGTTCATTCTCATTTCTATCTATAGAAAGATCCTATTTCAGAGTGCTTGCAAAAAGTAGTTTCCCAGATTTCTCTGCTTATCAACTCTTACAGTAGTGGAACTTTCCTGATTGCTAGCAAAATAAATACTTAAGATACTGAACATTATACTTTAAAATCTCTGTTCTATGACCTCTTAACACTTAAAGTTAAGTGTAATTTATGCCAAGAGTAAAGCCTCTTTGTGCAAATATTGACAGTAAGAAACTCTTACAAAAATCACAAACCAAACCAACCAATCAACCAACCAATCAAAAAAAAAAAAAGAAAAAAAAGACAACAACAACAAAAACCCGGCCTTTAAAGTCCTTGAGTCAGATTACATTTATACCAGCTGACAATGAATATCTATTCATGTAAGAATAGATAAATGGCAATGATTTATCATGGAAATTTCCAAATGTAGAAACCTGGAGTTAGGTGCATAGTTCTGTTCAGAGACCCTTCATTAAACATTATGGATAGTTGGACTCCTTCCTTTTGATTGAGCAATTTTTGTAAGAGAGTTTATGAAATGATTTGATATTATTCCAGTCAGCTTTACAATGCTATTTAAGGTCCTATGCGCCTTTCTGAGCACAGATGCTGGTGGAGCTTTGATAGCTATAAACTTTAGATGTGCATAATAGAAGTTTTAACAGTTCTGAAACAAATGACTACAGGACAGTAAATCCCAAATGAGCAGGTTTGCTGGTAACCGTAGCTATTTATCTAATTAAACACTCCTTTGGTTATAAGGGGTGTCACCATACAGCAGAGCATACCACTAAAAGCAAGATGTTGCAGTTACCATGAGTTAAGCTAGAATCTCTCCTGTTCTTTGACATTCTACAATAGTCTTGAAGGTAGTCTGTATTTTTCTCCCAGTGATTTTTCCTCAGACACCTGAGTGAACACATTAACACCCAGGCCCTTAAATACAGCTATCATTCAGATCTGAGTGAAGGCACTTGTACAAACTGCTCACGTTTCAGACATCCTAGAAGCTCTCCCTGATGCAGTAAATATGGGCAATTAAATCTCGGGTCTCCTTAGGGTGAGCCATTTAACTGAAGCCTTTGAACCATTTGATCACGGGGAAGAACAATCTGATATAAGGAAGCTGTGTGCATAGGGTAACCACACACCCAGGGTAAAAGGAGCTAATTAGTTAGCACTGAGAGAAATGGCAGCCCTTTCAGCCTGCTGACAGGGATCTCGTAGTTTCATTATAACTGTCAAGACCTTGAACGCGCAAGTCGTGCTATATATTCTTGCTGCAGCCAAGGACTGCATGTAAATCTTAATGCATTGGAACCCTCCTAACTCACAGTTTAGCAGATCATGACTAAGGCAGAAAGGAAATCAGGGAAGCAATAAGCTTGGGTAAAAATGTGATGAGATTTAGAGTTTTAAATCAGAAATACTGTAAGCCAGAGGACAGCTGGTCTTCTGGGAGCGGAGCACCAACAGCCAGCTGTAGAAAAGCACTGACTGTCACGTTGCACATTTCCTGCATTCAAAGGAAGTACCTGAAATTCAAACCCCAGACAAGAGCCCAGTAGCCTTCACTGAACTATGACACTGGGGACTAAATGTGGCATCTCCACAGCAGAAAGGAAGAGCTCTTCTGTTCAGGCTTCAATGAGAGCAATTGCCTGTGATCCAGGCACAGAGAAGGACCTATGGCTTGCACTCACCTGCATGCTGCAATACCACTCTGAAGGGTAAAACATATCCTGTATTAGCAACTGGGTTTCTCATTGATAAACTCTCACCCTGCACACTCTCATGTATGGCATTTACTACTCAAATGTTTATTTCCCTTTCTGAAGGGCTGGAGAGCAGAAAAATCACTATTTGATTGGTTCCAGTTTGACTTCTGCGGTTCTTAATTCCTGAACCTGCAGCCTCATGCAGCACACACAATTTCCTCCATTTAGTGCACATGCAGAGATAACCAACCAGGGAGAAAAATCACTGAAGACAGAACAGACAGCTGCTGTGCTTGGCACCTAAGTTAGTGCAGGGTGCCCAGAGCCTCAGTGGCAATGTACCCCAGCTCAGGGCTTCCCCAGTCTCCCTCTGTGAAACTGACCCTTCTTCTCTGCTCTTCCAAATGACTTCCCTCCCTTTAACAGAACAGAGGCTCCTCTCACTGCGTTTCCCATCCAGGAAAGACCTGTCAACAGAGGCCATCCAGCTGGCTCTTTCAAATCCTATGTGCCTGCCCTCCCTATTATCTATGACATGCCTGAGAGGAAGCATGTGATGCCAAACATGGGTGCTGCTACCTTGCCATTTCCTGCAGGACAGATAAGGGAGTGAAAAGACAGAGAACTCAAGGCTGCAATTCAGCATTGCAGAATGCTCTAGAGAGAGCTCCACCTGGGCACAGACACTGCAAGTTGACCTGTAGCAAGGGGAGGTACCTGGGCATGTTTTCGATGTCACCTGCTGCATGATGCTCCAAGGAAATGAGCACAGTATAGACTGCAAATACGTACAGACATCATATGTACAGGCTGTGTAGATGTATACATATCATTCCAGTGGGTCATTTCATGAAGAGAATTACCTGCAGTCCACTGTGAAATCCTTATCTATTAATGGGCTTCAGTGTCATTAATTGCATTGGTAACAATAGTGATATTAGTTGAGGTTTAATTTTACTTGCTCTACATGAATATAAACAGCAGATAAGCTGCCCTCATAAGACAGCAGCTCTAACTGGAGAAGTTAAAAAGACCCCTCAGATTTCATGCTGCCCTGGCACCTGCCATTCTGTGGGGAAAAACAACAATAAAAAACACCAAAAAAACATTTATTTCTGCCTATCCTGACAGCAGCCTGGGAAATTCTGACTTCTGAGAAGCTGAATATCACTGGACTGTCTTTGGTGAATCTGTCACAGGCCTTGCCCTCTGCGACAGCCCTCGGGGAAACTTCCAGGTCTAAACTTCCCTTGACAAAGCACAGGCTCTACCTTTTAACTTCGCAATTTATTATTTCAGGAACTTATTTCTCAGCTCAAGTAATTACAAGGATCCTGCCACCCACCTGTTCACCCTCACTGGTCATGATATCAATGAAGCATCACATATTAAAATGAGATAGTGGCACTGCCTTATTTATATTCATCTTTATATTTAAATAGGCTATACATTCATCTATGACTTTAAACAAGAAGCCACTGGAGAACCTCTGTGCACTTCCTGGGAGATATCTCCCCCCCATCTGTTATACTGAAGAGCAGTGTCAGTCTGGAGGGGGAGGTATTCACTTGGGATGAAGCAATGTAAGAGTGATTCCTTATTCTGCTCCCAGCCCTACAGCTTAAGCTTGGATGAATTACATAAGCAATAGAATTACGCACCCAGTCTACAGTCCAGAGAGAGGAAGCAGTGCAGGTGCAGCGGGGGCCACCCATGTGTCCTCCCGCCTCAGTGGCTCCTGGTCCTCCCTGGAGGATGTTTTACCTATCACCTCAGTTGCATCTTCCCAGCAGCAGTCTTCATCTACAGTCTGCCTTGTGACTTCTGGCCACGAGCGCTCCCTCCACAAGGCCTTTGCAAATGGCCTTTTTGGGGATACTTTTCTAGCACATTTTGAACCTTCACATTTCTAGCACATTTTGAACCTGAGGGAATTTCATCTCAACAGCATCTCTCTCATCTACCTAGTAAAATGTCCCATGAACTGGTCTCACAACCTCACCTCTTACCGGAGAGGACAAATCCTGCCAGATGGGACAGCGACATCTCTGCTGCCTCCATTCAGCTCTGGAGGCAGCCCTGCTCCAGGATGCAGCCAAGGGTGGTACCCCCTGCCCAAAGACAGCCTGAAAGCAGCTGGCAGCTTTCAGCCACCAGGAAAATCAGCAAAGGGAGCACTAATGGTTATGTCTGTGATTCAAAGGTGGCAGACTGTGTGCTCTTTGAAAGGTCATGGCCAAAAATAAGATGGGAAATAGCAACTGTGTGTTTAATATTCTACACATGCTTTCTCTCTCTCTTGCTCTTCAATGTATCAGTCCTACAGCAATTGTAGTGAAGATACAAGGCAGGAAAGAACTTCGTAAGATAATTACTGCCGTCTTTCAGTAGAGCATACAAGAGAGGAACTGCCTGACCATCAAGACCTGCAAGTTAATTTTCACAAAACCCACCTCATTTTGGGAGTTATTACATCCCACCTGCAATGAGCAATAAGTCAATCAGAAGCTTATAATCATTAGCTGCAAAACAAACACAGCAGAGATCACAGGGTGTAAGCTTCCCCTGGCCGCCCCCAAGCAACTATCTGCCAGAACCAAACAGACCCAAACCTGTGAGTCAGTGCCACTTATTCCCACTTTAAGGTCCCTGGGGGGAACAGACACATCAGTGAGAGCAGGGTCCAAACAACTCTGGGTATTTTGCGAGGAGCTGGGGTCAGAGAGCCACAGAGGAATGAGAAACCACAGTAAAGAAAGGCATAGTTTGCAGTGCTGGACAGCCCCATTTTGCAGGTGAAGGAAGGTGAAACTGACTGCCAAACCACTAGGCAAATGCACCAGGGCCCATCTCATGACAGCGCAGCAGAAGTCCCTGACCCCACCCACGTCCCTTTGTAGCATCAAACCACTCTGCTGTCCTGCAACAGCTGAGGCTGAAACTTTAGACGGCTTCGCACACAGCCAGCCACTGCCGCCTGTGCAGTCTTCTGGGAACACCAGGAGGCAGCTGACAGTCCCTGTGTGGGGACACGCGGCACGTGATGAGCATGTCCTGGACCAAATCCTGGGCAGCAGGCAGAGATGTTTCTTTCTATACCCCACCACGATGTCTCCCTGCTGCTGACATGCAGTGATCACAGCCATCTCAACACCCAGGACATGCTAAGCATCCAGCTGAGTCCCTTGATCATAACCTCTACCTCCTGGCAAGGACACGCACGTCCTGCGATGCAACATTTGGTCTTGCACAGGGCTTTGACTGATAGTAAACAACCCTATCCCTCCCCACAGAACTTAAGCAAAACAAAATACAAGCAATTGCCAGGCCCCAAAAAATCCAGGCCTTAAAAATACATATCTCTAAGACAGTAATTGCTGAGCTGCTCTGATCTACTGGGCTCACTGGGACAAAAGCTTCTTCCATTTACCAGGCCCCTAATTTTTACTGCTGGTTAGCTATTCTCTGCAGAGTTCAACCATCTCTCCAGATCCCAGTTCATACATTGCAGATCGACTAAATCTATAGTCATTATTTCCCCAAGAATATTTGCTTTTTTAAGCAGCTCTTGGTATTTTCATTACTGTGGCAGCAATCCGTCTCTGTGACATTCTCAGAATGGAAATAGTGGACACTATCCAAACCTCAGGACAAAGCCAAAAATATTTCCCTGCTCCACTGGTACTCAAAATCATCCATGAGATGTTCAAACCAGCATGTCTTTTCAGCCAGATTCCTGCAGAGCCAAAGTAGCCAGATCCCAAGGACTTGCATTCACAGACGCCTCCAACCGCAGACAGATCCTGTGGAGGATTAGCAGCAGGGCTCAAAGACAGATCTCGACGTCGTACAGGAAGGTGCATTCAGAGTGACGCTACCCAGGCTCTTCACACTGGCAAGCTCTTTTTAGACACGCAAAGAGACTTTGTGATTTCCCCTGCTTTTGCAGTAGAAATGACTGTAAAGCAACTGCATCAATGGTAAGTCTGCAGTATTGATTGCTGTGTGAATTTTGACAGAGAAAACTTGACCTCAAGAGGCAATGGTGTTTAGTGGCCATTAGGAACTGATTTGTTTTGGTGCTGAAGGGAATCTATTTTCAACTCCTGATTGCATCCTCTACTTCTGTCCTATTACTGAGTGTAATTCTGTGATGAGAGTGATTTCCTGTCTGCCCACCTGAGCCCCTGAGCCCTTGCTATCAGCTCCCACTGCACACTCTGGTCACCAGTTTTCAGGCTCAAGAGCTATGTTCTGGCTCTGTATTTGTAAAATGCACACTACAGAGGAGTCTTAATCCATGACTGCGGCTGCTAGGCATAGGTGCAACACAAGGACCTTCAGAGAAAACAAAAACCATCATCAGATCCAATCTCACTGGCCTCACCATGCGGTTTCTGGTTCAATTTAGATGCAGGAGCCAGGCCCCTGACACCACAAAGTCTAGGCTTACTTGCCTCTCTCCAGAGAAATGATGCAAGCCACCCTGCTTTAAGCCACTTTACTGAACTGGCACCCACTGCAGCAATACTGAGTTCATGCATGCTGCTGGCATAGTTCTGGGAAATAAAGTGACGTTTGGAACAACAAAAGGCTTTTAGAGTTATCAAACCTCTCCAAAAGGAGACCAAATGTCACACCATGGTGTGACAGATACCTCTGACAGAGCTCATTCACCATGCACAGATTGATGTGCATGCAGCATCGTGAAAGAGAAGGCATGACCCACAGGACAAAGGACCTTTTTCAGTGTTTTCTGGGGAGCAAATGAAGTATCAGCTTGTACAATGGCTACAAATTTGCTTTAAATCCACAAGTCCCTGATTCCCAAGGCAACACCGTTTGTGTTAAATGGGGAGCTGGAAAGGAATCTAATCCGTTTTATCACTCAAAGTTAGTCTGCTATCTGCCAGTGCCAAACATCCCAGCAGGAAAACCCCAGGAAAAGGGAGCACTTTGCTGCATTTACAGCGGTTGAGCATTCTCCCCGATTTCCCCTTCAGGGAGCAGTACGGGTAACATACAAGTAAGGATGCGAGAGGCAGAGTAGCCTGTTCAGCAGCATGCCCAGGAGCTGTGAAGCAGCTTATGTCTGCTGCTATCAACTGCTGGGCACACCCTCTTTGTTCTGGAGTGTGCAGGGGCTTTACCAGGGTGTTCAGAAAGGCTGCAGCCTCTGAACTGTGAGGACCTTTCGGCAGCACCTCTATAGAAACTGATGCCTCTCTTTTCTGAAACCCCAGCAACTCCTTTTTGTTCTGCCTGCAGTCTGCTTATTGATGGCCTGACTTTCTGCAGGACAGGGAGTGACTCTACCAACTTCTTCCCTCTGCTCTTCTGATGCTTGGGGTTTCATGCACACATGGTCATTCCCACAGCTGTGTGTTCCTGTTACGCTCCTGTTAGGAATGTGGATCTTGTTTGATTTGTTATTGGGTCCCTTCTTTGCTTTCAAGTCTGCAACAGACATAACAGTGAAAGAGCAGGCCTACAGCCACTAAAAACCACTGGCAGCACAAAATTTCATGGTGTACAGGGCTACAAGAGCAGCATACAGACCCAACAGTTGGCACTATGTTCTCCTTAAACTACTGCTTCACTAGCTAACATGTTTTCTGTTGTTGGTCACTGAACAAAGAGAAGTAACAAAAAACATTCCAGTTCCCCCTGCCTAAAACTCCTCTGCAATCCAGAAGAGAAAAAAGCTCATGAATACAATCTTAAAACCAAAGGTCAGTAATGACCCCAGTCTGAATTACTTGTTCTTTGAGAAATTAAAGCTTAAAAGATTAACATGCATGCAAGTGAACTGTATGACACAAATAGCTTAAAAATAGATTACGAAAGTCCCAGCCTCTTCAATAAAAAGGGTTCTACCTGGTTATTAAACCTCTGTTCATAGTTTTCTCTACTCAGCTCTTCACTATTTGCAACATTGATTTCTTAGGTATATTTACACACCCTGAACTAAAGCTGACTGCATATCAGCTCATGATTTTGAGAGGCATTTTTAGTTTACACGATGGCTTACCATGACTTGGACAGCGGAAGAAACTTCTGAATTTTACTTTCTCAGGTAAAATACCACTGAAGCAGAAGAAAGCAGAGCAGATTGCCTAAGTAGTCCTTTTTTTTTTAAACGCCAGTATAGCAGTATACATGAGGAATGACATTTGACCACCAAATAGACTCCTTGACTGAAGAATTAACCAGAAGAGTCCCTAAAAATACAAGAATGTTTCCAACACAATAAGTCTTTGGCACAATCCAGCATCAAGGTGTGGGAATAGAAATGTTGTTTTTGCAGAGTTACATTGTTTAGAAGGAAGGAACGTGGTACTGAGATATGCTTACAGTGATAAGAAAGTTTAGCAGGCGACCTTGTAAAATGCAGACAACCAGACTCCTTAGGACAATGTGAAAAAGGTGAAAATCAAGGTATCAAGTCAAGTCAGATAAGTGAAGAAACATTACCACTTCAAGCAGTAAAAATGTCAAAAGAAATTTGAAATTTAACAGGCTGGCAACTGAAGGCCATGCATTGTTTGTGAAGCATCAGATAGATTGTGAACCTGGATTACCCACTCAGTGGGGAAACAGGGGAGGGTCCTGCCATCAAAAGGTATATAAACTGTGTTTTGGAACTAGTAGATGCGCTCTCTCCTGCTTGTGGGGCGCCCGCCATTGCAATCGCGAATAAATTACTACTTCACTGAGATCCTCGCCTGAGCCTAAGTTACTGGCTACGGAGTGTTTCTCACAAAGGTACACCACAACCGGAACAGCCAGTCTCAACCTAGGGAAGGGTGAAACAGGGAAACTGGAACTCAATTGCCAAACACAGCTATTTAGATGGTAATTAACAAATTCAAGTTATGCACATTAAAAATGACTGCTTAATGCTTGCAGCTCATATGGCTGTATCGCTTTCACTTATGCACTTTTCACCAACCTCTCCTAATCCTTCATCCTCTTCTGTGCAAGAGGCTGCAGTACAGTGTTGGATGAGGACAGAAAAGGACTGGATAGAGCAGCAGAGCTGCAAAAAGCAGGAAGAATGTAGACGGAGGAATTTTTAAAACTGAACAAACTCTGCTTGGGTTGACTTGAACGTGAATGTGAACTGAATTAAGCAAGCATTGCTTGCTTCCGAGAATCCCACATCCTTGCCACCAAGGATGATGAGAAGGCAGTGGAAGGAGATGGAAGAATTTGTGAAGCACAAATATGAGAGTGAGAGAAAAGACGACAAAGAGACTGAGGCTTGGATGGGACCTTGGGCTAAGGTCAACCTCCCCATATCTCTCCAGGGCTATACTGTTGATTTGCTGTCGTGGAAAAATCCTAATGTGAACTGTCACAACACAGGCGGAAGCCTCCATGCCTGAATCTCTGCCCTGCTATGCAGCACTCACTACCATGAAGTACTGACAAGCTTCTATTTGAAGGGCTGCATTTTATAGCATTGCAACTCTTGCAGCATTCTCTCACTTTCTTGTACCTTCTCTTTGCCAATAGAAAGCAAATAAAACAGACACAACAGTCAAACAGATGGTGTTTAGGATATGTGACTTAGCTGTACAATTGACAGATAGCATCCCAGGTATACTGACAACAGAAGAAACAGCTATAGAGACATCCGTTCTGCAGCACATTAGCATTTGGCAAAGCAAGAACAGTATTAAAGTATTTAAAATATTTTATCTTAAAGTATTTCCATACACTAAAACCATCTACAGCTTAAAAATTGCACCTAGTGACTAGATGAAATGAGTCAAATCTTCCTCTGTGTATGTGTGTATGTGCATGTAAGACAGAATCAGAATATTACCACAGGATCCAAAAAGAAAGAAAGAAAAGCTTCTAAGGCTCACAGTCACAGTCAGGTAGGCTGCATTCAGTCATCCACATGGGTAAACTTTATCTTTCTCTCTAAGTACGATTCGGTTGGGGTTTTCAAAACAAATCAGAGGTTTAGTTTCTCAGCTTCCAGAGGCCCAGTTTAAGATACTGTAAAAGTCTGATTTTCAGAGTGTGCATGCTAATTTAGAAAATCCAGCATTTGCATGTAGCTTTGGTTTGGCCATCCAAAAATGGAGGCAGCTTGAATCAATTGTCACTTTTTGAAAACTAGTCCTTGTGTGCCAAGGATAAAGACCTTGGGAGATTTCATTGCTCTTATCAGTGAGAACAGACAGAAAAATCCGTGCAGTTCAGAATCCTCACTAGTGACCTGCAAAGTGTCATCAACACTAATTGGAAGAGAAAATCAACCTACTTTCAAGCTACTGAAGCACACTTTCCTATTTTTCAGTATCAAACCATGGCATGAATACTTACAATTTAGAAGCTCCTCAGTTTCAAAATCAGTAAGAAGCCAACCAATTCTTAGGGTGTGATGGGGATGGGTAGAGGTGTCTCTGACTTGTACTATTGTACTACATTTTAAACTTTTTTACATGTACATTTTCTGTATTGCTTAAAGACAAGCAAGGGAGACAAGAGGGTTTATAGTACTTAACACTAACAGAGATGTCTTCATGGTTGCTTAAAGCAACTTTGCTTGCATTTATTAATCCTTCCCTAGAGCTTGCAACACAAAATTTCAGCTCTGGGCTAGCACAAGACAGCTACATGATTAATCTCCCCAGTCTGTTGACATTATTCAAACCAATCCAATTTCCATCTCGACTCTGTCCATTCTGTCTGGGCCACAAAGAAAAAAGGAGCACAACAGTACATTAAAGCTGATTTTCATCTACATCAATTGTTTTTTAGCATAAGAGCAGTTCTTCAGGAGACTTCCAACACTACCACAGTTATTTTGAAAACCCTAAAACAAGGCATAACAGCAGACGGTATAAACAAGTTGTGTGGCTTTCAGACACCCATCCTGCAAGCAGATCACTGTGCAGAAATGAATTACTTGCAGGACTGGGGCTCTAGCTACCAAGCTGACAAATTCCTTAAAAATCCAAAATTAAAAACATAAATAAAGAAATGAAGTGGAAGATTTTCTAATTACTGCCTTGCCTGAGTGCCTCTGGCAGCCTGCTCCCAAGCTATTTTAGACCAGCTGCTAAGCATGAAACACTTCTCCCTGCTCCTCCTTTTTTCCTTTTGCACTGCATTGGCTCCTAGCAGCTTCTTCCCACTTGGGAAGTGCACAAGACACAGGGCTCGGTGTTAGATGAGCGAAGCGTGAGCAGGTGCCTGTAGTCCAAGTGGCCACAATTTCCACAGCCCCTACCACCTCTCCGAGCAGGCTCTGAGCATGGAGCAGGAAGCCTCCTACCTGGAAGGCAGAGATCAAAAGCAACATACATGTGTGTTGGACTGAGATGTAGCCTGAGACCTGCTGGGGGCCTGGAGCAAGGACAGCATGTGGGCACAGGGCAGAGGGTGTCTATCCCTTTTAGACTTGCTGTGCTGGATGAGGGAGCCTTGCTACAGGCCCTTTAAGGACAGGAGATTCATCCTGTAAGGAAAGCTCTTCACTAGGCTTTAGGAGCCTCTTGGGGAAACTCTTTTTCTGCTGCAATTACAAAGCAAGGGCCATGTGGTCCTCTGGCCACAAGCCACTTGCAGGCAGAGTAAGGGCTGTGCAAGATGTGTCGCAGGCTCCAGCATGAACTGCCTGCGAGGTACACCATGTATCCAGGTGGTGGAGGACATCAAACCAACAGAAAATGTGATTGCCTTGGCTCTCAGGCAGGCTCCTGTGCTTACCAAGGTGCCAGGATGGATGAGGTTAGCTGGGAGGAATCAGACCAAACAGACACAGGGAAGAGGATTGGGGAGAGGAGAAGAGACATAGACCTCTGTGGGACTGAGGGAAAGACACGCACTTGAGAAACAGGTATAGGGTGGATCAATGATCTGGGGGGGGAACCTGGAGAAAGTTCTTCTCTTGAGCCTCAAGAAATGGATAGAGGGGGAACAGAGAGACAGATCACACAGAAAGAAACCTGGAGTAGCTGGTTGCTTAGCAGAAACATGATTATACTAGTGAAACCAAATACTAAATGTGACATGATGAGGTACGTAAGTCACTTGCTAATTCAGACAAGAATGGTCCTAGAGATGAAACCTGGGTTCATGATGACTGAGGTGTTTAGTGCATGCCTTTGTAGAAAGTAGAGCATATGTTGGGACCTTGGAGAAGAAAAGTGTTTCACACTGCTAAAGCAGTTGAAAGCTCACTGGGAGAGCTGTGCTATGAGCAGCCACTGCCACCACACTCAGCCCAGCAAGGAAACCCTTGAGCAATGCTGAGCTGGAGCAGCAGGAGCAATGGCAGCAGCATCCAGAGCCAGAGGGAGCTGCTCTTTGAGCAAAGGAAACGCCACAGGATGCTATAGGTTCAGCAAGAAAAACAGACCCATGCCAACTCTAATTGGCACCTAAAATGACAAATTTTTATTTTGCCTTTAATCTCTCTGTGCTTTGTTTCCCCATCTTTAAAACACCTCTTCATCTCACAGAGGTTTGGGGAAAATTAATTAATTGTTTATCAACTGCTCAGATACAATAGCAATGAGATCAGCAGAAGTTCAAGAGGAAATTAATAATTCTGCCTCTGGAACAGGGTTTGAATAGAGCCTGGTAAATAAGGCAGAAGGGCACACACTGAACAATGAAGAGAAAACAAAATAATGAATAGCTGCTCATTAAAGTGAGCAAAGTCCATTCTGTGCACTGAAGGAGGCAGAGAGCCTGTGGAGAAACCAGCATGCGATCATGTAATTAAAGAACATATAATAATGCATACATGGTGGGGGGGGGATATTAAGGTTGTGCAAGAAACCTTAATGCTGCTATTTTATAACTTTTCAGTGTTTGACTTTTAACCTTAATAATGCTCTTTTAATGCAGTTTTTAGGTGCATAGTGTCATACAGAGGTGTGGGCACCATACTTTCCAGTTCCAGCAGTGGGATGTCTATTCTGATTTACTGAGAATTGTGCACTTACTAGCCATTAAAGGCTTAGAAAAATAATCAGAGTTGGTGTTCAAGTAAATGCATACCAACTTTTTAGGGCTGCGTATTTCTTTTTTTTTTTTTTTTTTACAACAAGATGCATGTAGCCAAACCCAGTATTTTCTTAAGCCAAAGAATAACATGTACAACATAGCACATGCAGACTACAGCCTAATGTAAAAATAAAACATATCCTGGATAGAGATATTTTTGAATTCATTTTTTTACTGGTCAAAAAAATAGGCTTTCCTATTCTACTGAATAGTTCTGCAAAAAAGAGTTTTTACAGAAATGCTAAAGATGTCCCCTACAAGCTTTAACTCTGGGTATTCCAGACCATGGGCATTTCGCACTTCCAAGCACTCTGCCACCCATCAATCACCCTATAATCTGGATCCAGCACAGAGATATTTCTCCAAGCTCCATGCCACACACCGTGAGTGGGGACAAAGCAGCACTGCCACAGTGTTGTGGCTTGTTGAGATCTGTATCATGCGCAGCTCCCTGTCCACCTCCTGGGCTTGCAGCATCTCCAAGAAGCCCAGCAAACCGGCAGAGTGCTGTCAGGTACTGACCCCCTAGCATGGTCCCAACACCCTTCCACAAATGCAGTTGCAAATTGCCCTGATCAGCACACAAATGCTCCCACTGGCACATTCCAGCCACTGCTGGTGGATGATACAGGAAAGCAGCAGTGGGACTGCATTCCTACCCTCTGCAGTTCCCCATGTAGAAATCAGCACAGCAATCACCTTGAAACTCCCTCACTGCCAGTAGGATCCCACCCATAAACCAGACACAGGGCGGCACATCAGCCTTTCTGGTCTACCCTGGAAATTCTGAGCAATCACCACCCAACTGCAGAGCATTCAATGACAGGTTTTAAGGAACGTGAAGGACACCTAAGCACCATTGGATTGGAACTGCATGGGATTAATTCTCCACTTAGGCCACTTCGCCTGACAAACATTCCAGCCTCAAGCAGAGATGCTTTAACAAAGCTTTCTAGGATGATGGGAGTCCCAGAAAACTGTGTCTTTGTGAGCCTTCGGGCAGGCTCAGAAGACAGCAAATTCTGGCTGGTAAATCCCTGCCCACTGACGCACTGGTCCCACGTGAAAAACAGAGGACTCTGTCTGCTGACTCCTCAGATCTGAGCTCTGAAGAGAAAACCCTACCCTGCCTGAGCTGGAGCACAGCAAGCAGCTGAGACCAACAACCTGCTCCAGACTCACCTGGCCATTACAAGGCAACTCAAATCCGTCATCCAGGTCCATTAATTATGTTAGAGCATGTATAGAGAAATTACTGATAAAAAAATCCTCTCAGTAATAACAAAACATGCACTGAATCACACCAATAAAAGCAAATGACTTTTTGATGAAGCGTTGGGAGTGGAAAAACTGAAGATCACACAACAAAACAGACAGTTTTTGTCAGTATCAGAATTATTTAAACTGAGGTTTCCTATTTGCTCACTTAAATCATGATTCCAAACAGTGATTTAAATTATTCCAATTCTCACAAATCTATTCCAGGTTAAACTGCACCAAACAAGCAAAATGACCTGATGAAATCACACAACCATCACTAGTGGAACCAGGGAAAAACAAAATCAGGATAAACCAGTTCAAATCTCAATTCTCTGTTTGAAAAAGGACTCACAGACCGTGCGTAGGATGATTAAGACAGCCAATCCTTTTCTGAACTTCTGAAAGATACCATGCCTGGAAGACTGAAGGCATTTACGAGAACATTTTGGCTATGTTGTGCCCTCCAGAAACAAACACCTCCCATCCGCCAACAAAGATGACTGACATCCTCTGTCAACTCCCAAACTCCATCAAGCCTTTTCCACTAAAAGCTGTTATTTGTAGCTAGTTTGTGTTTGTTTTTTTTTTATCATGTTTCGGGCTTGCAGTTAATATTGTCAAGAACAAAAACTGGAAGAATTAGCTCCTCTGTCATCGTGCTAAACAGTTAATCTTCTTCATTTGATTGAAAAAAGCAACCTGAGGAGACAGTCCTACTGATTACAGGAGAACACCTCTGGGGAACACAGCTTCAAGCACTGGGAAAGCTTCAGTAATTAAAATCTAGCCTGAATAAATTAGGCTTTTGCAGTAAGAGTTACAGTAGAATGACTAATGTATTGAGCAAGCTTTCAGCTGTATGTTCCCATACAAATCAGGGAGCCCAAATGGCTTCAAAGTACCTCTGTGGATTCTTCCCCAAGCCTCCCCATAATGAAAATGTTTATCTTCGTCCTGAAAAAGTTCATGATTAAGGCAAATAAAAATGGATTACGAAATTTCCTGGGAAAGCCTGAGCTCTCTGCTTGTTTTCTTGACCAAGTCATAGAGGCCCCTCCTTTTAGGCTTTTCTTCCAGAGCTAGTTATCCTCTTGCTCTTTATTGATTCTGTTATCCTGCCTAGCCTCTTTGCAAAAGAAGTCTGTACAGTAAAATTTCAAAGAACATTTTACAAGATAATAAAAATACTGGGCATGTTGGCAAGTGCTAAGGTGAATGCAGATTTAGATGTTTAATTATACAGAGTCAATCATGTCTGCAAATCAGACAGCAGCTCAGATCTCACAACTTAATTACTTTAATTTCAGATGAATAACTCGTTGTCATATTTAGTTTGACACACCGGAAAACAGTTAGAAATTATACTAGGGGTGGACAGCCTTACTGCTAGTAAGGTAAGATTTCATGCATCCTTGGTATTATTCAAAATCTGACTGGACAAGGCCCTGAACAACCAGATCCAACTCTGAAATTAGCCCTGATTTGAGTTGGGGCTGGTGGGGTGGTCAGGGGCTCTAGATCAGAGACCTCCATAGGTCTCTTCCCATGTAAACCATCCTGTGAATCTGAGGACATAAATAAGAGTTAAACTACAAGCAAAGACTGAATCTTTCTTGTATAATTTCCTAAGTCAAGTCAGTTGCCAACAACATCTCTCACACAAAAGGCAGCATCAAATATGATGCTCCAGAAGTGTCATGATTCCTTTGGAGGCATCTTTCACAGTTCATTGAACTGCATTTTTACCAGCCAGGGGCACACACATTTTCTGTCTCCTTTGGTCTAAAAGAACCAGATACAAACATCACAACACATCTTTCAATAGCTAGCAAGAGGATCTGTTAAATAACCATCCATTATTCCTTTGACCACTCACATGTCTTGGACAGCTTAAAACGTCCAAGCTGACATTTGCTATTCTGCCTTTCATCTCAAAAAATGCAAGAGGAACAGTATAGGACTCTATTAAAAGAACAATACCAATGAACTTCGTGGCAAGGTTGCGAACCTGGCAACTGATTTCACAGTAGAGCCAAGGCATGCAATAACTGTTAGGAATCATTAAATGTCTCTTACCTGTCCTGCAAAAAGTCCACACACACCAATAATACAGAGAATGTTAAATACAGCAGAGCCTACAATGGTTCCAACGCCTACATCTCCTTTTGTGATAAAAACACCTGCAAAACAAGTTCAAGGCAAGCTGTGTAAATTGGAAAGTACAGGGTTTTTCCTCTAAAATTGCCCCATTAATGAATATAAAGGCATGCACCAGTTCTGTTACTTTTACTCATATTTAATAGGGCAACTTGCAGAGAAAGGTACTAGGGTGAATAAAGGTGGTAGAACTTGCTGTGGGAATTCAGATGTATTGTCTAATGAAAACCAAATGCCTTAGACATTTCTAAGTCACCAACCTCCTGGTCTTGCAAACCAATGTTATGGCAATATACATTACAAAAGACAGTAAGCTCCATGAGAGCATCTTATAGGACACAATTCTGGAAGAAACTACCTCCTGTAAGGAATCCCCTTACCAGTGCTCTGCTCTTCCCCATATCCCCACCCCTACTGACTACAACAGTAAGGGAAGTAGGAGCATGAACAGGAATAGAATCAGAAATGTCTGGCCTCTTGTTATTTGCAAGCTGAAAATGATGTTGCTCAGAATAGGTTATGGGGCTATGTTACAAGCTCCTTTCAGAGCTCTTCTGTCAGATTTGGTTAAAATTGGCCAAGGAGGTTAATGGTGAGGGAGAAGGGAGATGAACTGACAGACACATGCATTGTGGTACTGCATAAATTTTTTTCCTTAGGAAGTCAGCCTAAAAATAACACTCCATCTCCTGCTAGTTGTCAGTCTGTTTAAATTCACCACTTGCTTTTAAGTTTCCAGCAGTATTTTTCTGGCCAGTGCAGTTTATTTTTTTTTTTCTCCACTTTTCCCTTTTCTGAGAAATGTGTTAACCAGAAGTAGGCATGCCCCAAATGACATTCAGTATCTGGTGGATTACACCACAGCAAGATTTTTAGGGCTTCTCTCAGCTGCCTGAAGGAGTCTGATTTTATTTTCGCCTTGCTAGTGTGCAAGCCCAACTGCATAGGCTTCCATTTTAGCTTTCTAGGTTCTGAGGCTTTGATCATCTCTCTCTGCAGAGTATGCAGCTTGGTGTGAATTAATTTGTGCTCTGCCTCTGGTAGATGTAACTGAAATAGAAGGATCTTCTAGAGAAAGTATCTAAGCTCAGAAGAGTTCAATCACTTCTCCTCAGTGACGGAGAGGCCACCTTAACCTCCCATCTATTGTTCTAAAGATTACCTACCACTGGAGATGAGGGCGTATAATACTGCAAGAACACTTTCACCTTTACACCTGTTAGCATACATACAGAATCATAGCAGTTCTCGACTGAAGTCCCCTCATAGCTCAAGGCTGTTGAAAGAACACGCGAGTCTCCTCAAGCTACATACACCCAAGTACTGCTGAATCTCTTGATCACACTTCCCATAAGCAGAGTGCTGCAATGGTAGTGCAATGATCTCACCAACCTGTTGCTGTGAATAAAGGTCTCAAATTCTCTTTTCCTCCTGCTGTGGCTTTCCCTGAAGGAAGCAGTGTTAGACAACTAACTACAGCAGAGGTGATGGCAGAGAATGTCAATCTCAGGACACTGAGAGTTTGCCTGGGGACCAACCCAGGATACTGAGGGCACTAAGCTGTAGAGGTGGTGCAGCAAACAGCATAGGAAGGTGAATAGGAAAGCTGCACATGCAGAGATCAGTGCTCTGCAGTTTGGCAGTGCTACAGCAAGGGAAGGCTAATAGATAGTTAAGGTGAGCTGCCTGCATTTCTGACCTTGGTTTGACTGGTCAAATTGAACTACTTCCAGCATAGCTCTGTTGTGAAATAACAGTACATTTTTAAAAACTCTTCATCTACTGAGGATTTCCCACAATTAATCCTGTGAGTGTCCATGAGGAAAGGGGTCAGGCATTATGACAAACATTATAGGTGCTTAGTAATCCCATTTCAACTCTGAAAAACACTGAGGGAAAAGAGGAGGTTTCAAGAAGCAGCAGGTTAGTTACCTATGACAGATGTAAACAACTCAGGAGCAGAGCTGCCAGCTGCCATGAAAGTTGCCCCAGCCACATCTTCGCTAAGATGCAAGCGCTGCAGAAAAACACATCAGAGTTACTGATTACAACACTGACAGATCGATGGAATTCAACTAGAAACATTACACTGTCTGCAAAGAGTGGGAAACTGCCAGGATACATTTAAAAGTTAAGCATGGGGGAGAAAGTCATCAAAGGCATATATACAAGTTGTGATATACACAGTTTATCTCATCTACTTTGGCCTGTAATGGGCAGAGCTGGAGCTCAGGCTCAGTCCAACCCATGACCTTCTTCCCTGAATACCCTTTCAGCCTTGTGAGATTTAACCTCTCCTCATATCCCTTTCGCATGGGTCATCATCAAAGATACTTACCTCCTACGGCCTTCCACTAGATGTGCCCAGGGACTGTTCTTATTTAAAACAGTGATTTCTGGAAGGAAAAGGACCCTCTACTCTGGAATTTTTGACATATGCTGTTTCCAAAGATTTACTTGGTTAATTGCTTCCTTTATGTTTTCTGCATTCCCCCTGCTCCATCTGTACAAGCTACTGTTCAGCAAATGTGACAAAGCTGTTAAAGACCACATGACTTTTTGGCACCTTCCACAGTTTAATATGAGTAGCTAAAAAAAGCCACCCCCTGCCATACAGTCATAAACTGCTGAGTTGTTACTACACAAAGCTGGCTTACTCACATGCGTGCAAGTCAGCGGCTGCCATTTTACAAGCAAGGGGAAGAGAGCTGAAAGTGGTGGAAATATTTCCCTAGCAGAACCGATGGTTTGAAACATCACAGCCAACCTGACAGGCCAGAGGAAGCCTTCCTCTCCCCTCTGCCTTTCTCAGCTACGCAGGGTTTCTCTGAAGGTCTTTCATTATTAAAGTGTATTTGCAGAGACAAGGCTGCTCCCAAACATTGCAGGAATCCCCCATCTCCAATCTTACCTTGATTGAAGATCCCATCATGGATACTTTAAGCTTGTAGGAAAACTCAACTCTGCCCACTGACCATACTCACATAATAAAGAATTGTGTGTATGCTTCAGGGACAAGTGGAAAGAAGAACTGCCCTAATCAGGAATGCTTTTAAAACAGGAGACCACTGCATTGCTACACTGTTATAAAAGCTTGTGGAACCTGATAAAACATGGCTTTACGGAGGATGATTTTAGATAGATTAAAACTATTATAAAAGAAACTCATAGCAACAGAAGTAGATTCCCACAGACTGAATTCTTCTGCAGAGTTCTCAACGGATGTACCTAAATGGTCACCCTACAGTAATCAGTCCACACCTACATGGTACCTTTTGAAAAGAACACCAGTAAAAGAAACCATCAGTGTTTTCTGTGGGGATGGTTAAACTTAAAGCCATCATAAGTTCCCTTGAGGATAATTTATTGCTATACATATGATGATTAAGCTAATATAATAGACCAGAAAATACTGCCCACTGCATGGAGTCAAAAACATATTCTCTGGTATTTGTACACTGCATTTGCAGTTGACTTTACAATGTTAGTTTTGTCATGTAAACACATTGACACATTGTAATACCAATAACAGAGAGTAAGTAGACAAATATAAGTACAAATTGTTTTAGAAAACAAATGAAAGTCAGGGATTTGGTTGCAAGTACATCTGAACTAAGACAGAACATGAATGTCTATCGTAACAAGTGTTCTTGAACAAATTCTAATCTCTATGCACATATTTGGGAGTATAAATGCCTAGTTGATTTAACTTAACAACCACTTTCCAAACTAGATGGAGCTAAGCCAGAAAAGGGGCATTTATTTCAAAAATAGTGCGTCTAATCTGGAAGCAACGATAAAATAACTATTGGTGGATCTCCAACGCCAAAAAAATCCTCAGAGAGGGGGGTCTGAATTCTTTTATCTGGAATATGACAGTATGTGGTAGCAGAATTACTGATGGCTGATGTTCAGATCAGCAGCAAGTCATTACTGTTTAGTTTGTTTGCACACTATGCAGATTACCTGTACTGCAAAACCCAGTATTGCTGTACTATCTGTGTTCCTGACAAGGGGCTCACTGTCTTATGATTCTTTTTTTGTGAGTTAACGACCAAGAGAATGGCCTTGAAAATTTCACGGGTCTCATCTCATCAGGCAATGCAGGAGGACTGTGGTGGTCTCCCTCGCAGAGAAACCCTGGCTCCCTGAGTCAGCCCACTCACCGTACTGGGTCTTTTTGTGGGGGAATGTATTCAGTAGTGTGAGCAATGGTGGTAGCATCTGCTGTCATTGGGCAGGGATCAAACCTTCCCCTTCCTAGAAAAACAGGCAAGAGCGACTACTACCAAAGAACTACAGAGGCCTTTGCAAAGTGACCCAAGCATTTTCCCATACATTCTTGAGTGCTAACATCAAGGACCAGCCATGAAAAGCTGGATGTTTTGAAGGCGAGCTGCTCTGGACTGATAAAACGAAAAGTTGGTTGGAGCAGGAAACAAGAATGCTTATGTCTTTTGCTATCATGTAATTGCAGAACTGCTCAATTATGCATAAAATACATAAATAACAAGACAAAGGTCAGCTATGGGGTTGGGTGGTTTGTTTGTTTGTTTTGTGTGTGTGTGTGTGTGTGTATTTTTCTGAGAGAAAATGAAGTCGGAGCAATAGAAAAAATAAAACTCTGATACGCTTATATAACCCATTTTGATAATCTCTAAAGACACAGGATCTTTCTTCTGAACAGTAACTTCTTAACAGAAGTATGCTAGACATACTATTCTATTGCTATGCTTTTTTTTCTTTCACACACAATTAGGTAAAGCTTATTATCACCTCATTTTACTGGTGGTATTGGTAACACAGTGGTTCATAACTGTTAGAGCATATGAAGAGTTGTTCCATAACACTGAGACAATAACAAATGAAGATATAGTCAACTGAAAGTGGCCTTCTAGGAACAGGGGGTTGTAAATATTACATTGAAGTCACATGGGGAGGGTGTTTGCTTTTTAGACATTAGATGCACATGCAAAACTAAACACTCTGAAAACTTGTTAGGAGAACAAACGGTGCTGTAACTTCTGCCACTTGCACCTTTATCACTGACAAGTGTTTAAGCCTACAGACCTTCTGTAGAGAGAGCCTAGAGAGGCTAATGATGGTAAAAGGAGAGGGACTCCTCCAGTCTCTGAACCTCTGATTTGTAACTAAGTGCGCCACCGGCAAAGTTAGGAACTGTGAACACTGTATATGGTGCTTCCTATCACTATTTGTAAATGCAGCTGAGAAACAACGTTTCTATTGACCAGTGCAGGAAATAGAGGTACTGAAAAGTGAATAGCTGATCCTAGGCCACATAGGAGAGTTAGTGGCAGAGTTATTACAGGAGCTAGCTCTCTCTAGACCCAGACCAGACCTCTGCCGTAAGCAAGGCCACATGGTCAAAATGTATGTGTAGATGGGATCTAATGAGTGCTCAGTAGGAAAAAAAAAATAATTTCCCACAATCTTCTGGCTCTATCTGTCTCTCTGCACAGCAGGCCTATAGATGGCACCCCAAAATGCAAGCCTGTCCTGGACATTACCTCCTCATCTCAGGTTTCATCCATCTACAGTGGCCTGAGCTGGTCTTCTGGACCCAAGTTTCCTTGCTCTGGAGAGGGGAGGTTAAATAACTCAGCATGTCTGCATCTCCAGCATCCTAAATCCCCACTTTCACAACCCTGTCTACTTTTCTGGTAACACCAGGCTCCCTTCCCCTAATCTCATAAACTGTCTGTATTCAGATTCAGCCTAGATTCTCCTAGAGAGCTCAGGAACTTCTCAGGACAGAACATCCTGCCACATGTTATCATCCGTCAGTCACCTGAGTATTTATGCACCAAAGCAGTGGGAGTACCTCGGGACTTATTTTTGATGAAGAAAACCAGGCAGTGTGTTAGAGTGCTGAACTACAAATATCAAGTTACTTTAGAGTCAGATTCTATTAGAGCTGTCATCACAAATGATTTCTCCTGTCATCTCCCATGCCCCTTCTTTAGTCCCAGTTACAGCTGTGCTGAGCGACACTTACTAGCGGGCAGACCAGCAGGCATCTCCTCCAGATGACAGAGATGTCATGCTGGCAAGAATGAACCATATTGTCTACACGCAGCAGAGATTTCTTTGTCTGAGACTGACACTGGGGAGGGCTTGCTTCATGTGTCACTTCAGGCACATGGTCTGTTTTTCCTGCCGCTGTCTGAGCTGATTCAGGCTAAGACACAGTCCCTGTCTCCTAAAATTTCTGCACACCAGCCTTAGGAAAAGAAGGATGGAGCTCCTTGCAGTTGCTGGAAGTGCTGAAGATTGTCTTTACAGCTGACCTGAACCTAGTGCTCTGCAGCATCCTGAATCTAAGTCAAGCCTTAATTTCTGTCCAAAGCCAAGGCAGTCAAGCCCAGCTCCACAGCAAGTCAGCTCAAAGCAGGCCTACCTTGGCTGGGCAGCGGGAGGGAGGTACAGCTCGCTGGTCCCATGGGCAGTGTGGGGCAGGACGCAGCTTTCAGGCCACCGGCTAGGAGCTTTGCACCTCTCCCTTCGTCTGCATTTTTACCAATGCATCTAAACTCTCTCGTGCATTCTTTTCTTTCCAAGTCTGATGCTTGGGAGGTTTCTAAGTTTTAAGTTAATGCTGTATGAAACTCAGAAACACCCCGTAGATCAGTATTTCCTTGCAAAAGTCAACAGATAAAATGTTATTAGCCTCCAAGTCATGGGAGAACTGAGCACCATGCCCAAATCCATAACTGAACTGAACTGCTGCTCCTTACGGGCAACGCACACCTTCACAACCCTCTCCCAGCCCCTAATGGTTGGACCTTACCTCCAGGGCACAGTTCCATCCACAGAGGGGGCAGAGCACAGGACAAGCTAGCAGGCTCTGCTGGGCTCACCGCCTGGAAACCTGCACTGCAGCCAGCATTGTCACAGGAGCCTGCAGGGTCAGGGGGAGGTGGAGTTTGCGAATCACTGCTACAGACAATGTGCTTTTCCTATGTTATACATGGTCTCCGTTTTTCAAGAAGTGAGATGCATATATAGGCAGTGTTATTTAAGAGGAGACTGTTAATTTTATGAGGGAATATCAACCAAGTTCACCCACCAGGAGACATGCAGCCCATCTCCTGCAAGCGAGAACTATGAAGCTGAGCCAACTCACACAGCCAGTGCTGAGCAACTAAACAAAAAGCATGGGGAACAGTCTAAGACAAGAGTAAATACACCATCATCACACGTTCGGGCTCTCAGGGAGAATTGCTGCCGAAACAGCACACAAACTCACGTACAAATTTCTAACACTTACTTCACAAATCTTTTCCAATGAAGGGACGAAGAAATCATCGCAGACAATTGCTAAAGCATAAAACATATACATGGCCTGCAAAAGAGAAAAGAAAATGTTGAGTTTGGAGACTGTCAAGCAAAGAAACTGAACTGCAGTGTCCCAACTTATCTTAGTCTTGTTTTGATATACATTTGTAAAAAAAGTTTTCTCTTGTGAGAAAACTTTATGGGGCCCTGTGGGGTTTAACAGAAAGATTATTAAGTATTTAGATAAAAGTTCTATCAAGCTATCAGAAACTGCCAGCACTTTACCATAAAGACATTAAAAAAAAATAATCTCTGGATATTACTTAATTGCCCTTAATTGCCCTCTCTGTTGTGTAGTGCAAAGCTTTTTTATTATTATATTCTGTGAAAATCTGGATTATTGAGGAGCAGCAGCTTTTGAAATACTAGTGTTCTGAAAAAAAAAGAGGAAAGGAGCTTGTTTTCTGCATGTTATCTGGGACAAACTAGCAGAGTTTTAAAGCCAAGTGTTCTGCGCAACAGGGGAAGTGGGAGAGAAGAGAGCACAACTGTACCCTTGGACGACCTGTAAGACAGGCCAGCACTTGTCCTTTACAGCACTCCTTGGTACGAGGCATGCAGCATATCTATTTCATTTGGCATTCCCATGAGGAACCAGAAACAATCTATCTGCGCATGCTGCCAAAAAAACTGTTGCAAGAGATACTACCTCACCATCTTGGCTCTCATTCCTAGCAGACTATGGTATCAGCAAAGGTTTATTTATTGCTGCATGCATGTAAAAGCACATGTATGTGAGAGATCCTTAAATTGTATGCATGTAAACAGAGAGGTGAGGCCCCGGACATAAGCCTGGAACAGACTGCGCAGCAGCAGCCAGATATGTCTGGAACAAGGAGTATGAAGGGCTGCGCACGGTGAGGCAGGAGAAATGGACACCTGAGCTCCTTCTTCATTCCCCTGCTGTGATCGCACTGCCCACTTCTGGTAGAGAAGCGCCCCACTAGGAGCTGCACCCTGTGCACACAGCCCTTCATTGCAACCCATTTCTGATGTCATTACAATTTTCCGGGAACAGGTTTAAATGCCCATTCCCCACCAAAAAAATAAAAAATAAAATCAACTTGCTAGAACATAATTATTTAATTATTACTCTACTGCAAAAAATCAATAATTTCTATGAAAATCTCTGCCAAACAATCTTTTCAAGCTCAAAAATAACCCAAATATACTTGTTCAGTATTAGAGATAGGAATTTCATCACAATGGATGATTTTAACGCCAATTTGAAGATTCAGTGCTGGACAGTTAATTAGGTAAAGGAAGCAAATGCCTCACAAACCTTGTGCAAAGGAAGCAGCCTCTGAGAGTTAAGTGACCAAGTCCCATTGAAATACAATGGATAGCAGGTGCCCAACTTCAGCCTGGATTTTTTAATATGCTAATCATATTAATCTGCCTGGGCCATGCTGGCATTTTTCTTTCCCAAATGCACAGCAATGCCTTTCAAGAACACTAACCTGTACACCATCATCCCTCTAAATTGAGTGCACTCTCTGTATTTGATATAATCTACAGTCACAGAGCGCTGGGCATCATATGTTTCCTTGGGATTCCTGCAATCTGCTATGGTTGTGATAGCCAAATTCTCCTGAACAAAGACAGGTAGATAGAAAACAGACAGCCAAAAGCAGATAGCATGCCCCCCCGCCCCCCCAAGTTCCCACACCCTCTGCCAGATCAGGTCATTTCAACATCTACCTCAATACATGGTGCACAGTCTTCTTCTCCTCTGTGCTCCTACTACTTTTTCAGATCATGCAGAACTCCTGCATACTACGTGGTATGCTGCAGGTAGCTTCAGCCTGGACAGAAACCAGGTGCCAAGTGTCCATCAGTTTAAGTTCAGGCAAATGTTTCTGAGAGTTTTTAAATGAGTGCTCAAATGACGTGACAGGTGGTTTTGCATCATCTCCAATGTTAATGATAGCAGGAAAGCATACCCATGTCCCAGTAACCATACATGTGTAAAAAAAGCTACATTTCATTCATTCTAATGATTTTTAGAGTGTACAATCACAAGCCAAAAAGGTGACAATGGAATTTTCTTTTGTCCACTCTGTCTTACGCATTTGTAGGATCAGGTACAAGAGAAAAGCTAAAAAAGGGGGACTGAAATCAGGAAGGAGTGGAAAAAATGAATGTGAAGAAACTACCACCACACTTTCTCTAATCCTTTTGGAGGTGCTGGGGAACACCAAGCTGCCATGCCTGCTGAAAGCACTGACCAAAGCCTGCTAAATCAGGAAGACTGCTGTGGGCGACTTCAGCAAGTTTTACACCAGGCTGACAGAACAGATCAGGCTGAACCCATACTGACTTCAGCATTTATTTTTAATGACCTCATTGTTGTCACAATTCTGGTTATAGCTGGGAGTCTTTCCTAATTTAATTGGCTTGAATGCAATACAGGATAAGGAGTCCAAATCTATGGAGTATCTTGTGAGAAAACAACTTGGTTCACAAGCTAAAATACTGGCAATTACCTTTGGTAAGTGAACACGTGATGACAACATTGCTTCCTTGAAAGTGTTTTTGTTCGTTTGTTTGTTAACAAACAAAAATAAAGCTTAAAGTTTGGGCCAGCAGGAGCACACAAAAAAAAATAAATTTTATCGCAAGTCAGACTTGTAAAGATATAGGTCAGACAGCAGTCCAGGCTACTTAATGTGGAAAGAAGGAAGAGAGCCAGCATCAGGGCAAGCAACTCTGTTCCATATGTCAAATATGGACAAACGCAAACAGCATGGCTTTAAGCTTTTGCAGCCAATTAGGTGGTTTGAGCTTCCACCCAAGTTCAGCTGTGGCTCTGTTACTGTGCCAACTGCTTGCTCCTCTGCTGGCCAGCCTCTCTCAGCTTCATGTGACTATGTGGTGCTCCCAGCTGGCATATACAGGCACACCTGCACTCACCTGGGGTGCGGGGTGACACCAAGCCACTGCATCCCTGTTCCAGCCAGCACTGGTGGCACCTAGGAGCACTCACCCAGACTGTGTCTGTGATGACACTGGATGACACAGGGAGGTGAGCACTGAAGTGCCAGCTGTACATTAATGAACTTGCCTCTTTCCCCTACAAGCAAAGGGGCAAACCCCCACAGCTTCCCTAAATCCTAAACACAACTAGGGCTTCAGTGATCCAGCTGGTTGTGAACCTGGCTGGGCAGAGCCAAAGGAAGAATTTACATTGCAAAGAAGGTGAAACCAATGTGAATCCAAGGGGTCGCATTGCCTCAGCCTTCGACAAACACAAGCAGGCTTCATATGGCTCAGGAAGGCAGCAGGGCAGCACTGCTGAAATCAGCTCCACCTGCACGCAGCTACTGGGGACAAAGGCAGAGCCTGAAGGAATGTGGATGGGCTGGGGTAGAGCTGAAGTGAAAGGTGTAATGGCAATGGAGTGAGATGATGGGGAGGACAAGAAGTACGTCTCAGCCCCAAGCACTGCTTGGTCGCATTCGGCTAAAGTGAAGACATTAAAATCTTTGAATAGGCAACCTTCTTAAAAGACACTTCTCCTCCCAAAAAGGCCATTAAAAAAATGATGGAAATATAATGACCCTGTATTAAAAGATTATAAATTCCAGATTAAGTATTACATTGGGATTGGTTTTTAAATGATGCTTCAAATAAACAAGCATCAGAGAAGTAATTGCAATCTCCACGTGAAAGTAGATTAAACATCTTACTTGAAAAACATATTCTGCTGCTCAGGACATTGGTGATTATTGCTCACATTTGTCCAGCATCCCTTTGAATTTCCTGCACCAGTCTCCATCCTTGCATTAGAGCCTCCTTTACTGAGCGAAAGCCAGAAACGTTCCACAGGAACGTCTAAGCGCTGTAGGAGGCAGCAGCTTCACTCCGAGAGTAGGGGGGGATCAAAAGGAAACAAGAAAATTTTGGTCAGTATGATATGGAATTATGCTGAGCACCTCTTCAATCACAGCCAAATATATTTTAGGGCACTGTGGTACAGGAACACTGAGGGTTTAGAGGGTAATGAGGTAGCAATGAGGCAGTTCAGCAGATGTTTAGAGAACACTCTCCCAAGCCAGAGAAGCTGCTGTGGACAGACCGAAGGTGCCTGCCAGAAGATTTACAGAATGGGAGCAAAAGCCTTGGGATGAGCAGTGGTGAAAGCGCCTACCTGACTCCTCCTGGCAGCTGAGCTGTGCCAAGGGACAGAGGATGAAGGACTTGGCCTGCCTCACAGCTCATCCCTTCCACTCCCATCCAAGCCCCATATGACTGCAAGCTCTGTCAGCCACGTGCCAAGTCATCTTCCAGCTGAAGGATCGAACCACGCTAGCCTTATTATCCAACCCTCCCCAAGCAGCCAGTGCTAGCAGCCATTGCCCACCCCAACACAATTCCATCTCTGTTCCATCCAGTGGGTGCTGAAAAGGCAAGGATGGACTTCCAGCCTGAAGCAGCATTAAATTGAAGAAAGAGCTGTATATATTTTCCAGATACAGCACGTGATTGGAGGTACCAAGCACAGGTCCCATACCTACAAGGCTCAGATACATACTTACCTTTCTACTTAAAAGTTTGTTCTCAACAGTTAAAGATGTCACAACTGGGAGACATTCATCCCTACTTTGTTTTGGGAAATCTGCTTTATATCACATTACTTTATGAAATAACCAGGGCAGCTTACACAGACTTGGCCTATATAAGGATCTATTCTGTGTTTCACTTTTTTTTTTTTAGTAGCCTGTCTATCGTTAAACTAGTATCTGTACATAATTCTTGTTCATAATTTTCCTATATTCTAATGATCAGGCTGGTTTTAGGATCAATTTAGCTACAGATCTAGAGATTACTCTAAAATGGAGCAATACTCATCCTCAGTAAAGGAATCAAGTTTGACAGAAAACATCACAAGCAGAGCACCACTGTGCCACTGTTCTTGTAGCTCAAACTTCAGGTCTCTTGTGTCCCCCAATACTAGTTGCTTGGATGAGTTGAGCTTCATTGTTTTTCCCATCAACAGGTTCTGCACTTCTTTGGTAAAGAATGCATACGGCATGGTTCTCCTAAGAAGTTAATTAGTTTTGTTTGTTTTACGTGAAATTTGTTTGCCAGTCTGACCTGCTTCACCTCCAAAATGACAACCTGTTATAAGTGATGCACATGCCACCTTGCACCACAGCGCTTCACTGGAACCACTGCAACCAAACACAGAGCTTTCCTTAATTCTGACTACATACAAAACCACCTAGAAGTCCACTAATAAACAGAAATTAAAAAACAACAACAACGAAACAACACAAAACAACAACCAAGCAAGAAACCCACACAGTCCAAGCTCACTCGTAGCAGTGGGCTGTGGTACCAGGATGTGATCAGCAGCAAGCTGTGTATAACTATCGCTTTGTATTGCATGTCATCAGTAAAGTAAGTGTGTTTAGGGCACCACAAAACCATCAGCAGAAGGAGACATCTCTGTGACAGAGAAACACGATCTGGCCGGTCTCTGACATGGCAACAAGGAAAGACAGGACGGGTACAGAGTGACCTGAATTTTCTGAGCCGCTTGCAGCCATTGGCAGGAGCCCTGTTAGTGCAGCTCATTCCCAGAGCTGTTCCCCCGACAAACCTCTGCAGGTGCAGGCAGGAAGGATCCCTGCAGCCACTCATGCCTGGGCTCTGGCAGGAGCTCACCTGCTGCTGCACACCAAGACGCATACCCACGCAGGCACACGCAGACGGCTCGTGTTCTGGCACTGCAGAGCACTGGGAAAAGGGGACACCGTGCACAAGACTGCAATGAAATGGGGATCAGCACGTTCTGGGACCAGTCTGCAGTTGGGAGGAAAGGTAGTGCCCATCCCTCTGGGCTCTTCTGGGGGAACCCACAGCAACACCCAAACCCTCCTTCTGCTGCAAGCACTCATATTACAAGTGCCTGAGTGAAACCATCTCCCGCCCCTGGTTCTGGAAGTACCAGGTGCCTACCACTGAGTGTCCACACAGGCATCAGCATGAATCCACCAGAACAAATCAAAAAAGGTAAAATGCTATGAGAACATCTAGAAATCTACATCCCTTTGGGGACAACGTTAAGATTTCAAAATGAAGCTCTCAAGTACCGGGGCACTCCCAGATTGGAGGCTTTATGTTTAATCCTTTAGTAACGAACAGCACTGGACTCTAAAAAGCCAGACCCTGGTTCCCTCCCATTTGAACATCCCAAATGAGTGATTTAGTGGGCATGATGTTGTTTGTGATAACATGCCCTCTTCTCAGAGAGGACATGACAATCATTAATAGCAGTCAAGCAATCAGCTGATGAGCTCTGAAGAATTACCTAGGGGAAAATTAAACATTATAGCTCCAAACCAGCAATACATTTTCATTGGCCCACTTTCCTCTTGAACTGAAGTGTTTTACATTTCTACTGACTAAAACTATTGCTAAATTGCTCCTGCCCAGTTGCTCTTAGGTTTTTAAAGTGTTTAGTAAGTTACTATTATCTTTGTGAAACATCAGAACACGTTAAGTAATTCTTCACAGCCTCACTGCAGGATGTGCTGAGGTGTAAGACTTTCTGTTTTCACTGTCATTAAACAATAGGGGGAAGATGCCTTGGGAATCCCCTGAAAGGCTATTTAATGCATCCCCCCAAAGTCCCAGTTCATACAATTTGACCCCTGGTTCTCTGTTTTTTTTTTGATAAACAAGTTTTACCTTGATGTCTTTTAGAAAGTAACATAAAAATGTTGGCAAAAGGGGATTGGGAGAAAGAGAACAAGGTTTTAGTAAAATAAATAAAAACAGTTTAACAAAGTCTCTTTCATTTTACAGCTCGGTCTCCTCAAACCTGCAGAGACAGTTGGTTCTTTCTGCATCTTTTCCTACAAAGTGCAGTTCTGTGCGTGCTCTAATTTGATCAGACATTTGGTAACTGAATTGCTTGAGGGTAAAATCAGAATTGGAGATTGATTACCCCAATACGATGACAACCCCTTTCAATCAAGACTAAAGAGACAGGTTGCTAAAAGTTGACAGTTGTCTTTTTTCAAAGTATCAGTTCTCTCTTTGACAACAGGTTACAGATACTCCACGGTAAGAGGAGACAAAGCATTTGCCATTGCTCTGTCTGCTTCCTACTGCATCCAACAGGCTGGACCAGGCCCAAAGACAGGAAAGTTTGTCCTGGGGATTCACAAGTTCACAGCTCAGGGCAGAAAGACACCGGGAAACTTCTCAGCTGATGCCCGTGGTCATGGGCTGTACACCTTCCAGCAGCCTCAGCAGCGAGGGTTTGTCTGGAGCCGCGTAGTTCTGGAGCATGCCCGTCTGAACGCAGACTTGTCTGTGGTGGGTTTCTGGACAAGACAGCCCATGGGCAGTCCTGCTAGCTGGGCAGGGATCATCCGTTCCACCCACCACATTATTCAGAGCCAATAAAGCTACTGAAGGGAACCAGAGCGCACCAAGGGACTGAAGCATCTGCTTGCTAGAGGGGAAGTGACCAGACATGCTTCTGTTGGGACAACAGATGCTTACATCTAGTTCTTACTAAAAACAGATTTTTCTTTTTATTCTGAAGCAGGTAGTTCACCTTTGATTTTCAGTCCTCAAAAATCTGCTTTGTTGTATGTTAAAGTATGTTCAGCTTGTTCAGAGCTGACAAAAAGGCTGTGGAAAAACAAATTATCTTGAGAGCAATTATGAAGCCCAAATCATAATTTGAAATAGACTGGAAAACAGCCCAATTCACAGTTTATGTAGTCAACTGTATGAGAATACTGTGTGATTTCACTGTTACTAATACTGAAAAAATACAGTCCAGGTCTTGCCTCTTTTAAAAAGCCTGGAAAAACACATGTTGAGGTACAGATTCCACTGAGATTAAGAATTACTTTAGCAACCCTTATTTTTCATGGTCTCATTATAAAATTATTCCTGTAACTCCAGGGTTGTTTTTTTTTAAACATTTTTTGTGTTGAAATCTAAGAAACACAAGTTTACAAGGCAAGAGCATGTTATTATAAACATCATATTTTGCTTAGAGTGGCTACACAAGAGTCTGCAAGCTGTTTTTCATATACAGAGATGAATTTAACTATAAGAATGTAAGCCTTTTCTTAAAAAACTCTCATAACACTTTTCTATATTACCCACAGTAGAGTTACAAGGGGACAAACTATGTACCAGTATTTTCCAAGACCTCGTGATGTGGTTTACACATTTGCCATACAGATTAAGAGCAGATAATACAGCTTCTTGCATTAACAAACAATCAAGAGTGACCTTTCCATGTCAAAACACAAAAACTGTGTGAGGCTACGAACACTGCAAGAGAAACAAATAATCAGCATCTAGCATGCAAACAAACAAATAAAACCCATTGGCCAAGATGCATGTTACATCGTGTGTGAAATTCCACACAAGGCGCCGCGCAACATGCTGACTGTGACAGTAAAACTGACAAACGTTCTGAAATTAGGAAACGGCAGGCCAAGGCTGTCTGGGACACATGAATGTTCTCCATGGCTGTTCATTGAGAACCACTTAATCCCAGGAGCACCGTTCCCCACGCCATTTAAACACAAGCCCAAGCTCCGCACCAGGCCCTTGGAGAAGGGCACCAGTCCAGCAGTTGGTGCCAGGAGGGCACAGAGCTTGCACAACGCGGAAATCTGATCCTGGTGGCGCGGGGCTTTTCAAGCTGCCCATGCATGGTGGCCATGGTGGTTTAGCAGCCGGTGGTCCTGTGGCTCGCAGCTGAAGTGGGCACGCACAGAGGTAGGGGAGGACCTGCAGAGTGGACCACAGACAGGCAGGTGAAACCCAACCTGTGGCCTTTACCCCACATCTACAATGGGGCAGCTGAAGATCCACTGAAGATGTCTTTCTCTCCACTAAACACAGAGCAGCTCTGGGTGACTAGCTGCAGCAACGCATGACTCTGAGAGATGGTTTATCTGGATTTTTTGGGAGTATTCTTGTGGGTGCTGAAGAATCCAGCTTAGGTCCAGGGTTTGCTTTCTAAAACATCCAACAGTTAACTGTTCCCATAGAACCTTGGAAACCTTTGGCTTGCCAAAGTCAATAGTGATATTACTCAACAATTTATTGTAGCCGTTTAGCCGAAATAAGATCATAACAGAGCACTCACATTACATGATGCAATACAATCTAATTTATCTTTAAAGAGAAACCATGAATCACTCAACATAGTTAATGGTGACTGCTCATTTAAGTTGACTAAAAATTATAAGATGCTTTTCATTCATTACAAGCAGGTATTTTCTTTGCTGCTTAAGAATGTCTTCTCCCCCTTGACGAGTACCAAGTTGGCAGCACTTCGTAAATTTAGGAGACATTAAAGAAAAGAATCGTCTTTTTCAACAAAAGTTGAAAAAATGATCTGGAGGGAAAGTGCTTCCTTCTGTGAGATTACTGCAGCTGCCTGTATGGACTTGTAACAGTGTCTTGTGACCTAACACACCACGGTTATATCCAAGTAAATTTATTTCCAGTATCCTGAATTTTGACCTTGCTCATACACCGTGTTTACAATGACTTGCTTGGAGCAGAGATCACAAAACTCCAAGCCCAAAACTGCACACCTTTTTGACTAGTAAGACTTTAAAAACAGCATTTATTAAAATCTTGCTGGCCCATTTCTGAACTTTGAAGCCCAACATTTTCTAGAATTCACAGACGAATCCAGGACCACTGTGCAAATGTGAAGTTATGATCACTTCTTAGATGTATTTAGGAAGTAAATACTCACCTCAGCAACTTGAGAGAGGTTTTTGTTTTGTTTTGTTTTTGGCCTGTTGTTTAACTTAGCATGTCTCTAAGCTCTGCATTTGGCCAAGTATAATAAAGACAGTGAAAGGGTCAAAAATCAGCGAGACAACAGTGCAGTGGGGCACATTTGTTTGATGCCACCCTCTGGAGAGTGCCTGCAAAAGCCAGCAGCCAGGACTTGATAACTTCACCAAACTGTCCCAGCATGTCCCATGTGCCAGAGAACGTTCTCCTTGTCCCACCAACCTGGAAGCATCTCCTTGCACAGCAGCATTTGGCAGCGTGGGGTTGCGCTGCTCTGCTGGCAGCACTGCACAGCTGCCCAATAGCTTCAGTGAAGCCCTTTGCATGAGTTCATTCAGCTGACAGCATGCATTCAGGGGCTGCAGTTGGTTGGCCTTTTAGGAGTTATTGTAAAAACTAAGAAGAGAGCATTAACACTATACTCAGATGAGTCACTAAAACTCACTCTCAACCATGACTGAGAACAGAAGGGGAATGTCCGTGTGCAAGAGCAGAAAACACTGTGGGTAGGGAGCGGTATCAGCTGTCAGCAAACATACCGAATCCAGTCCAAACTGATAGGAAAACAAATGCAGTCACAAAACTTACACAAAGGACGTGCAGGATGACAGCTCCATGCCTCCTGTCCTCGTTTGTAAAGATGTCATTGGGGAATTCATGGAGAGCTGCAAAAGGGAAAAAAAAAAAAAAGCCCAGATGCTTTATCAAGTACTCAAAACTGCCACAAGTACTATTAAGAAACATAATGAAAAAAACACTGGAGTCCTTCTGTGGGGCAAAGGCTCAGCAATCTCACAACAATCACACCTATGGGCCCTTATGCACAGGCTCTTTGTTCTGCCTTGGTGTTAGCTTAGCATAACTTGTCTTCTGTCAGTTATATGCCTTGCTCCAAGTGTTTGTGTGTAATTTGCTTCCATGGTAACTGCAACTGCATACCTAAAGACACCTTGCAGAGAGCAGATAAACCCCAAGAACACATCACCACGCTCTTTTGGAAAAGTTGAAGGGGAAACAGCAAGAGCTGTTTGCTTGCTAGAGCAAGCGCTAACAGGTCACTCTCAGAAAGCATTTCTAGCTTATGGCTTTGCACCGGAAAATGGATGGGTGAAAGCAGAGGGCAGGTGCTAGAAATATTTCAAATAAACCTCATTTACTGACCAAAAAGTCTGTTGCTAACACACCATTGACCAGTACCCGCACTGAGGCAAGACACAGCCCGCCTCCAAGCACCAGGACTCTGCCTCTGGGTACTCAGCTGCCACTTTTACCAGGATGACAACGCATACACACAGAGAGACACCAGGAAATGATTAGCTAGGAAACAGGGGCTGGGTCTCAGATCCCTCATGAAATAAGCAAAGGGAGCTACAATTAGCACTGTGGGAAAGCAGCACCTATCTCATCTGAATGAATGCCGGCTTGATGCCTTCGCCCTCATCTACACACAGAAAATGATTATTTTGAAGAGGCCGCCAGCAGCTGCCGTGATTCGGTGTCTTGCTCTTGCAGAAGGCATTTCCCCTGTGCATGTGATGGGGGGCATCGTGTGCGTGCCCGTTGGCCTCCTGAGGTGATGGGGAGGCCAGGGACAGGTGGCTGCTTCAACTGAGCCGCAGCCCAACCATGACTGGGTCTGCAGGGGCTGCCCTATGGTCTCTGCATGTCAGGGCTTCGTCCCCTCAGCCAGCTGCATTCCTCCCTCCTTCCAGCTATTCTAGTTGATACTGTTATATATGGAGTGGCAATTCATGTCAAGAAAATGGTTGATATTAATACAGAAGGAGGAGATTTAGGAATGTGGCCATGGGGGTTGGAAAGCCCCATGGTTGAGATAACATTAGACTCTTAACGATGAGGCCATCAGGAATGTAAAAGAGTTTAGAGGGAACAAAGAAGGGTGATTCAGGAGACTCCATGCTGTCTGGGGTTTCTTGTTCTCCAGCCATTAAGGAATGGATGTTTATGGGTGTTTGCTCTTGTTGTTACATTCAAAGTTGTTTGATCAATGAAAAGTTGCTTGGAAAAGAACTGTGGGGAGAAAGGTATAAGAGGGGAGCCTGCCCTCAAGATAAAGAGAAGGCAACATGAAGTTACATCAATAAAGCAGCAGGAAAAAGAAGTGGAGAGGAACAGGATGGCAGAATGGAGATCAGGACGGGAACAGGCACTTTGATTGCCTCATGAAGACAGGTTCGGCCAAACTCAGCAAACTGCTCAGAGAAGCTCGTACAGAAAGTCGCTGGAAATGGGCACACTGGAGCTGGAGAGAAGCTCGAGCTGAGAGAAGCGGAGCCGCGCACACAACTGCCCCTCGCTGGTAAGCAGCTGCGCATTATGGGGAATCATACGTCCTTAGGAACAAAGACTGTCCTGGTAGCCTTACAGCTTATTCTCCTTATTAACAATTGGACATTTTATGGGCCTGAAATACGGGACCAAATTGATGTCAAGGTGTGGGACTCTGCAACTAAAAATGGCAAGGTTGCAGTGGGATTGCTTGGCACCTGGCAAGCAGTCTCTGAGGCCTTAAAGAGCCGTGTGGAGCCACAATCACAAACGTGTGGCTTGCCAGACAGTGAGGGAGCTGCGGGCTCCTTTACTGATCCGACTGCTACGCCATGGGCCCCTCTGCTGCCACAGCCATCGAAGGCTTTTGCTGTTACCCCCCCCTGTTGACCTGGACGTGCCTTTTGACCCAGGCCTCTTGGCCTTCACAAGGAGATGGACATGTTTTTCTTCAATCTGAGAAGAATGGGATACATAAGGCCTGAAGAATGGAAAATGGAGACTGTTAAGTTATGGAACTTAAAGGATTGTTTGTTACCTATCCTGATTGTACGTATGTATAGGCATACTTGGGTTATTATGTAAAGCAATGTTCTGTATACATGTATTTAGAATGGTTTGATGTTCGTGTGTGCGTGTTGGTGGAGCATAGACTGCCCGCACACCCAGCGCTGTTTACTTGCCTTTTATAGCTTTTATAGCTTTTATACCTTTTAGAAATATTTGTTTTATAAATATTACAAAATTCAGATTGAGTTGAGACTTCATTTATAACACATGGATGGAGAAAGGCAGGCCAGAGACCTCCTGAAGACCACAGTTCATCAGAGTAACACATATCTGAAAGGTTAGAAGCGATTTTTCTGTGAAGCTGCTGTTCTCTGTGCCACAACAACTGGCAAGAGCACCCATTTTCTCTGCATACTCTTACCATGCTTGACCAGAGATGGTCAATTAGTTTGTGTAAAATTGCCGAGCCTCAGGTCCTGGCCTTAGCCACAGACCCCACAATCAGAGCCATGGCAAGGCAACAGCTATTTACCACAGAAGTCCAAGGACAGTATTCAAGGACTCCCCTGGCATGGCCTCTACACGTTCCCAATAGCAGTTATTTCCTTGCAGCAAACTCAAAGGCAAAGTCATTATTGTTCTGAATGAAGGATGAAAGTGTTTACTCTGCAATAATGCTGTACTACTCAGGCATACTCCATGGTCTAATTAGCCTCAGAAACAGCATCTGTCAGTAGAAGCGAACCGTGAAGAGACTTCATGCAGAAACATAATTATTTCAAATAACAATAAGATAGAGCAAGAGAAAAAAAACACCATCATCTATATCAGATGCTGTTTAATTCAGGATAAGTGGATCCTGTTTCTGACCTCAAGAGTCTCACCATGAATTTAGGCTGTTTCTTGGAAAATAGAGTTTTACCTTGCTTCTCTGTGATCATGTTATCAGCACCCAAAGTCTCTGTTTCAATACAACTACACTGCCAGACTGTGGCCTTACTAAATGATGCGATCTTCAGAGTTTCTTTATATACTTCTCACCACCAAGAGAAGTTTAAGACTTTCAATTCTCAAAAAAAAAAATATTTTTTTTTTGAAATCATCTTCCTGTGACTGAGATATATCCCCAGTGTTCTACAACACCTTGCAGTCATCAGCTGCCCTCAGGTGGCTAAGCTCACACAAACGAAAAAAGAAGGCAGTCTACATGGTCAGAAGGTGATGTGCTAAAGGTGTCAACTCCAATTCCTTCCACGTTTTGAAACTTCAAGGTGGCACACTTTGCATACAAGCAGGACATGTTATAAAATGGAAGTATTCATTCACTGAGGATGCTGTGACAGGTAACAACGTAGGACAGACCCAGAAGAAGATACTCCCTTGATTGCCTGTCAGCAATATTACCCACAGTAATCTAAATGTGAAATGCAGCTGCTGTAAACCCTGTCTTGAGCAATCAGCAAGGGTATGCACAGACAGAAGAACTGAACCGTACATGCTCTGGTGCTTGTACTTCTCTCTAAGCATCCCCTACTGCTCACTTCTAGAAATGGGGTGCTAGGATAGGTGGCTGTCACACCTGTTTCCTAGCTTAGGCAGTTTTCTAAATGACCAGAGGAGAAGAAAAGGACATTCTGGAGATTGAAGGGAGGTGATGGAGGTAGAGCTATGACCTCGTGGTTGCTCAAGCATGCTTCTGCTCCCTTCCTCCTTACTGCAGAGAAAAATACCAGCTCCAAAGTAACGAGCTTACACCTAAAGGAGGTTTGCAGTTCACCTGGTATTATTACCAGGATTAAATCCCACACAGTCATAAAGCCTTGGAAATGGCAAGCATCCAGAAAAGCTGATGGCCCGCTGTGCCAATCCAGAAAATGGCTCAGCAATTTAGTTTGTTCAATGTATCTTCACTACAAGCAATACGTTTTTGCTAGATTAGCAATTCTCTTTCCAAAGTCAAGTAATTGGTGTAACAATCAAAAAGAGCATACAATACAGTTGGATAACCTTTTGCAAATACGGTGTTGCAAGTCACTTGAAGACAAATCACTTTCATTTACTCAAATGCTTTATTGCAGTTCTGGATGTTAATTGAATTATAAAACACTTAAAGACAGTCTGCCAATTAGGGTGTGCAAATGGCTTTTGGTAATAAGCTGAAAAGTGAGTGTGAGGAGGATGTTCTGGCATTCCAAGTGCTTCCTTGGTAATTCCAGCTCTGAATTGCACAATAAATGCTGAAATAATAGTTTTCTTCTAATGGTCAGTTACACACATTCAGCCTTGAGTCAGAAAAATCAAGCTGTTTTTTTTTTTTTCCAGGCTTTCACATCATTATCATTAATAAAGCTTCAGCAATTGGAATTTAATTAGCAATTCCATAAATGATTAAATGGAAAAATAATCCAGCTAACTCTCACAGCTCTGCTGTCTGTGAAGCAATAACTGAGCAAAAAGTAGTTACATCAATTTTATTACAAATGTAATAAGCAAGAATGTTACCCAAGCACTGAATATGAGGAAAACGTTCTTGTTTACATAAGCAGTCTTTTGACCAAAGACTCGGTTTATTACTTTTCACTGTATCCTTAAAGCAGTGGTAAATGTAAGGGATCCTAACCGACTGGTGGGAGCTACAGGTGAAGTACAGAGGGTGACTTCAACCTGCTGACAATGGAGGAGCATCCGAACACCCTCTAACCTGTAGTAAATACCATTCCAGATGCAGGCAAGGCCATGAAAACACAGCAGTAGCACCAGGTAGGAGGGCTGAGCCCAGGGGGTCCCCAGGAACCCGAGTCAGAAATGCTGGGCCAAGGCCTGGCTCTGACTCACCCACCGTGCTGGGACAGCCCCTCACCTTGCCCTGGTGCTGGCGATGTCCCACCACACAGCAGGACTCCTAGGCCAGGGCTTTAACTCTCTTCAGAAACAGAGCTAGTGAGGTCAGGATGCCCTTCAGCCTCCAGCACCAGCACATGTACTGTGCCAGCCACACACAAAGCTGTCAAAAACATGCTCAGGATGTGATGTGCAACCTGAGGCAACTGTTCAGACAAGTACCAGCACAAAGGCAAGAGTTTAAAAAAACAAAGAAAAAACATGGAAGATGCAAGACAATGAGGTTAAAAGAGAGGAAAGGAGTCACATTTTCTCTGCACAATATTATTATGTGAAAACCAAATGTTTTCATTACAGTTTTGTTTAAGAAACTTTCCTGATTGTTCACCAGACCTAAGACATTACAAAGGAAACACGGGGAGGTACGCTTTTAGCCCTATGCAGAACCATTTGCTAACACATAAACATATGCTTCTCTCTCTCTCCTGCAGCTGCCAAGGAAAATTTAGCATGGCAATTCTTAACAGACACGATGAAAACCCTATCCCTTCATTTAGAGTCTGTGCCTGTTCAAGGAGACTGAAGTGCACCTAAGGTAAAAGCATGCAGAAAAAACAGTGTGAAAAATAGAACAGGCTTGTAGCTATGGGAAGGAGATGGGGAATCCTAGCCATCCTTTCTGTGAACAGTAGAAAGATTTAATCCTTGCTCAGGTTCAGGTTCCCACCCCCATGCTGTAAAGAAATGCACCTCCTCATCTGAGAAAATCTCTTGTGACTGTCATTGAATTCTCTAAGACACCGTCTGAACACAAATGATTTTAGTTGCTTAGACTTGGATGCATGCAATTATAAAATAATGTATGTAAATTTGAAATCTGCTGCATTTTTATGAGATGCATCAGGTGCAGATGAGTACAGATAAGAGAAGAGCTCTGCGAAACACAGGAGCTCCTTTCTGAGAAGAAATAAAGGATGTTGCTGGTACACTACTCCAACAACAGCTGCCCTATTTAGCTAGTATAGAAGCTCATAGTTTGCTATTTTGCTTAACAGAGCACTCAGCTTTTGTACAGAAAATAGGGGCAGATTTTGCCAGGCTTATTTTGATTGCACTGGAAAAAAATCAACTCTGTCAATGAACCTAAACTCAAAGAACTAAAAATTTCTGCCTAATTGATCCACTCTTGTCCTGCAGACTTTGAGGGTGTTTGTCCTGAAAACTGCAGAAGAGCATGGTCTTTACGCAAATTCCGCACCAATACCAACACCACCTGCGTGGTACGATGCTAGCTGCCAGAACAGGGCCATGGCCCTTACAGCAGCAGCACAGCACCCAGCACTTGCCAATTCCTGCCTTCAAATGCCCACAACTCACCTTTGGTTTTTGGGTAACGAGAGGTACCTTCTCAGAAAACACAGCTAACGAGTCCACAGCTCAGCATGCGTTTTTTGTTGTTAAGGTGCAGTCAATCTTGCAGTGGCAAAATAGCATTCCTAGTACATACAAGGGTTATTAGAATTGGGCAGTAACTGGAACTAGGTGGCTCCATCAGCAAGTTATGAATGAGCTTTGTCAAGGAGCCCAAGTAATAGTGGTGCAGACCAGCACAGGTGTAATGAGCTCTGCTCCTCTGCATCGGGGATCCTGCCCTAAGGGATGCCACAGCCCCCGAGCACGAGGCACTCCTGGAGAGCACTCATGAGGACATGGCAATACATGCTTCCCATCCAGACTCAGACAATTTTGTATCTGGGCTTGATAGAGGAAAAGTTATTTTAGTCGTAATATGAGCTGTAATAAATTATTGTCTTTTTATTCTAAATCAGCATGCAATTCATTAAAATTGTAATCCTGTTCAGCCTTGGTGCTAGATGACTTAAAAAATGATCCGCATTTCCACTCCGTTCAGAGGATTTGCTGGCGCAATACAAATTTGCCTCTGTCAGAGTCAAGCTCCTTCAAGGCAGCTCACATGCTGTGCCAGGGAAAAGCACAGAGAGAAAGCACAGAGCTGCTGAATCCTGAATATCAGCAGGAAGCGTTGCCCTTTCAAAACCCTTTTCCCTGCAACTCCTTTCCCTCTCCTACCTGATGTTTCCCGCCTGAAGTGTTTCAGTGCTGCTCCCAAGGCTACGGGAAGGTAATGTGGCTCCCAGAGAAAATCCTGGGTTTCCAATGAAGCAAAGAGGGGCTACTGAAATAAACGCCTAACCCTCTGTAGCAAAGGTTTAATGTTAACAATGAACCACTCCTGCTTTAATGACAAGCAAGTTGCTAGCCAACAACTCCGGGGACTGTTGAGATCAAGCATGTGTTATATATGGAGTGGTAATTCGTGTCAAGAAAATGGTTGATATTAATAAAGAAGGGGGAGATGTGGGAGTGTGGCCATGGGGGTTGGAAAGCCCCGCGGTTGATGGTAACATCAGACTCTTAATGATGAAGCAATCAGGAATGTAAAAGAGTTTAGAGGGAACAAAGAAGGGTGATTCAGGAGACTCCATGCTGTCTGGGGTTTCTTGTTCTCCAGCCATTAAGGCATGGATGTTTATGGGTGTTTGCTCTTGTTGTTACATTCAAAGTTGTTTGATCAATGAAAAGTTGCTTGGAAAAGAACTGCTGTGGGGAGAAGGGTATAAGAGGGGATCCTGTCCTCAAGAGAAAAAAAAAAAAAAAAGGCAACATGATGAAGTTACATCATCAATAAAGAAGCAGAAAGAAGGAGTGAAAAGGAACAGGCTGGCAGAATGGAGATCAGGACGGGAACAGGCACTTTGATTGCCTCATGAAGATAGGTTCGGCCAAACTCAGCAAACTGCTCAGAGAAGCTCGTACAGAAAGTCGCTGGAAATGGGCGCACTGGAGCTGGAGAGAAGCTCGAGCTGAGAGAAGCGGAGCCGCGCACACAACTGCCCCTCACTGCTAAGCAGCTGCGCATTATGGGGAATCATACGTCCTTAGGAACAAAGACTGTCCTGGTAACCTTACAGCTTATTCTCCTTCTTAACAGACAGTTTATGATCCTGAAATATGGGACCAAACTGAGGTCAAGGTGTGGGACTCTGCAACTAAAAATGGCAAGGTTGCAGTGGGATTGCTTGGCACCTGGCAAGCAGTCTCTGAGGCCTTAGAGCCGTGTGGAGCCACAATCACAAACGTGTGGCTTGCCAGACAGTGAGGGAGCTGCGGGCTCCTGTACTGATACGACTGCTATGCCATGGGCCCCTCTGCTGCTACAGCCATCGAAGGCTTTTGCTGTTACCCCCCCTGTTGACCTGGACGTGCCTTTTGACCCAGGCCTATTGGCCTTGAAAAGGAGATGGATGTGCTTTTCCTCGATCTGGGAAGAACGGGATACATAAGGCCTGAAGACCGAGTTGCTTGACAACTTAAAGCGAGACATATTGCTCAAAAGGAATGGAAACCGGAGACTTGTTTGTAATCAAGAAAAGGAACGGAAAATGGAGACTGTTGAGTCATGGAACTTAAAGGATTGTTTGTTACCTTTTCTGATTGTATAGGTGTACTCGATTTTAGTATGTAAAAGCCACGTTCTATATATTTAGAATGTTTGATGTGTGTGTGTGCGTGTTGGTGGAGCGTAGACTCCCCGCACACCCAGCACTGTTTACTTGCCTTTTATACTTTTTATAAATATTCTTTTTATAAATATTACTAAATTCAGATTGAGTTGAGACTTTATTTATAACAGACAGAAGGTTAGGGTGCAGAAAGGCCTTGCTTGAAACAATCACATGAGTGGGCTGGAGTAGAGGCACTAGATACCCAACTCCAACCTTTAGGGACCACAGGTACTCACAGTACTGATGGTACATTGTCAGAAGTCCCAGAGACAGCTACTGCTGGAAGAGGGCGTACATGTGCAGCAGTGCTCAGCACCTGGGTACTAGCTCTCACTTAAGCTGGAGGGGTTAGCAGTAACGTCAGGGTCACTGCCTTGCTCCAGAAGCACCCCCTTGACACAGTGAAAACTCAATAACCAAAGTTGTTAAGTAGGTATTCTTTATTACAGCACCGGGTGCATGGGGGATTGCTCCGCCTAACACACACACACTAAGGGTTACTAGCAGTGTGCTTATATTAGTGGGACAAGTACATATTCATTGCATTTCCTGTCTCTTGCTTATTCATCAAGTCTCTGAAGAATCATTAACACAGATTCACACCCCTATCCATGTGCGTACTGGAGTCCTTGGGTGGTTGTCAGGTATACTCCGGTGCTCTTTTGATGAAGGCCAGAAGTCTTCCTCACTGCTAAACTCCTGACCCTTCCTTTCTTTGACAGACTTCATCAGTCAAGCCAGTTCTTTCTGGTTTCAGTATCTATGCACAGTCTTTTACTCTTTTGTCTTTGGGGTTGTTAACATGCAAGTGTGCTAGCTATGACCTAGGAACCAACATCCTTTAACTTGTTCTCTGTCTCACCCTGAACCCCATCATCTCTGGCAGGCCCTGCCAAACAAACGAGAGGGAGCAGGATGCCCCAGAAGCCTGTCCCAACACAGGGCAGCCACCCACTAGGGAGCGTAGACTTGCACCTAACTCCTGGCGGCCGCAGCCTTGGCACACCTCGGCACACCCAGGAACTGCTTCAGTCCTGCAGGACCAGATAGCAGGGGGCCTTGAAACCTTTGCTTGCCTTTAGATGTAGCAAGAATCATCCACGTTCTCTCAGGAGGAGAGAAGGGCAAAGTATTTTTTTCTTCTTTTAAATGGTGCTTGCACTACGGTGGCTTGGCCTAGGATTTGAGAGAGCCAAGCTATGCTGATGTATCCATAACAAATGTGCTAATGTTTTACTGTTATCACCACTTAACAACTGACAACAAGGAGCCTAAACACAGCAGGGGGGGTATGGCACACCTTTATAAATCATGCAGCGTCCCCACAGCTGAGGGCACCCCTATGTGCTGCGACAGCTTCACAAGGGTTGGCTTGCACTGTCCAACACGTGTTCAGAGAGTGCTCTCTGTATCTTTGCAGTTATGAATGCTAATTACTGAAAATTAAACATTTATGATGGATGTTCAGGCAGCAATGAGTTTAAGCACTCATCCACTTCCTTTGGTTACTGCATGCTGATTTACTTGCACAGGATCAGAGGGCCTGTGCCTAACACAAAGGCTGCTGATGGCACACATACCGAACAAAAGCACTGTAAAACTTTTCCTGTCTTGCTCTCCAGCAACCATCATCAGTGCACACCGAGCTGTAGCACCATGACAGGGAGCCTCGCTGCAAGCCAATGCAGGGAGCCCATCGCAGACCAGCACTGACTGACAGCCAGGATCCTTTCTGCAGCACATCTGGGTGGGTGCTGGGTTGCCCTTGGAGCAAGGGGGGAAAAAGGAGGCCGTGTGGATTGCCCTACTCCCCAGAAAGCCTGTGCTGAAAAAGCAAAGCTGTGTAAAACAGCAAAAAGCTCCAGCTCAAGTACATGTAACAGCTTGGAGGTGTCCTGCAACTCGCGAATGCGCAGGACTGCCAACCGCCACCCTGAGCCCATGGGGTAGCACTGCTGGGGTGCTTGAGCCCCACGCCCGGCTCAGTGCTCCCATAGCAGCATGACAGGTAACACCATAGGGCAACTGCTTTCCCAAAACGTTTTCAGGTAAGTGCAGCTTCCTGACACTACCGGACCAAGAAAAACAAGCAATAACCCTACATGCTTGATGCAGGGTCACATCTAACTTCTGACTTCAGTACAAGTGAGTGGTGGGCTGAAGTGCTTCTCCTAAATTAATGTCCTTCCCCAATCTTGTGCAACGAACTTTATTCCCCTGGAGAAAGCAACAAGCCTAGCCTTGCAGTGCTAGGCCGTGTCATGACTGACACAGAGGGATCCCAGCCCAAGCAGATGTTTGCAGGTGCACAAAGACCTGTCCATTTCACAGCTACAAAGGTGAGGTCTGTCTGTGTCTTTGCTTCTAACACAGGGAGTGCACTCTGAACCTGATTTTTGTGAAACGTAAATTTCATGACATTGGGCAAAAAAAGGAAAAAAAATAGTTAATTTCCTTCTCTTTCAAAGAAAAAATCAGTACTATGACAGAGAACTTCCTCAGAGATACAAATCTAATCTCTGGGAAACTGAAGGGAGATCATGAAGAAGGCTGTGAGGAGTGTTTAGAAGAGGTAGGGGACCAGATTTGGTGCCAATAAGCTCTGCTGGCAGCAGCCCTGCTCTCCTGCTTAGTGAGCAGGGCTGTGGAGCGGGCACCACAGGGAACTGAGCAGCGCTCACAGAAGAAGTGGAATGAGCGAGACAAAGCAGACAGTGTGACTAAAATGGAGAGGGTCCGCATTTTCCTTAAGAATGCTAAGTTATGTTTGGGCTGAAGGACATAAAGGAGGGAGGGATGGAGGAATAGGAGAATGATGATGAACCACATGTGACATGGGGAGTTCAGAACTGGCAGCTCACGTGCATGGGAAGTGAGAAGGAACATCGCTCCTTCCCCTTCTGGAGGAAGTGCTCACGAGAAATGGCTGACTGAGAACACTAGGCACGGCAAGCTCCCTATCCGCCACCTATACAGGCACCCTTTATCAAATCTCCGGCAAAGTCCCATTTCTGCCTGAGAGCACCAGTTTAAGAGGGGAATGTTTGTGATTTTACACCGTGGTGGTGCTTTACCTATGTATAAAACAAGCACACATATAAAATGTGGTTTTGTCAGTGTACCTAGATGGCTTGGCTGCTTGTAACTCTAGGCGCACCTTATTTTTCCATGTTCAACACTTCAGCTGTTCAGGGCTGTGCACAAATTGCGATGTGCATTTGCCTTGAAATGAGGCACCTATGAAGTGCTTTACCTTGGGCACCCATATCCTGTTCCCCTCTTCTTCTGACTCTTGGTTCTACTTTGTATTGCTGTGTGCCCCCAGGCTTCACCATGTGGATTCCCCATTATCCCAAAAGGTATACCCAAAACAAGAGCAAGATGCAGAAGAGTTTTCCCTGAAGCGGACACTTTCCACAGATGTGTACATCTAGCAATTAAAAGCCTTGAAGGAATAAACCTCTGCATAAGCAGAGCCCCTGTGAAGTCAAAAAGGTTCTGCCTTGGCCTCAGTGCAAACAGATGGCTTGTGGGGTTAGAGAATCAGCTGAGATCTGAGGACAAGTAAGCATATCTAAACACAAACAGTGAAGAAATGAGAAATAATAAATACTGTGGAGCAGTAAATGGTCAAGCAAGAGTTTATGTTAAATACAACAGCAAGTGACCATTAAAGAGAAGGTCATAATTTCTTTTTTTTCCAGTGCGTGACTTATTTCTGTCATATTAAGATTCTGGCAAATATTTTCAGCTTTTGTATTTCATTTGAAAATGCTAGTGTTGTTTTTGTTTTGTCTTGTTGTGGGAGGTTGTTTGTTCCACACATGCATACACACCCATCGCTAGTAGTAATTGCTGCTTGTAGAAGGAAATGCATAGAGGCATTGGCAGAACTGCCTGCAGGTTACAACTTTTGCAGACCTAAGCACAACTGGCCTTGGATCAAGATATTTCCCTTGACAAATGCAACACTTGTGCAAAATTATCCATTATCAGCCACACTCTGGTCAGAAATAACTGGCACAAGGAAGGTTCTTAGCAAAACCACAACAAGAAAAGAACAGATCTCTAGCTAGTTCCTGTCCTCAGATGAACTGCCAGAAACTCCTAATAACTTATTGGCCTAGTTACAGCTACTCTAGAGTTACTGGACTCCTTCTGAATGGAAACAGCTCTTTCATTAGCTTTGTTTTGGGGAACCAGCATGTATATTATCTTCATTGATGGGAAGGTTAATGAAAAAAAGCTATTTTTTGCAAGAAGCACCTTTATATAGCCAGCTGGAAAGGAATAGATGCTCCATCACATCTAGGGGAGAATTTTTATTTTTTATCTTGGGAAGAAAAGAGAGAGACTTTGTCATCTCAAGCACAGGACGCAGGGATGTCATGAGCTTAAAGGAGAGAAGCAACCTCCCCCCTGTATGTTTCAGCCATATCGTCATTACGGGGCAGCTGGAAACTGAGGTTAGCACAAGCAAAAAATAGCCACCTGCCAACAAGGGCAAAGCCTGCCTCGCCCAATTCTACGAGCCCACTGTCCCTGGGAGATTCCGGTGCCAATCGCCTCCGGGCGTCCCTCGACAAGAACCATAAAGGCCTGGGCCACTGCTGCTGTGCTCGGCGTGCTTTATATATAATGATTCCTGTTTGTGCACAACTGGTCTGCACAGGCATGAGCAATTCCAAACCACTTGATGCTTCTGGTTTGTTGCAGAAGTGGGCATAATGAAGCTTAATAACAGGCTGCATGACAGATAAATGTCCAGTTCAAGCCCATTTATCTCACAGCATGATGCAGCCGGGACCTCACTCACCTGCTTCACTATGTTCTTAGCAGAATTTTCTATGTCTCTTGCACAAAGTTCCAGGAACACCTCCCAGCACAGCCTCACCCTCGCAGTGCTCTTCACCTGGTCCTTGCTTTTAACCCTGCCTTTAAGTCATAAGCTTCAAGTCAACAGCAGAAGTGACATTAGCTGGGATATTAATCCTGGCTGCTCTGCCCTGCGGAGCTGACACCAGCAATGCAAATCCAGGGCACCACTGGCAGTGTCACTATGCTTTCTGTAAACCTGAGCGCATGTCCCCACTCAGCACCAACGCCCCCAGCCAGTGCTGCATGCCACTCTGGGGGCCAAACATGAACAACCCTGCCGTGGGTTGGGGGACATCTGGATGCTTCAGTCCAGAGGTGATCCAGCCAGAAAGGAGGGTACACTGCACATTTTCACACAGACGTGGTACTTCAGATGTCTCCTCAGCATAACTGTACTTGCAGTATTTCTTTCAGCAAGCTGGCACAGCTGAACTGGATACAAGAGAGAGGCTGACATCTCTGCATTCTTTGTGACTGAGGGAAACCACACAAGTCTCTTGCTTCCACTTCCATTAAATCTCATTTGTGAAACTGCCATCCGTTGTTCTGCTTCAAACCTGAACTGCTGCCACCTGGCAATCAGCTACCCTTTTCCTCAGCACTCACTGTGCTCTCTGCTGATTCCAGCCGCTGCACCCTGGGAGGCTGCACAGAAATAAGTGTGAGTGATGTGTGCTGCTTTGGAATAATGCCATAGTGTTGTGAGGTGTTCAGACTGCAAGTCTCTACGTTCTTCCAGTAAACAAGAAGCCCTGGTATTTGACGTTTAACCTCAAAGGAATGAAGGCTCCCACTTTGACTATTTATTCTCATGCCTTCACCAAAATCTCCAATTTAAACAGGAAATATGGACAGAAAGACAGAAATTGAAACTCTCTCGGCTGTTTTCTTGCTACTGGTTCAGACTTTTTAGTGGACACAGAGAGCTGAAGTCTCAGCCTTGTCCTTTCTCATTTGCATCCGAGCAGGGAATGGGGTCAGCAACAGCCTAGAGCGAAAAATTACTTTGGACAACTCTGAAATATTTCTTGCCTTCTAACCATTTGTTTACTCTCTCCTCTCCCCAGCAGGCAGCTTCAGCTTGAGTCAGCCAAAGCCAGTACTGCCAGGTAGAGAGCACAGCTAGCAAGGGGACTGGCTTTTGCACAGAGGTGCAGGGCCAGCACCCGGGCTGGGGGACACATAAGCGGGTGGTGAGACCCTGCAAGGAGAGCAGCAGCGCAGAGCCAAGTCCAGGCCTGAGGCCTGCTGCATCCCAGCCGGGCACGTCAGCACTGCAGCACACTGTTGGCAGGTGCGGGTGCCTGCGTGCCCCTGAGTCCCCAGGCAGAGATGCGCATCCTCACCTACCCAGAGCTCCTCTGGCCCACCCTCAGCCTGGTGTCTCCCTGTCTCCGCAGCCCTCTGCTGCCGCCTGTGCTTCTGACCCCCCACTTTACCCCAAAGGTTTGGGGCCACACGCGGGTCTGAAACAGACAGGATGCTTCAGTGTGGTCCAGAGCATGGACTCCCTGTGGCTCACGCCACCCTCCTGCCACACCTTGCAATGCTGCCCGAACCGTGACGCTTTCTGCCCAGTGCCTGGTGCCACTGCCATCACGGCAGGCTGCGGGAAGTAGGATGGTCCTGCAACTGCCCTGCCCTCCATCTGGCCTCCGCTCCCTGAGGACAGCCCAACAGTGCAGCTGCCATGGGCTCTGCCATACACATGCTGTCACTGTGGGGATTTGTAGCCTGCACATGAATCTGTGTTTAAACTGTCCCAGCGCATCTGCACAGCAACTCTAGTACTCTTTGAGCTCCCTCAAATTTCTAAATGCATAAAGCTATTACAATCTTACAATCTCTCTGTTTTTGTTTTTGTTTTGTTTTGTTTTTGTTTTTGTTTTTTACATTAGGCATCCCATTAACTATTTCCTTACTTTGATGTAATCAGCGTTTTATATGATGTGGAGATTAATCCTCGACAATGAGGCCAAATGGCCTGTCCTTTCCACAGCAGACTGGCTTCAAGCGCAGGAGCCCTGTGTGTGAGGTGCAACAGCCATCGTCCCCTTGTGCTGGGGAGCAGCCCCGACCGACCAGCCTCCTGCTCTCATCTGCTGCGGCACAGCCATCTGCCAGCTCCCCGCAGCAGCTGCAGGGACAGGTAACACGGACAGGTAACAGCTCCTTAGGGCTGATAGAACCTGCCTTCCACCCTGGCCTCTTGTCTCTCTGCTCCTCTGTCTCCACTTCAGACATGTTGTCCGAGGCACAGGTTGCACAGGTGCAGACAGGGTAATTTATTCGCCTTGGTGCCAGTGGTTTGAGTCTACTCTGGCTGCCTTTGAACCTAGTCCTTTGCAGAGCAAATATTTGCAAAGTTGCTGTATGAGACCACCTTACAGAACAACCTTTTAGAACTGCTTCTTTCTGTTCAGCCCACCTCCTTGCCACATGCAGCGCATCTATGCAGGATGAAAGATTATTTGTTTTTCTAAGTATAGGACCCCAAATTTTGTTAAGGTTTTTCCTTTAGGCTTACATTCCAGACACACAAGGTATCTGCACCCTTTCCCATCTCAGTCAAAACAGAAGCAAAGCTATCATTTCATTTTTCCATCTCAACAGTATCATCAGTAAGGTACTTGAGTGCTTAGGCTGCCTCATCTTAAGTAAATACATTTAGCAAATCAGAGTGAGTTACATACTGCAGACATCCATCTTTTTGCTCTTTGCATATAAAACTGAAACTATAAATTTACATTCCTAGATTGCAAAGTGAAAAAGATATACATAACTAATGAGAGGGAAATCAGAGTAATCCTTTACTCTAATAGATTAATGAATGTACACTAAAAGGAAATTCTTGGGGATGTAAACAAGTGGCATTCACTCAAATGGAAAAGATGATTGCTGCAATCTATCTTGCAACCCATGCCCAGTATCAGCAATACTGCTGAAGTAAACCACCACTGAAATTAGCCAATGAAAACCTATCTGAAGACAACCTGATTCTCTGTAAACACATTCACCAAAATGTGAGCAAGCATTTCTGTGGCAACCAGATATCCACCTGCATGTGCCCCCCCCCAAGAGAAAATTGTTTGCACACATTGCAGAAATGTTTGTGGTATCAGTCTTTAACAGCAACCTTTAATAAAGAAACAGGTGGGGAGAGATTTTCAGGCGACAAATAATGCAGCTCCCCCAAATTCCTGTTGTGCTTTTACAGCTGATAGGTTTGTTAGGCTTTGTTTTTTTGTTTTTGTTTTTTGATGGTTTGTTTTTTTACAGATATCTTCAGGACTTAGGCGCAGTTCCTTTGCAAATCTGAACAATGTAGAAAAAATGGCTACAACATACTGATGTCACCTCAAGACAGAGTCAGCTGTGCCTATGCACAATATAAACTCTACACGTGTTAAAAAGAATCGTTTCCACTGCTCTCCGGCTGTATTCCTGCTTGTGCCTTGTGGGATGGTCCTTTGGCTCTCTGAGACACAATGACACTTCTGGCGTGAACTCAGCCATGACCAGCAACAGCTCCGGCTGCCTCTGGGAGACAAAGCTGCAGTAAGCTCTCCCCATCTGGTTACACCACAGTGTAACCTTTACTGGTTCCCTTCAGATTTCATCCTGTCTTTTTCAGACCTTTTCTCCAGTTTATCAAGATATCAGATTAACACTCGGCTACTTCAAACATACCCAAGGACCTTCAAAGCTTCATGTTTCCTGCACAGCCACCAGGTCCTCGATGTTATCTGCTAATGGCTGGAAGACTATTTAATCCAATTCTTCAGCTACCACACCATGTAGTTCAACACATACAGGCTTAATTTGGAGGCTTCTAAGTTATCTAATTACTGTCACTATTTCTTTCCCTACTTCATGCTGAGATTTAGCCATTTTTCTTCATATTATATGCATTAATCATGGTGCTTGCCAATGACCATTTTAGTGAAGACTGATATGCATGCTGTCCCAAGAAGCTTGATAAATCACTTTCTAAAAACAGTCAGGGCTCCCATTTACATTAAAAAATTTACAATAAATCCCCTGAGCCTCCCAACTGCAACCTTACGCTGCTTCTGCTTTGCTCCTGGGGAGAAAATGAAACCAGGCCTGTTCCAGGGCGGAGCACCGACATTTCACCTCTGGCTGCATGACCCAGAGCAGCACCACCTCCACCCAGCCCGGCTGAGTCCTGCAGTCACACAGAATCACAGAATTGAAGGGGTTGGAAGGGATCTCAAGAGATCATCAGGTCCAACCCCCTGCCAAAGCAGGTTCCTTAGAGAGTCCTGCCATCTGCAGTCCTCGCACACCTCCTGCTCGAGGGGTGGCCTAGCGAGGCCACCCAACCCAAAGGGTCACCACAAAAATGCCCTCTTGTAGCATGCTCATTGTCACCACTTACAACATGAAAATATTTAGGTGTCTCCAGCAATTGCAAGCCTTACACTGAACCGGCTGAAAACCAGCAATGACTGGACAGAACTAGATGCAGCAAGCTAGATCCTCTGCTGATGAAAACCATCATGGCTCTGATTAAACTAATGGCACTTCAGCAATTAGCACTGAGGATCTCTAATCAACTTCAGTGGCCTGCTACAAACTGACAGCAGCAGCAAGTCTGTCACAATGCTTCTCTGAAGTTCAATGCTGAGGGCTTAGACCAGTGACACTGAAATTTCTGGCTATCCTGCACTGCCTATATAGAAGGGATGCTTTGGTGTTCCCCACATCTCAACTTGAATTTCACAGGAAAAAGCTCAGCAGAGTTTTCTCAGTTACCTATATAGTGCCATTCTTCAGTCTTTCTCCTTTTGTCCATCTTCGTTAGAAGAGCTCAGTGCTGTTTAGGGCGATTCAGCCAGAAAGTATGAGCTGTCAGTGCCCAGATCCTTGGAAAATTCGTGCACAAACTTTGCTCTGAGCAGCCATCAGCGTGGCAGGATGGAGGGTTGAGGACTGCTCTCTGACGTGTGGAGCAGCTGGAGCACAGCAGGCTGTGCACTGCCCTTTCCTCTTGACCTTTGCTTATGGATTTCAACTTTGCTCATCCATTTTTGTTCTAGTTGGTTTCCACACAGAAAAGACACTTAAAGACGTCTGCAGTTTGGCTGCTGGTTAACTGTTTTTACTCACTAATGAACTCACTCAGCTGGAGGAGCACCACAAAACCTGCAATCCAGCTAGCTGACATGACAGCACACATAATGTTGTGATGAGCGCTTTCACCTCCATGCATGCACTCTGTATGCATGCATACTGCTTTACTGGCTGACAGCGAAATACAAACTGACACATGAGCTTCATTTATGTGGCTATAAAAAGGTCTTACAGAGCCTACATACATGTACATGTATGTATGCACAGACCTGTATTTATCTGCATGCACTCCTCCCATACAATACTACCTCTATCCATCTTTATGTGTCCAAAGTAGGGGAGCCTTACCATAAAGGAGAATTTGTCTGCTTGGTTTTATGCTGTGATTATCAGGAAAAAGTGAACAAGCATCACATGTACATGAAGCAAAGCACACAGCACGGTCCTTTGCAGGTACATATTTTGCTTTATATTGACAGCCAGGCTTAGAGCTTAATCTCCGGCACAAAAATCATGTCAATCAATGTCACCATAATATTCAAACATCACAAAGACAAAACTGGTTTTAAATAGGTACCAGCAGCTGCAGAAGATGAGGCACTTCCAGAACTCCATCTCCGAAGGGCCTTTTATCTCTCTCAGAAACTGAAAGCCCCTAAATATAGGACTACTATTAAAAATTCATGAGCTTCAGTAGCTATTTATCAAAGCTATGGCAATAGGATATTTCCATGATGGTGAATGGCTTGACATTCATTACTAATAAGCGAATGTGCACTTTATTACCATTTTAGAACAGAACATTGCTATCGATGCTCAAGGAACATAGCATTATCTTCTCTTTCCCGAGAAGAGAGTCAAGATTGGGGGAAGTGTAAAACATAAGGATCAGGGCCAGATGGAGCACTGCCTTGTAACCGGTGCCACAAAAAAAGAGCGGAGAGTCCTGGTGATTGGGGACTCCTTGCTGAGGCGCACTGAGGCTCCTATCTACCACCCAAATAACATAGCCAGAAAAGTGTGCTGTCTTCCTGGGGCACGTGTCAGAGACGTTAGGAAGACTCTGCCATGACTCATTAAACCGGAGGATTACTATCCTCTTGTAGTCATTCATGTTGGATCCCAGGAAGCCGCTATTAGAAAAATGAAGAATATTAAAAAGGACTTTGCATCCCTGGGGAGGTTGTTGAGGGGATCAGGGGTGCAGGTAGTGTTCTCCTCTGTCCTCCAGCTGGGTGACTGGGATGCAGATAGAAGGAGCAGAACAGGACAGGTAAATGACTGGCTGAGGGGGTGGTGTCTGGACCAGGGATTTGGGTATTTTGATCTTGGGCTGTCCTTTGAGAGGCCGAGTATGTGGGCTACAGACAGACACCAACTGAGCAAGTGGGGTGCAAGTGTGTTGGGGAGCAAGCTCTCTGGACTGATTACCAGGGCTTTAAACTAGGTTTGATGGGGGAAGGGAGGGGAGCTAAAGGTGACAGAGAAGGGCTGGGGGAAGTCATCACTGCTGTCACTGTTGAAGACAGGGAAAAACTTCTGAGCTCTCCCATAGGATTGTCTGAGGGCTCCTCAGAGAAGGTAGTATTCGCGATCCCCCATCCAGTATCTTCTTCTTGCATCCCCCCAGGGGTAACTGCACCTGCTGCTTTTATTTCCCATGCATGGAGCATGGGAAATAAACAAGATGAGCTTGAGATCTGTGTTTGGTCGCGGGGCCACAATCTCGTTGTGATCACTGAGACGTGGTGGGACAGCACACGACTGGAACGCAGCCATGGAGGGCTATATACTCTTTAGGAAAGACAGGCTGGGGAAGCAAGGGGGTGGGGTTGCCCTTTATGTGAGGGCGCAAGTAGAGTGTACCCAGTTCAGCTGCGGGAGGGTGTAGGACAAGTGGAAGAGCTTGTGGGTAAGAATTAAGGGGTGGGCTGGTATGGGAGACACGGTGGTAGGGGTATCCTACAGGTCTCCAGATCAGGAGAAAGAAGTCGATGAGGCCTTCTACAAGCAGCTGCTAGTAGCCTCACAATCACAAGCGCTGGTCCTCATGGGGTACTTCAATTACCCAGACATCTGCTGGGTAAGCAACTCGGCCAGGCACGAGCAGTCCAAACGGTTCCTACAATGCGTTGAGGACAATTTTCTGACGCAGGTGGTGGAGGAGCCGACGAGGCAGGGGGTGCTCCTAGACCTCGTTCTTACCAACAGGGATGGTCTTGATAGGGATGTGAAGGTTGGGGGCAGCTAGGGATGCAGCGACCATGAGATGGTGGAGTTCCAGATGGAACTAGGCAAAGGAAGTAAGGCTAAAAGCAGGATTGCTACCCTGGACTTCCGAAGAGCCAACTTCGACCTCTTCTGGGACCTGCTTGGGAGTATCTCATGGGCTAGGTTGCTAGAAGGCAAGGGTGCTTGTGAGAGCTGGGGTACATTTAAGCAGCACTTCTTCCATGCTCAGTGTTGGTGCATCCCGAGGAATAAGAAATAGGGGAAGGGGGGCAGGAAACCTGCATGGATGAGCAAGGAGCTCATCAATAAGATCAAAAGGAAGAGGATGGTCTATGAAATGTGGGAAAAGGGCCTGTCCTCTTGGGAGGAGTATAGATGTGTTGTCAGGGCCTGCAGGGACGCGATGAGGAAGGCTAAAGCCCACCTAGAGATGAGGCTTGCAAAAGAGATAAAGCATAATAAGAAGGGTTTTTTCAAGTATGTAAACAGCAAGAGGAAGACTAGGGATAATGTGGGTCCCTTGTTGAATGAGGGGGGTGTCCTGGTCACTGGAGATGCTGAGAAGGCAGAGATACTGAATGCTTTCTTTGCTTCAGTCTTTGCTTCAAGGACACTCCCCCAGGACTCCTCGCCCCTGGCAACAGGACAAAGGGTCTAGGAAATTGAGGGCTCCCTGCTGGTGGACGTGGGAGTGGTTCGGGAGTGTCTGAGTGGGCTCAACGCACACAAATCCATGGGTCCCAATGGGATGCATCTGCGTGTGCTACGGGAGCTGGTAGATGTGATTGCTGAACCACTCTCTATCATCTTTGAAAGGTCCTGGAGAACGGGTGAGGTGCCTGAAGACTGGAGGATAGCTAGTGTCACTGCAGTCTTCAAGAAGGGCAGGAAGGAGGATCTGGGAAACTACAGGCCAGTCAGTTTCACCTCTGTCCCTGGAAAGGTATTGGAGCAGCTTGTTCTGGATGCCGTCTCCAAGCAATTGGAAGAGAAGAAGGTTATGAGGATTAGTCAGCATGGATTCACGAAGGGGAAGTCGTGCTTGACCAACCTCGTTGCCTTCTATGATGGCATCACCAGCTGGGTAGGTGGGGGGAGAGCGGTGGATGTCATCTACCTTGACTTTAGCAAGGCTTTCAATACTGTCTCCCATGACACCCTACTAGCAAAGCTGAGAAAGTGTGGGATAGAGGAGTGGACGGCAAGGTGGGTTGAGAACTGGCTGACTGGCCAAGCTCAGAGGGTGGTGATCGGCAGAGCAGAGTCTGGCTGGAGGCCTGTGACTAGCGGTGTTCCCCAGGGGTCGGTGCTGGATCTTGGTCTTCATCGACAACCTTGATGAGGGAATAGTGTCTGCCCGCAGCAAGTACACCGATGACACAGAGCTGGGAGGAGTGGCTGACACGCCAGAAGGCTGTGCTGCCATTCAGTGAGACCTGGACTAGCTGGAGAGATGGGCAGGAAGAAATCAAATGAGATTTAATAAGAGCAAGTGTAGAGTCCTGCACCTGGGAAGGAACAACCCGAAGTATCAGTACAGGCTGGGGGACGACCTGCTGGAGAGGAGCTCTGAGGAGAAGGACCTGGGGGTCCTGGTGGATGACAGGTTGGCCATGAGCCAGCAGTGTGCCCTGGTGGCCAAGAGGGCCAATGGGATCCTGGCGTGCATTAAAAGGAGTTTGGCCAGCAGGTCAAGGGAGGTGATCCTCCCCCTCTACTCTGGTCAGGCCTCACCTGGAGTACTGTGTCCAGTTCTGGGCTCCCCGGTACAAGAAAGACAGGGATTTCCTGGAAAGAGACCAGCGGAGGGCCACAAAGATGATACGGGGCCTGGAGCATCTTCTCTGTGAGGAAAGACTGAGAGACCTGGGGCTGTTCAGCCTGGAGAAGAGAAGACTGAGAGGGGATCTCATCAATGTGTATAAATATCTGAGGGGTGGGGGACAGAAGGATGTAGTCAACCTCTTCTCAGTGGTTTGTGGGGATGGGACAAGGGGCAATGGCTGCAAGTTAGAGCACAGGAAGTTCCGTACTGACATGCAAAAGAACCTCTTCACGGTGAGGGTGACGGAGCATTGGAACAGGCTGCCTAGGGAGGTTGTGGAGTCTCCTTCTCTGGAGATATTCAAGGCCTGTCTGGATGCCCACCTGGGCAGCCTGCTCTGAGGAACCTGCTTTGGCAGGGGGGTTGGACCTGATGATCTTTCGAGGTCCCTTCCAACCCCTACAGTTCTGTGATTCTGTGATTATCACCAGGAGTTAGCACTAGGCTTTGCTACAATACACATTATTTCTGCCATCTGGACGCCTCACGCTTACTAGTTCACAAATGATAATGCCAGCTTTGTGGAACATGTCTGCACAAGTCTCCTTAAAAGGTTTGGGTGCTGCTTTGCAGAGCTGGAGTATCGCTTCAGTACTCCTCTTGACCAACTGTATCCCACACAACACTTGTAATATGAATTCTTCAAATTCACTTAATGCTCTTTCCCAGAGCAAAGCTATGCTGCAGAATGGGAAAGACTGCCACAGTTCCTCAGTGGCAGAACCCACTGCAAATGTGCATCACCATCCTGCTAATTGCACTGGAGCAAATCAGCAGGTAACGAGTGCATCACAAGTCCTCCTACAGTCTCATTGCAGACGATGATGCTGATTGCAATGCTGCCTTCATTATCAAAGGCAGCATCGCAATCTGAGCATTTACTCCCACTTGCAGTCTCCTACTGTACTTGATCTTAAAGGTTTATCACAATACAGCCTTACTTCTCATACATAGAGGTAGGAGATCCGTTCCTTTATCTGTGATGCTTTTGTTCTATTATGTCTTTTCTATGCACAAACTTTTAGACACCTTCACACTGACATGGAAGAAACATTTTCTGCTACATGCTGTGATGGCTGAAAACAGCTGCGGAAAGGAAGGATTGACTCCTCCACTTTCCCTTTTACACAGGAAAAAAAAAAAAAACGGACACAAAAATCAGGTAGTTTCATTTCAATGAATCTCTGAGGCTTTGATAACTTGACCAACAGCTGTCAGCCTGCAACTGCTTACCTGTCGCTAAACACTTCAGACACAAGTAAAGAAGCTTCGACTAAAATAAAGTAGTAAATAACCTGTGGTCAATCTGGCTTTGAAATCCAAGCAAAAATTGGCAATTTGAGCATAGTGGAAAGTATTGTTAATGTATAGCTGAACATTTAGGAAGGCGGCAGGGCCAGAATTAAAAGGGACTGACCAACCTTGGATCTGTTCCTGCTGATGCCCTTACCACAACACAACTGACCATGCTATGCATGAGGTTTGGTGCACAGCTGGGAAGCAGAGGACCAAATGCCCAGCCACAATACCGGTTGCAATGGCAAAGTCTGCAAAATTCAGGATAAACTCATAACCATCCTATTGTAACAAAAGAAAAAAACTGTAAAGGGAGACTGCCAGCTGTTACTCTGATGCCACTGTCCTGAGGAGATGTTACTATGCCAAGACTGTGAAGGACTTGGGCAAAAACTGTATTACAGGATCGCTGCTAGTCTCCTGGTGCTACAGGAACGCATGAGAAACGGCTTCTCGCAGCCTGGTGCCCCTGCATCCCACAGCGGCACCTCAGGAGGTGGCCATGTCCAGACAGGGCCACTCAGGGCAGGCTGCACAGGGCTGCGCCCCGCCAGGCTGCGAATAGCTCCAAGGACAGGGATGCCACAGCCCCTCTGAAATATACTAAAGGGAGGATTTTGCCAAAGATTGATATTATGGCAAAAGAACAACTGTTCAGCCTTCTGAAAGTCAACCCCAGCAAACTGCGGAAAGCCAAGCATGCTTTGCTGCTTGTTTCTAAGTTTGAAAAAGAGCAACACTCCTTTCTTGTTCATAAATGAACTATTCCCTCAACACCATTTCTCCCTTTCTTTAATTTGTAAATCCTTTGCAGATCACACACTGCAAATATTGTTCCAAAACAACGCACAAAGTTTACGAAGAAACTTTATGTTCTGGTAGCCATGGTTGTCATTTGAAAGACATTATTTAAAATGCTTAGTCTTTTCCCTTGTAGGCATTTTTGAGGCATCCAAGGAAAAGCTTCTTGTGACTGCTGATAACAAAAGCACAGTTCTGTTCTTAGAAATATTTTATTTTTGGTATTACTTCCTCCAGGCACCTACTTTCTTCCAAAGGAGATATAGTTAAAGGGAAGAACCTCAGCTGGCATAAATGAAATCCTTACTATAGACTTGAGGAGATTGGGAAGAAAAGCTCTGAGTCAATAGTAGTGTGCCTCCCATGTCATTTCTCTTTGGCTAAAATGTGTAATTCAAATGATAAAACCCTAATCAAGATTATGAAATCAGAGTTAGGGGGCTGAAAAGTTGCTCGATCAATTCCTCTGTCCTGCAAGCCCCACGTCTGCCAAAAGTCTGTATATCTTAGCAGAAGAGACCAACATAAATCATCATTATTGTCAGCAAGAGAAAGAGCGAAAAAACCTGCACGAGTGCCAAGAGCAACTGCGCACAAAGCCCCTTGCTCCAAGTGCCTGCATTGAGATAGTTGGTGCAGCGTGTAGCACGGGCTGGGCTTTTCTACTGCTGCTTCTTTGTGTGCAAACATGAGGAAACTCAGGAGGGAAAGGGGAGAAACTGAGAGAAATATCAGTGCAATGAACTTGTATCACTTAGAAGCACCACGAAACGAGGCAGTTGAGCTGGAAAGTTTTCTGAACTAAACCATGTGAAATTATCTGAGCTGTATCTGCATCACCACGCATTTAAACCCATTCAGCAATGTGCTGAGGCATGTGCTTACTTTTAAGTACTGTGGGACTGCTCCTAGGCTTATGGACAGCAAAAGATGAAAGGTGTTTCTAAAGCACAGCTGTAGAGGATGCGCAGGATACGGTGACATGATCTTCTAGGCTTCTACGAGATTTGGCTTCCAAAGAGGCAAGGATAACCTCCTGCAAACAGGATGAAGGGTGATCTGGAGGAAGGCAGCACCCGGAGGCACGGACCTGGGCCACCCAGCTGCCCACCAGCGACCCGCAGGCCTGGCTCCTCCATCAGCCCCCCAGACAGGCAAGGTGTGGTGCTGACTGCTGTTGCCAACAGGGCACCTCAAACCTGTGAGACAGTTCTACTCTGCCACATTGGCCAGCCCCACAAGTGATCTTCAGGCCTGCCCGAGGCACAGCCCAGGCTAATGCCTGATCAACAGGATTTTGGTCTGTTTGGTGATAATTACAGGGAGCCAGGCTTCAGGCTCCTGCCCCATAAAGGAATCTCAGCCATGTGTGGCTGTGCATATCCAGGAAGGGGTTTTCCTCTTCAGTGCCTTTTCCTGCCTGGATTTCAGTGAGAGCACAAGAAATCCTTGGAGATGAATGCACAACATCAGAAAGCTTTGTGCACAGCGAGGCCCCCAGACCTTTAAATCCCAAGAGGATTTCTGTCCCAAGACAGAATTTGCTTCCTCCTTCTTTAGAGAAAATAAAAAAAATAAAAAATAAAAAAAAAGGAGGAAACTACAAGGGCAGCAGTAATTACATGTAAATCCCCACATGGGCAGGACTCTATTTTACATGTGGCTAGAGAAAGAACCATCTGTTTTACAAAGATACTAAGCTCTTTTTTTATCCCAATTATATTCTTTTCCTCCTCCCTTCCCCCTAAATGGAAGCACTGCTGTGGTAATATCAAGAGTCTTAAAATAAGATTATGTTTTTAAATGAGAGAGTCTTTAAAGTGGGATTATACCTTACAACAGCCAACTAGGCTTTCAATCAGTTTCAGAGGATATGCTTACAACTTCATTACTCTGCAAGAGGCTGCATTCATGCAGCAACAAATGAGAAGCGCTCGCATAATGGCAGATGAGCTTAAAGAAAGCCTTCTCCAACTCCTTTCCCTGTGCACACCCAAAAAAGCACTCCGGTCTTCTTCCAGTGCTTTGTCCAGCGTGCGCTTTACCAGTGCTTGTGATACTAGCCCTTCAGCAGGTATCCCTGTCATTTCCCTGAGAAAGAAAGCTGTGCTTCTTCCTCATGCCAGCTCTTTGCCTACTGTTCTTCTGTCCTGGAGGATAACGGAAGCTCCAGCAGAAGTAACTTGCAGCTCACCCACAGAGAGGTGACAGGGCTGTATGGAGCTGCTTAGGCCTGGCAGAGGAGGAAAAAGGGTGGTCTCAGCTTCAGAGGTACAACCAACCTGACAGGCAGTTGAGAAAGGAAAAGCTAGCTGGCAAGAAGAGGACCCTGGCACACCACAGAAATCCATAAGGGGGCTATAAACCATTCCTTCGATCGTGTCAAAGCTTCAAACACAAGGCCAAAATCTCTTCCAAGCAGTTTCTGTCTCAACACAAGGCTCATCAGCATAAACATAAAAGACTGCACAAAGCTGTCTGGATTCATAAAATTATATTCCTCTGGTAAGACAACCTTAGCTCAATAAATACATAAGGAAAGTGGTCATCAGCTCCACAGGCACTGATTTCCTCCTCACTAGTTGTCTGACTGTACAAAATAGCTCGAGTTTCAGGGGACAGACCATCTTGCTTTGTTGGGGCTGATTCAGTCTAACAAGTTTCATCATCCAAAACTGGGACTTCCAGGCTCCAGCAGAGCAATGAGCAACAGCACCATGGCTCAGTGGCTGCCTCATGAGGGATATGACCTTTTTAGGCAGTGCTGCTAACGATGAGATAAGATAGCAAGAAGAGCAATCCACACACATGAACCTCAATGGAGATAACTTCACTACTCTTCCATTCACCTGCAGTTCATACACCAGCAGATCACTTGATCCAAACAGGGATCGACAGCTTTCATACTACCAGAAGTTCTCCTCACCTGTGAAGGCCACTGCTAAGCATTACTGAGCTGCAGCAGGTCACAAAGACAGTGGTGACAACATTCGTTGTGTCTGCTGTTCACTGCTGTGTGCATGCTGAAACACGACCTGAGCCCCTTCTCAGAACCACTCATCCTGTTTTGTACAGCAAAACCATGTTGTGAGGAGGTCTGCCTGTCAGGGTGGTGCTTGCAGTTCTGAGGGACCACAACTGCAGCTGGAGATAGAAGATCATCACAGAGGTTTTCTCCTATCACAGCCTTATTTCATATCTTCTGCTTTTACCTCAAACATCTCACGCCTCGCCACCCTACTTTCCCTTCTGCTGTCCTGTCTTGCAAAATAAAAATAAAAAATAATAATTTAAAAAAAAACAACAAGCAGAACAGCTCTGATTCCTGATATCTGCTGTGAGAATTTACAACAGCACTCTTCCTAAGCTATGTTTAGGACCTTCCAGATCCATGGTAAAGATGCAAGTGTTTAAACTTCATGTGTTTCAAATTGCAAATTCATTGAATCCCATAGTTGCAACTCCGTTTCTTTCTAATGTAGCCACATGCTGTAATAAGTACCGGAGAATGGCTCCTGAAAGCATGAACGCAGAGAAAATCCACTTGCATAACATGTGGCTGTTGTGGTTTAACCTGGCCGGCAGCTAAACGTCACACAGCTGTTTGCTCACCCTCCCCCCTCCCTCTCTGGGATGAGGGAGAGAAACAGGAAAGTGAAGCCTGTGAGTTGAGATAAAGACAGTTTAATAAGACAGGAAAATAATAATAACAATAATAAAAACAATGATGATAATAGTACTACTAATAATAATGTGTACAAACAAGTGATGCACAATGCAATTGCTCACCACCTGCTGACTGATGCCCAGCCTAACCCTGAGCAGTCCAACCCTCCTGCCCCCAGCTAGCCACCCCTATATATTGTTCAGCATGACCCCAGATGGGATGGAATACCCCTTTGGCCAGTTGGGGTCAGCTGTCTTGGGTCTGTCCCCTCCCAGCTCTTGCTGCACCCCCAGCCTGCCCGTTGGCAGGACAGAGCGAGAAGCTGAGACGTCTTTGGCTTGGTGTAAGCACTGCTCTGCAACAATTAAAACATTGGGGTGTTATCAGCACTCTTCTCATCCTAAGCCAAAACATAACACCCTACCAGCTACTAGAAAGAAAATTAACTCTGTCCTAACTAAAACCAGGACAGTGGCTTTCATTTTTAATGGCTATAAGGAGATAAAGCATATTTAAAGCAAAGCCAAGAAGGAAGCTAAGCATCCCCATCCATTTTATTGGGCTGGGGACAAGGTGAGACCCTGGTGCTACACCACTATGGATGCTGGGCCAGAAGCACTGCCCCACACAAAGGCACCAAGAGGAGAAATAGAAATGGCTGAGGCAGCCCAGCGCAGGAGGACAGACATGAGGAACATCTCAGGATGTGAGCTGTTAAAAGCTAAGTGCGGTGTAAGCAGCTGTAGCAAATGAGCCAGGCTGTGAGTCTTCTCTAGAGATTCAGCACCTGAAAACGAGACTTTCCTCAGCTCCTGAACAATGCAGGCACCAGAGAGGTGACTGCACAGGCTAATTCCCTGATCTGACCTATATGCCTCTGTATCACACTTCAGGAACAAATGCTAGGCATTTCCAAAATGCTTCAGGGAGGTTTAGCTCTAAGGGCACTGTATTTCAGTGGCAATCACACATGTAGGTATAGTGTCCCCCTTGGTGGTGTAACCATTGCACTTTTCTGCAGTGAATAATCTGCAGGCAGCCTTACAAAGCCCTCTCGCCCCACTCCGAGCAAACACTTCATCCTAGGGGTGCCTTGTAGGAAAGGCTGCACTTCCCAAGGCCACCTCCACAAGGTGGTGGCCAGGCCTCATTCCAGAAGCACAGAAGCATGAGCACAGCATCTGCTGCCTTTTGCTGTGCTACCAGTCAAAGCTGGGGTAGGCAGCCTCATGGGAGCAGGCCCACCTCCTGCTGCGTGCCTCATGCTCATCGCCAGCAACCACATCCCTCCAGAGAACAAGGCATATAAAGCGTGAACCTGAAGGAGACTGCCCCGAAGGCTGTGCTTGTGCAAGGGGGACTCGCAGAGACTCGTATGTGCAGGCACGGGAACCTTTCCAGCAGTGGGAACTCTGGGCATTTGTAAAAGACAGAGGGCATAATGCCACACTAAACCCTGCCAGCTCCATGGCGCAAGGCTGCAGAGTGCTCAGCTGTCACCGAGATCTCTAGGAAATGTGCACAAAACAGTGAGGAACACTGTGGCTGAAGCTGTCTTGGGAAACAGGATCGCTTACAGCCAGGCAAGGCGCTCCTGTGCATGCTAACAACCCCACTCTAGGCAGGGTCCTCTGAAGCAACAGGAAGGCTTAAAAGGACAACTGTTACCAACAGCCACAACAGCTTCTCAGGAGCCCAGTGCTGATTCACCTTGTGGAGCTCCAGACAGGTGGTTTGTTTTTTCTGGAGCTGTGGGAAATGCAGTGCCTCCAGAGCCGCCTCTGTCCCGCAGGAAAAACACGGCACCGTGTGGCACGCAACCATGCACCTGCAGCTGGGGTGTCAGGATAGACCCCGCTTAGCCACCAGCAGCTTGTAACTTTTCACTGAGGAAAGCTTGCTGATCGTCTGGCTAACTTCAGATCTAAGGTTCTTCCTTCAGCTGTGCACCCCTCTCACCCCTGCTGCCAGAGAAAACAGAGGGCAAAACACATCAAGCACAACTGTGTTATCAAAGACGAGAATTAGATAGGTCCCGACTCACAAATTCTGTTGATCGAGGAGGGAATAAAAAAAATGCAATGTTTTATATATAGTGCTGCTACTGACGTCTCTGGTGATAGGCTCTAAACCCATATTTCCTAAGACACAATGGTGTAGCATGACAGCTCACTGCTGCACGGGTGGGTGGGAAAGAGGGTCATTTAAGAGGAAATGAGGATATGACACTGTGTTGCGTGGCAGAGTATCCTGCAGTGTCTCACAAACAGTGAGTATTTTTAAAGGCTTAAAAAGCCAGTGGGTTAACATTGTACGTCCAATCAGCCGTTCAGTTCACCAGGGATCAGCTGGATGCAAACATGAAGAAGAGGTAGTAAACTGTGAGCAGTGAGGAAGCTCTTTCTTGCTGTAAGCAGACTGAGGTGCCAGTGCACAAATCAGGCCTGGCTGAAATTAATGCATGCATTAGCATCTTCTAACATCTCCTCCTGCAAGCTCTGAGTCATTTCTAATTCTGCAAGTTCCCTCTGAGGTCAAAAGTTAGACATTGTTCTCCCTTAAAAACCTAGACGTCAAGAGACATTTAAAATGGAGCTGATTTCCTTCCCCCAGTTATCATCTCACATCAGTCAGAAGTAAAAAGAAAAGAGGTACGGGCTAGTAAGGTTGAAAACAGAATTGCTAGGAAGGAGACTAACGTACTAATTGCATCACTCTGCATGAACTACAAGCACAGTTTTTTCCTGTGTTTCTGCAGATGGCTCATTACACCTTGCAGGGGGATCTGTGTTATCTGAGTGCTTGGACAAGCCTCTGGGTGGACACCTGTACGCCATAACCTGCTGCCCTCTGTGCATCACAAGCCTTGCCCTTCCTATAACCGAGGCAGAAAAAAAAAAAAAAAACTCTTTTCCCTCCCCTCTTCTTCCACTTTCTTCTTCCTCACTGCTTCAGGATGCCTATTCCCTTCAAGTTCCCCCTGCTCACGGCAGGGGACTGTGAGCATCCCCACTGATACCTCCTCCCAGCGGCTGCCTGCAGCCACCCACCTGCTTCCGCTGCCCGCACAGCCTCTGCTGCCCACACAGCCTCCACTGCCCTTACTCGAGCCTCCTGCCTGGTCTCTGGGCTCAGGACAGCTGCAAAAGGTGCCACATAGGGAACTGCTGTGACCACGAGGGCTGGGCAGCACCACCGGTGTGAGGACCACTGGGAATCACGGCCACCACCGGCACCCATGTAAGCCGAGCCAGGAAATGCACCACTCATGGCCATGTCTAAAGCTATTTACGTTTGTTTATACATACAATATTTGTAATATGATGTTCCTGAAGTATGCATGCTTTTCCTAAGCCATTGCATATGAAGTCTTCTCATCAGATTATTAAAAAAAGAAAAAAGCAAAAAAAGAAAGACCTGCCATGTGAAGATACAGAGAATATTTTATTAAAAACAAAACTCCCTTTGCTATGCAAAAAATGAATCTAAGGATTTCAGAAGAAAGGTAATGTTGTCATTTTATTTTACCGGTTCACTAAAATTCAACTGTCAATAACAGTCTTTTTTTCTCTTTAAATGGGAAAAAGCAACACGGCAGTGCCTGACCCTGAGGATGAGACAGCCAGGCACGCTGCACTAAAATCAGCATTACCTCATTCCAGAAGGGGTCTGAACAAGAGGACAAGCAGCCCCTCGCAAACCCAAAGATTTCCCCAGAGGCTTAGCACCACCATCACGTGCAGGGCCACAGGTGCCAACGGGGACCAGCTGGAGACTGCAGCACCGCTACTGCCACTCCCAAAAGGCTTAAGGAGGAGCTGGCCCCAGGACAGGCAGGCATGTGGGAGCCGGGCACAAACCGCTCCGGACCCCTACCCTCGGTCACGTGTGCCATTGAGCATGAGGCGCTGCGACTGCGTACAAGGCAAAGCCTAACGTTTGCATTTTTTGACTGCTTTCAACAGCAGCCACGACGACTTTGCTCAGGGCCACACTTGGAAAGTTCTCATGGTGAGAAACTCTTGTCATCCCAAATAAACTAAAAATTGCATTTGCAATGGAAGGCTTTGATTAAAATTGGCATCTCTGAATCTCCGTTTGCCAGCAACCACATTACTTCAGAGATACTTTATGACAAACACAATATGGAAACCTCAGCAAGGAGACTACAAATTGGATCCATGCTGCTGTAATCCAAGATGAATGCAAAACCACTTAGAAAGGGCTCTGTTAAAGAAATAATTATTGAAACGAATCAGGGACAAAATCTGCAGGAAAGCTTTTCTTCACCACCACAACCTAAGACTAAATTTTTCAATGAAAACGGAGGCTCTCACGTCTTACCTCTAGATTCCTAGAGTAACAGCTTTTTCCCCCTAAAGCAAACACTGCAAAATCAGGAAAGCCGTTGCCAAAGCAGCAGCATTGTTACCAGCATGCAAACAACAACAGGAAGGTAACTTGGTTGTTGAAGCCAACGCAGCCCCACGTGATTGCCCCATGTAATATTAATGGCAATCCCTTTTATTTGTTTGCCTTCATGGTCACATTGCTAAAACCATAAACACTGTAAGAGGAGAGATTTATTAGGGGAAAGAACTCCATTCTTCAGGGTGACATAACCATAAATCAGATGTCCGTCTAATCAACACTCAATAATCAGCCACAGTGAAGGTGTTTTTTATGGCTTGGTTAGAAAGCAAAATATTGCGGGGATGTTGTCAGCCACTTAATATTAGAGATTTACAGTGTTTCTGGTACAGACCCTGATAGAAGAACCAGCAGTATTTCTAAGGCAGGTCTCAGTGAAACAAAATACCACCAAAGAGCAACCAAATATTAATAAGACTAAAAGGCGCAGTTCTTTACTCAGGAAAATACTCTGCTGGAGTATCTGCATTTGCTCTTCCCCACCTTCCCAGCTGGCAGGCTGCTCTGCTCTCAGTTGGACTTCCAGACCGCACATGTGAAAGGACAAGACTTCCAAGGGCTCCACAGGTCTGCCATGGACGCAACAGAAAGGTCCCAGCAGCTCTGGTTGTGGCCTCTGACCCTTCACTTGCTATCCCAGGAGGGATTTTGTTGGTTTTTAGTCAGGGAGGAGACAGGTGAATTCATAGATGCACTTCGTGGAGGCAGCCTGAGTCCCAAGGGTAGCTCCAGTTTAGCTAGGGCTCCAGCGTGGTCCCTGCATGGACAACTGCAGGGATCCTGGAGAGTGACAGTAGAAACCCAAGAACTGCAATGCTAGTTGAGATCGATGCACCTCAAAATTATTTTGCAAAAATAATTCCAAAACGATTGCTCTGTCGTGCACTGGGTAACACAGTAACTAAAGGCAGGACATGAGTTCAGAATTGGCTAAGAGGGTACCAAATATTTGGATGACAAATACTAATTTCTTCCACTTTTAGAGGATCCTTTCCACTGAGATTTCACAAAAGTATTGCAAAGGATTTGCTAATCCCTACAGCACCCTCACAGAACAGGTATTATTATTCTCACTTTACTGAGCAGTAAAGTAAGATACAGAGAGGTTAAGTAACTCTCCAGATACCGTAACAGCAAAGAATAAGGCAGACTTAGAAATACAATCTGAAGACTTTTTTCCTGTTCCCTTGTTCTTACTACCACATTTAAATAAACGTTCCTTTCTTAGACTGCAATTTCCAATTAACATTTGCTAATTATTAGTCATCTGAAAGAAGACTAAACAAATATTCTTTTTCACTGCAGAACTCAATAAAAGGAGTTCATAAATGCTTACTCAGAGTCGAACATGGGCAGCCCATTTTGCAAATTCCTATTCCTTCGCTTCTCCAATACCACCACGCGTTGCAATTTCATCATAAATACAACGTTTTGCTTTGAGTGGAATTCCCCCACCTCCCTTTGGCTGCATTGATTTCCAAGATCTTCATTTCTCTCCCTGTTCGCCGAGGGCAGTGCAAGCTTCAAGGTTCCCACATCCATAGAACATTATTCTAGTGAGCACACTGGCTGCATGACAAGGGCTGCAGCCTTCCTCTCATCCTCTGTTGCCCTGATACTCTACCATCATGTGAGGATGCCGAAACCAGACAAAAACATAAAGCTGAAAGACTCAAGGCTGGGGGACATCATCGAGAACATCCCCACAAAACTGAACAAGCAGATGGGTTGTGACAGCACCTGTCCTGGCAGCAACGCTGGCTATAAAGCTGTTACGAGCCTACAGACAGGCAGGTAACAGCAGGCAGTGTATGCCAAATAACAGTAACAATAATAACAATGCCCTGATTCCCTCACTTGCTGTGTGTGGCCTGGGTGACCACTTGCACTTCAGATGCACAGACCGTAACAGCTTTCCCTGTTCCCTCTGGGTTCAGCACGACAACAGAAACCACCCCACCCTCCCCGAACCCCAGTAAAATCCCTCAGAACCTAATTTCATGAGACTCAAGCCACACTGCTTTATGGAAAAGTAAATGACTTTGTTCCATGCCTCCCTCCCCTCTCTCGAGCTGCCCTCCTGTAGTTGCCTAGGCCAGAGCTCACCGATACCGAGAGAGGTTTTTTGCTGGCTGCTGAGGGCTCGGAGCTGGCCTCACACAAACCCTGAACACTTGCTCTCCAGTGGCTCGGAGTAGGTTTGTACCCACTGGTCCTGCCACCACCACCTCTGCTGCTGTAGCCCAGCAGTGCCAGGAGCCTGAGGAACCCACACCAGGCACCAGGCCTGTGGGTGGGCTGGGAAGAAAGGAGAAGGTCTCGAGTCTTAAAGAGGCTGGGGCTTCTGCAGCATGGGAACAGGCAAAAAATAGCTTCCTACAAACGAGGAGGATTTAAGACATCTCAAGTATCAAACATACATCTTGTTGTGGACACTAATGATCAGGTTGCCATTTCCAGGTATTTACTCCCTGAATTAACTCCCTGGTGAACGAAGTAACCACCAGCATACTGACACCAGACAGCATCTCCTCATCAGCTGATCTGCTTTTGAAAAAAATAGCAAAAAGTTAATTTCTGCAGGACAGCTGTCTGCTGGAGGGCATGGATGGGGGAAGGAGTAGCTGGGAATGGTGCTCTCTCCCTCAGGACCAGTTACAGCCAGAGCAATAAGGATGGTGTCACACAGGGCAAGACAGGGTGGGCTCCAGGGTGACCAGCTAGGAATGCCAGGGCTCTGTGCCCCCTAGAGATGACCTGGAACAAGGATCCAAATCACAAAAGTAAAGGAGGGAGGATACATCCCCATCTTGGTTCTCAATCACCCTGATGGAAATCTGGGAACAACACTTTGGCTTTCTGTTGTAATGTAAGTTGGCATTGAGACCAAGAGCAAGTTGTGGCTCCCAGCAACTACTGAAATTCAGCTAAATTTGTATGCATTGACTTTACTGAAAAAAGATCCTTGCTGCATTTTTAATCAAACAGGACCAAGAACATATTCTGGTACAAGGCATAAATTCTAGTTGGCACTCTTGCACATGCTGAAGGGAATGCAAGCTGCAGTACTACCGCAAACACCAAGCAAGTGTTTCAAAACATTACTGACTTCACAGGATTTCTTTCAAACTTTCTGGAGGCAAGCTCTCCCTCTAAGAGCGCGCTGTGGTTACACTGAAGCAGCTGTCAGTATTGTCTGTTGAGACAGCAATAGCTGTTTTAGTCAGATCATAAACTGCTGCAGAGATACAAACCACTATTGTCAAGCATGCTGCAAAGCCTAGGCTGCTCTTTCAGAATGGCCATCCCTCCACTTGCCATTTGAGTTGCTACTAAGCAATGCCCTCAGCGATCATGCAGGGTAGCACGTTTTCTTTTCCCTTATCATACCAGATTTTTTCTCCTGATCCAATGTGCAGGTTTCTCTGTTTAGCTGCAATGGAGTGATGCCAACTTGTGCTAGCATGGATCTGGCACCACAGCCAACATTCCTTCCAAAATACATTACCACATTGTGTCACAGGCTATGAAAACAGTGTTTTCCCATAGCAAGGCTGAATTGATCAGTAAAGCAGAATATTCTTGCAAGAGCCTGAGGGAGGGTATTAATCTATAGAGCAGAATATTCTTGCAAGATGCATACAGAAAGTATTACTATCCCCACCTAATGTATTTTCCTATTAGTTTCCTGAAAGGCTTCCTGGCTCATGACCGGGTCAGCCCAGCACAGCAGTGGCTTTTCCTGTGCTGTGCTGGATGAGACTTTCTGGCACTCCATTGAAGCCTGCTCTCTCTCCGTCCAAGAGCTACAATTGCCAAGTTTTCCCTTTTGAACTGTTTGATATATGCAGTTAGAGTTCTCTAATACATGGATATGATCCCTGGGGAGGATTTGTGGTTGGTTGGGAACATTTCCTAAGGTGTTTCTGAAATCTCTTTTAACTCTGATATTTTCCCTCTTCCCCATCATTCCTCTTATTGCTGCCAAGCTGGAACATAATGAGTTCATTTAAACTGGGACTGGAAACACTTTGAGGGGATCCATGGAGTTTTAGCCATTCCCATTTCAGGGACTTTGGACATTATGTCTGGCTGAAACTTCTCTTATAACAGGTCTGTTTAAAAAAAGCAAAACAAACAAACAAAACCAGTAAACAAATAAACAAAACCCCTGTCTAACATCAACATTTGCCCTTAAGTAGTACTTGAACGTTTCTCAGGCCGTCTAATGAGGCAATACACAAGCTGACACGCAAAGAGCTCACTGATACCAGACCAGGGAGAGGATCTCCAAAGTCTTTTTTAAGGTCTTGCCACCCAGGGTAAAAAAGCAACAGCTCTTGAAAAATACCAGTTATTCTGCCCAGAAATCTGCCCGTGATTCCCTCAGAGCTAGCCACATCTGCTGCCTTAAGGTTTTCAGCATTAAAGGGTACGCCTTCCAATGTTCAGGGCAGGCTGCAATGCTCCAGTGAGAACAGAAAGGCCACACAGGAAAACAGTCTCATCTCTCAGTTAAGAAACAAGAGGCTTCATCCAAGGCCTAGACCAACCTGAGTTGGGTCCTGCACAGACAGACAGTAAGATCAGCTTGTATTTTCCTAGCGAATAAAATGCTTCTGCAAGAGGGTTCTCCCAGTTTTACCCAGCTGGCTGGTGGCAGAGCTGGAATGAGGAGCCACAAACTTCATGCTCTGATCACTGCTTTCAGCTGCTAGGCCTGGAGCTGACATGCCCTATGCAACGTCCAACACCACCCAGGATCCCTACTATTCAGCATTTTACAGATTGGTAACACCGATTATCCTGTTATTTAACTTCAGTGGACTGTGGAGACCAAAAATTTTAAACTCCTTTAGACAGTGGATTAGTCTAATTCACTGAAGGTAGGTCCTGTCAGTGCCTTATAAACACCACGATCTGGATGCAATCGCTGAAGAGCCATTGGTTATATTGGAGCTTGGACAGCAGTTTGGCCCACTGCAAAAGCTCATCTCATGTACCTCATAGATACAATAATTAGGAACATGGCACAGACTTTATAGTAAACTCTGTTGCTGTTACTCAAGTCTTAAACCTGAAGAAAAAGACAGACATTTGTGTTGAAGAGGCACTGGGACACTAATGGAGAAGACCAATCTGTGGAAAGAGCTGTCAGAGACCTACAGTTTTACAACCCATGACACTCACCTGTAGAACCCACTCTGTGGGACATAAGCTGAAAATAACTGCATTTTGCACTCAATGCCACTTCAACTGGCATCAAGAGATAGCAAAGGTCACATGTTTCATTTTGGCACTGCTCAAACACAAGCACCCCTTTCTACAGAGGGCAGCCAGACCAAAGGTCCTATTTCCAACACCAGTTACAAACTTCATGTTTCACCTCTATCCTCAGCAGTTGTTTTCAATTTCTATTGTTTACCCTCATATTTATTCCTAAAACAATACAACACGTTCAACAGAGATATGTCAGGAGAATGCAGTGCACACAATAATATCAGCAAGCAGGTCACTGGAAGTTTAATGGCTAGATGCCAATCAGATAATAATTTGCAAGCTGTTATTCAACACGTGGGTGAGCACACTGGACCCTGAACTGCATGCAAAAAGAATGTGTTTTGTTTTTTTTTTTAGAGATTAAACAAAAGCAGCATATGAAATGATCAATCTACACAGGAATGGGGGTCACTAAGCTACACTCATCTTTATTTTCCTATGGTACATGGATGGGAAAGGTGTTCCCATCCAAGCACTAAGGTCACAGATCACTCTTCTTCTACCCCAGGGATGTCATGTGGTGGTTTTACCTTGCTAGGCAGCTGAACTCCACCACAACCACTCTCTCACTTCACTTCATCAGAAGAGGAGGGGAAGAAGAAAAGAAAAGAAACAACTCATGGGTTGAGGTAAGGATAATTTAATTAAAGGAAAATAATTATTAATGAAAAATTATTATTAATTAAACAATTTAACTAAAGGGAAAAGGGAAGAAAAAAAAAAAAGAAAGAAAAAAAAAAGCAAAGGTTAAGTGGAAGTGCAGAGGACAGAAATTACTCTCTACTTTCCACAAACAAGCGATGCTTTACCACGTCCTTGAAGCATGGCCTCAATGCACGTAACCGTTGTTCGGGAAGACAGATGTTTTCACAGCAAGAGCCCACCCCTGCTCTCTTTTTCCTTTTTCCACCTTTTATTGCTGAGTGTGACATCATATGGTATGGAATATCCCTTTGGTTGGGTTAGGTCAGCTGCCCTGCTGATGTTCCTTTCTCACTTTTTGCCCATCCCCAGCCTGCTAGCTTAGAGGCAGTCCCAATGGGACTGCTGAGCCAGCATTGCTCAGCAGTAGACACAACACTGGTATGATACCAGTCCTGTTCTAGCTACAAGTGCAAAGCACAGCACTTTATGGGCTGCTGCAGGGAAAGTTAACATCCCAGCCAGACCCGGTAGAAGCTCAGATATAAAACACAAAACAAAGCCCATGCAGTCACTGAGACCACCAGCTTGTCAAGGCAGGGAGTCTTTCAGGCACGTCTATGCAGGCTGCTACACAGTGGGGCTCTGGTCCCCAGGTAACATTCTAAGAACAACTAGTAAAGAGTGAGGAAGCCAGTCCTGCAGAGCACTCCTGCGCGGCACAGGAAATGAGCTGGGACCTTGCTGGTTTTCTAAAACAATCCTCCATAATCCCAGAAATCATGTTCTTTCATCCCCTTCACAAACTGATCATGCTCCTTCCTAAAATTTGGTCTGTTTTTTTCCCCACAGCTCTTCCTGGGATGCTCTTCCAGAACACTGCTCATCCACTGGCTAGAAATCTCTTGTATTTATTTCTTTATTTTATAAATAACTGTATTTATTCATGGCTGACTTATACCCATTAGCTCTTGTTCCAACCCTGTCCACAAGTATAGTATTTATCCCTTTAAATTTAAAAATAGCACTTAGTTCACTAGGTTGAATCAAACAAGACTAAGGTGCTATCTTCTTGAGGCTTCTCAGTCCCCTGAAATCCTGTGAAATCCTACTATTGTCCTATTTACCCACTCCTGTTTGAATTATTCTTAGTGTGATGACACTGTGGGAATAAAAATGTTGTTTTTGCACAGAGTTATGTTGTTTAGAGGGAAGGATTGAGATATGCTTGCAGTGGTAAGAAAGCTTAACAGAGACCTTGTAAAATGCATACAACTTAGGAGCAACTAGGTGGAAATCACAATATCAAGTCAGGTCAGGTAAGTGAAGAAACATTACCCCTTCAAACACTAAAAAAGTCAAAAGAAATTTGAAATTTAACAGGCCAGCAACTGAAGGCCATGTACTGTCTGTGAAGCATCGGATAGGTTGTGAACCTGGATTACCCAGTCAATGGGGAAACAGGGGAGGGTCCCCGTCGTCAAGAAAGAAAGTATATAAACTGTACTGTGTGACTAGCAGATGCACTCCTGTTTGTGGGACACCTGCCATTGCAATCATGAATAAAATTGCAACTTCACTGAGATCCTCACCTGAGCCTATGTTATTGGCTACAGAATGTTTCTCACAACACCATTGTACAGAGTAATATTAATGAGGTCTCGCCACAGTTGTGGGTTGGAGCACAAACACTTCCTGATCGCTGCTGGAAACACTTTGTGTTAATCTTGCAAGAACTCACTTCCCTTCTTGCAGAAGCTGTGCTTTGGGCCTCCTCTCAGAATCACAGCTGTTTTGCTCTTCCTTACGAAAACCCAGTCTTCCTCTGATTTTATGACACCTCCCAGCTGCCTGCCTTCTGACTTTGAGCACAAAAGCCACTAACAAATGCATGAAAAAGACCATTCCAGAACAACCCAAACTTGGTGACATGGATGTGGTCTCAAAACTAACTGTGCATCGGGCACTTCTTTCTCTTGCTCATCCAACTCGTTCAGTTTAACCATAAAAACAAGACTGATGTCTACATGCCTGAAGAACTAGCTCAGCCCATGTTTCAAAGTTAAGCTGGTTCTCTTTGCTCAATCACTAACAAAATCGTGAGGATTGTGAAATCACCAGAGACCAGACAATATTGTTGAGGATGTCCAGGCTATAATACAATCCATCTGGCTCTTTTCCAGGTTACTCCTTCTTATGTCCCTGTCAGGAGTGAAAAACTGTTGCTGATGTCAGTAAACACAAACAGATAGACTAAATGAATGAAAGAATATCCGATAAAAGCTGTAAGTGAATTAAAATAGCAACTTGAATATGAGCCAGCAGGGTGACCTGGCAGCCAGGAGGGCCAACCGTATCCTGGGGTGCATCAAGCACAGCATCGCTAGTCGGTTGAGGGAAGGGACTGTCCCGCTCTACTCTGCGCTGGTGCAGCCTCACCTCGAGTACTGTGTGCAGCTCTGGGCACCACAGTACAGAAAGGATGTAAAACTGTTGGAGAGTGTCCAGAGGAGGGCGACAAAGATGGTGAAGGGACTAGAGGGGAAGACGTGTGAGGAGTGGCTGAGGGGAGACCTCATCACAGTCTACAGCTTCCTCACGAGAGGGAGTGGAGGGGAAGGTGCTGATCTTTTTTCCTTAGTCACCAGAGATACGACCCACAGCAATGGTGGGTAGCCTAAAACGGAGTTTTAGGCTAGACATCAGGAAGAGGTTCTTCACCAAGAGGGTGGTCGCACACTGGAACAGGCTCCCCAGGGAAGTAGTCACTGCACCAAGCCTGTCTGAATTTAAGAAGTGTTTGGACTGTGCACTTAGTCACATGGTCTAAAATTTTGGGTAAATCTGTGTGGTGCCAGGATTTGGACTTGATGATCCTTATGGGTCCCTTCCAACTCAGGATTCTATGATTCTATGGTACACCAAAGAAGTGATCTCTGACAACATGCACCCACTAAGTTCAGGGTAGTTTAAAGAGAAGCACCACACAGTATTAACCCAAAAAGGACATGAGGGACAGGGGTTCAGGGCAAGGTAAAGCCAAAGGAGGGGACCCTGTCTCAGGACAAGCACAGCTCACTACCCAGAACACGCTGTGCAGTGGCCCCACACTCTACCAGCACCTCCATCTGAGGGATTGGGCAAGGAAAGCCATCGATGGTAGGTGGTGGCATGGCATTTGCATGGATGATCTGCCAGCTTTGGACTTCCATGAGGGTTGGCTGGAGTGTACTCGGTAGAGAGGAAGCTGAGGCAATCAGCTCTGGGGCAGACGCGTTCTGCAGTGGAGTGGGGGATTGGGACAGGCAGGGCTTTTTTTTCCAGCATCAAGGCCACTCAAGGCAGCCAACAGAGCCACCAGGAAATCTGGGAATCTGGGCAAGAGACTGACTCTTGGTATCAAGCACTGGCACAGGCTGAGCAACAGCCCTGCCTCTCTCTCTCTCAGCCCTGCCCTCCCTCTCAAGGGACTGGTAAGGGAGCCTCCAACCCTGAATCGCCACAATTGATGGACTTGCAAGACAAGGGAAGCTGGATCCTCATCTCTGCTCAGAGCAGGAGGAGGAATCTCCCCCTTGAGCCTGAAGTGCCCCTACACAATAGGTACGATGCTCTGGGGCAAAAAAAAGAGGAGAGGATAATAAAAACAACCATGGTTATGGTCAAGCCCCAGGAAAGGGCAACAGTATAAACGTGGACCAGCAAACCACATATATAAGAACCAGTGTCACAAAAAAAAGCAGTAAGGGTGTTGATGATTGGAGACTCCACTCAAAGAGGCACTGAAGCACCCATTTGCCACCCAGACACTCTCTCTCAAGAGGTTTGCTGCCTGCCTGGGGGGCCTGCATCTGCAGCATCACAAAGAGGCTACCAAGCTTGGTTAAGGACTACCACCCATTCTTACTTTTTCATGTAGGGACAAATGAGGTTGCAACAAGGAAAATACAAAACATCAAAAGGGCTTTATGTCCCTTGGAAAGATTTTGAAGGGACTGGGAGCACAAGTAGTGTTCTTCTCAATCCTCCCAGTTGGAGACTGGGACCCAAAGAGGAGGCAATGTACAAATCAGATGAATTATTGGCCACGTAGCTGGTGCCATGCTCAGGGTTTCGGATTCCATGATCTTGGGCATTTGTCTAAGAGACCAGGAATGCTGACACCAGATGGGGCATGCCTGACAAAGCGGGGCAAAACCATCCTGGGCAGCAAGCTGCCTGGACTCATTAGTGGGGCTTTAAACTAGACTCAGTGGGGGAAAGAGACGTACCTGTAACAGATCCAAAAGAACCAGCAGATGCCAACACACTAGAAAACAATGGGGAGACACCCGTGAATCGTCCCATAGGAACTGGGAATGACTCCTCTGAAAAGGTAATGCAGCCTATAGCCCAGCTGAACTGCCTCTACACCAATGCATGCAGCATGGGGAATAAGAAGTGGATAGATGGTGAAGAGTTGCTGCTGAGAAACAGCCATGAGCAGGTTGAGAACCTGTGGGTAAAAACTAAGCATCGTACCAGTAAAGAGCACCTTGTGGCTGGGGTCTACTACAGGCCACCCAATCAAGGGGAGCCTTTTGCTGAAGCCTTTTTGCTACAACTACATGAAGTATCATGCTCACGGACTCTTATCCTGCTCGGGGATTTCAGTCACCCAGATGTCTGCTGGGAAAGCTACACAGCAGGCAGTAAGCAATCCAGGAGATTCCTGGAGTGCATTGAGGACAACTTCCTCGTCCAGGTATTAGACAAACCAACCAGAGGAGAAGCATTTCTGGACCTGGTGCTCACCAATGTGGATGACCTCATTAAAGAGGTTAAGATTGGAGGCAGTCTGGGTTGCAGTGACCATGCCCTGGTTGAGTTTGTGATCTCGAGGGATGTGGGCCTGGCAAAGAGCAAAGTCAGGACCCTCAACTTTAGAAAAGCAAACTTCCAGTTATTCAAAAAATTAGTGGATGAGATCCCGTGGGACACTGTCCTTAGTGAAAGAGGATCTGATCAGAGCTGGCAACTCTTTAAGGATATTTTTCTTGGAGTGCAAGAACTCTCCATCCCCATGTGCAATAAATCAAGCAGGGAAGGCAGGAAACTGATGTGGCTGAGCAATGACCTTCTGGTCAAAACTAGGCAAAAGGAAGAACTGCACAGGCAGTGGAAACAAGGCCATGTGCCCTGGGAAGAGTACAAAAACGCTGTCCAGATATGCAGGGATGGGATCAGGAAAGCCAAGGCACTGACAGAGCTAAACTTGGCAAGGGATGCAAAAAAAATAACAAGGAATTCTACAGATATATTGGCCAGAAAAGAAAGACTAAGGAGAGTGTACCACCTCCGAAAGAAGGTAGATCGAGGACTGGAAACAACAAATATGGAGACGGCTGAGGTACTTAACAACTTCTTTGCCTCAGTCTTCACTGGCAGACAGGCTTCCCACATCTCTCAAGTCTCCAAACCTCTAGGCAGGAGAGGGCTGGGGGAGCAGAGTCCCTCCAAGTGTAAGCAAAGAGCAGGGTCGGGACCTCCTGATACAACTGAACAGCTACAGGTCTATGGGGCCTGATGCCATCCATCCCAGGGTTCTGAGGTAATTGGCTGATGTAGCTGCCAAGCCATTCTCCATCATATTTGAAAAGTCACGGCAGTCAGATGAAGTCCCCAGTGAGTGGAAAAAGGGAAACATCACTCCCATTTTTAAAAAGGATAGAAAGGAAGAACCAGAGAACTACAGACAGGTGAGCTTCACCTCTGTGCCTGGCAAGATCATAGAACAGATCCTCCAGGAAGCAATGTTAAGGATACAAGACCATGGAGGTGAGCCAAGACAGCCAGCATGGCTTCACCAAGGGCAAATGATGCCTGACCAATCTGGTGGCCTTCTATGATGGAGTGACAGCATCAGTTGACAAAGGAAGACTGGCTGGTGTCATCTGCCTGGACTTGTGTAAGGGTTTTGACACGGTCCTACATGACATCCTGATTTCTCAATTGAAGAGAAATGGATTTGAAAGGTGGACCATTCGGTGGATAAGAAATTGGCTTGAAGGTCACACCCAGAGAGTAGTGGCCAATGGCTCCACGTCCAGGTAGAGGCCGGTGACAAACGGTGTCCCTAAGGGGTCTTTCTTGGGACCAGTGCTTTTCAGCATCCTCATCAATGACATATGATGGAAGTGATTGCACTCTCAGCAAGTTTGCAGATGACACCAAGCTGAGTGGTGCAGTCGATACAACAGAAGGAAGGGATGTCATTCAAAGGGACTTGGATAAGCTTGAGAAGAGGGCCCATGTGAACTGAATGAGCTTCAACAAGTCCAAGTACAGTGTGCTGCACCTGAGATGGGGCAATTCCAAGCATGAGTACAGACTGGGAGAAGAACCTATTGAGGGCAGCCCTACAGAGAGGGATTTGAGGGTTCTGATGAGAAGCTTGACATCAGGCAGCAGTGTGTGCTTGCAGCCCAGAAGGCCAACCATATCCTGGGCTGCATCAAGAGAGGAGTGGCCAGCAGGTGGAGGGAGGTGACTGTCCCCCTCTGCTCTGCCCTTGTGAGGCCCCACTTGGAGTGCATCCAGGTCTGGGGCCCCCAGCACAAGAAATATGTGGGGCTGTTAGAATGGATTCAAGGCAAGGGCCAGAAAGATGATCAGAGTGCTGGAGCACCTCTCCCATGAAGAAAGGCTGAAAGAGCTGCTATGTTCAGTCTGGAGAATAGAAGGCACCAGGGAGACCTCATTGCTGTCTTTCAATACTTAAAGGGGTCTTATAAAAAGGGTGGAGAGGGACTCTTTACTCGTGTAGATAATGATAGGACAAGGAGGAATAGTTTTTAACTGAAATAAGGGAGATGTAGATTGGATGTTAGGGAGAAATTATTTATTCAGAGTGTGGTGAGGCACTGGAACTGGTGGCTGCCCCATCCCTGGAGGTGTTCAAGGCCAGGCTGGACGAAGCCCTGAGCAACCTGATCTAGGGGATGGCATCCCTGTCTATGGCAGGAGGGTTGGAACTAGATGACCGTTAAGATCCCGTCCAACCCAAGACATTCTATTATTCTATGTTTCTATGATTTCCAGAACAGACTGGATTTACAGAACAGACTGGATCCACGTGTTCGGTTGTACCGCTGCCGGGAGCACAGCGAAGCCACGGGAGGACGCAGAGCCCCCGGCCCAGCTGGGGCATGCTCCATGCTCCAGACGTTCTCCGGGCCCACGGGATGATGCTGCCAGGGGAAGGCAGGGTGACGCTGGCTCCTAGGAGGGGCTGGCTGGACAGGTGAAAACTCACATCCATGCTGATAAAGCGTGTATATCGTTATGTTCAAATCGAGGCAGGTGCAATTATTCAGTTGCAACCCTCTCCACTCCTAGAAAAATGGTATTTTTTTCAGCCTGGGTGTCCATAACAATAACTGTCTCTTGGAGAAATGAATAGTTGCAGACTTCTAGTTATCTGCATTGATGCCTTTCTAAAAAGGGGTGTCAGAGGCAGTTACAGGAATTTCTTGTTTAGCAAATCAAAGTCTTATACACGGACTCTAATAATATTAGTCAAGTAAAAATGTTGTGGTTTTTTGCCATTTTTTCCTGAAAATAACAGTTGCCTTTCATACACAACCACAGGTTAAAAAAAAAAAAAAAAAAAAAAAAAAAAAAAAAAACAGATTATGAGATTAAACTCTCCATAGGCAGTAAAATGCCATCTAGTTTATGAATCATTCTAGGTACAACATTTCATTCTTCCAGATGAAATGTTTTTTTACACACACTAATAAATGTGCTTTGCTTAAAAAAAGGCTTAAAAGCCACCTTCCCTCGGGTAACATCCCATAAACCCCACAGTGTTGCAACACTACTTTTCATTCTTTCTTGAGAAAGAACAAATGCTTTTGTATTTATCACCCCAATCATTTTGTCTTTAAACGAAGCTGTTTAATGACGCATCCTTGGCAAGCTAAGGCTATGCTAAACAGCAATTAAAGCACAGCAGAACAGGACAGTCTGGAGGATGGGGTCCAGGCTCAGTGGAAGCCCCTGAAGCACAGCTGAGGCCAGGCCACCTCCAACAGGCAACTACAGGATGGCTAGGTGGTTGTGTCGACCCATCTGCTTCCTCAGGTGACCTCTAAAACAAACTCATTATCATTATTGCGAAAGGTGTCTGCTGTTCACAGAAAACCTTGTCGTTTCTTCAGGAAACCCATATTAATTTTTAAGTCCTTGGGCTTCTTTAGCCATAGCATGGCTAAAATCAACTGTTGGACTTGATGATCTTAGAGGTCTTCTCCAACCTAAACAATTCTATGAAGAAAGCAACATCCTTTCTCTTATAAAACAGAAGGCTTATGAGAGTCAGAAGAGCTTACGGATGCAATGGGCAGAAACTATGTTGAGAGAGGTCTTTAACACCCTCCTCTCTCCTGCCAAGCGAGCACCTCATTATGGTCATGGTGTTGCACACTGATTCCAAGAGGCTCGTGCATCTGCTGCAGAGATGCTGAGATGTAGGTGATTTTAGCAAATACTTTCCACTGAAAACAAGAAGAGCGAAGCAAGAACCCAGTTTCAGACTGCAAAGCAGCCATGTGGGCTAAGCATACTTCTAAGAGCATCACCAGGAAATCATCCACCTGGCCTGGTCACTACTTCTGTGTTATTCCATAGCGTGGCTGCGAACGTGCGAGCAAACCACACAGCCACAGACTGCCAGGAAGATTAACGTGCACTGCTTGCTTTCTGCTGCTAATGGCTATGAATCCTTTTTGGAGCTGGGCAGCTGTCAAATGCTAGCAGAGACTGTTAGAGACTGCTTAACGCGCAGCATGAAGAGAAACCATACAAGAGCAGAAATCTCCCAAGTGCTTCTTTCAAGCAGTGTTTCATGCAGATGTGATGAAAGCCTCTGGAGCCGTGTGCCCAGCTCCCACAGCAGCGGCTGGGCTGAATACCCACATGCAGCAGGGTACACAGGTGGCCTGGAGCTGGTGATAGGAAGCTGAGGGGCAGCCAACCGCCTCTCTGCAGAGGGCAGGGCAGGGCAGGGCTCGGCTCTGTCCCACCGCACTGCTCACAGCTCTCAAGGTTTTTGCAGCCCCGCACATGGGATTTGGGCGCTGACACCCACCCCACACCGAGCACACCAGCTTTCAGCAGCTACAGCTCAGTTTCACAGCATCTCCCCTCATGGACCATGCAGCCACGCCAGCTGAGAGCTGTGTAATACCCCAGGAAAGCCTTCCAGCCACTGCACAGGATTGGACGTACTGGTTTACACTGGATTTCAGTTTTGCCCCTCATTTCCATGCTGTACATCCACTCAGTTAGATTTTGAGATACGTCACTCATTTCAGACCCAGACAATGTTTTGTTCCATAGAAACCTAGAACTAACTTGCCATTTAGTACTGTAAATCATTAACATCAAGAGTGCTTGATCATGAACCCTAAGTTTGGAGCACTTATACCATGTTTAAAAATACATGTAGCCTTTTTTTTATCTGCATTATCTGTAAGATTTATCTCCTCACTAGTCATTACTACATTATTTCAAAATCTTCTGCATGACATTTTCAGTCTTGAAGGTCCCAGAAAAATTAACGGTTGCATTTGACTTAGAAAACCACACATGCATTTTCTTTAAGGACACATATATGAAAAATTATTTGGCAGAAACATGAACACAAACAACTATTAGGAAAGAATTACAGAAACTTAGAAACAAGATGGAGATTTTTTTTTGCTTGAAGCAAAAGAGAGGGAAAAAAAGGCTCAGCTCAGCAGCCAGCTGCCATCCACTTCAGAAATTACAGAACCAGCTGAACTGAGTTCTTCGTTAGTGCTCATAGTGCTCTCCCAGCCACTGTGAGGATTTCTGTCTTTGCCTCCCACTCCACAGGGAGGCAAAGACAGAAAAATCTGCCAAGGAAAGAAAGGTGGACAGGACAAACCTGCTGTTCTAGAATGACAGACTCTAGCATCCAGCCTGCCCCAGCCATGTGTGTGAAAAACACTGTCCTGACTAGGACAGCAAAACTACCACCGTTACACACCTGGGCGACTTGCCATGACTGGACAAAGCCAGGAAAAACAAATCTCCTTTCCCCTTGCAGTGGCGAGTACCTGGGGTGTAAGTTTTGATTGCGCACAGCTTAGCATGAATGGTGTAAAAGCAGTGAATAGCAGGAGGTTTCTTGGCCCATGCTTCAGCACCCAAATCTCCTCTGCCCTGAGCACCAAGGAGCTGCTCTGTACTGAGCTGAGAAAGCAAGCACCGCATGTATTTGAAAGTTGGTCTACCAATTTTCCAGGCATATCTGGCACCTGAGAAGATGAATTTTAAGGCCTTGGTTTTGCAAATCCATACTAGTGCTTGTAAGGACCATGAAATGATGCAAGCTGTGGAACTACTCATGCACAAATCCTGAATAAGTATGTATCAAGCAGGTAACAGAGAAAAAGGGCTAGGAAGCAGGAGCTGTATGGCTATGGGAAACACGAACAGTAAGGCATGCTCAGGAAGCCACTTTGTCTCAAACAGAAGGAAAAGGCAAGGATGAACAGTTTATTTTCCTCTGTGACAGTCACACTAGAAAGGGTTCTTGAAGTATTCAGCTAAATGATTGAAAGTAATACAAGAGTTGAACAGCAAGCAGGCAAATGCACCAGCTCTTCTGCTCCAAAGCATTACACTCTCATCCTGACTTTGATGGCACTTAAGTGCAACTCCAGCCTTGGAAATTGCTTAAGTAAATGCTGAAGTCCTGTAAAAAAAAAAAAACTTGTTTTCTCCAAACAAACGTGCTTCCCTCACCCGTCTCAGCTGGCACCCCTGGCTCCCTCTCCATGTCCTGGGGAAACTCTGCAGGAGCCCCGAGCCTCAGCTGAGACCTCTGGCCCATGGCTGGGTTTTTAGGAAATGAAATTCACGTGAGACCTCAAATGTTGATTAGATCCGAGCCCCGGTCTAACCCCTCCGAAGTTATGTAATCCCGAAATCCAAAAAGCCTTGCAGAGCTTACGCTTGACAGCGCTGGTGATGTCACACTGCTGAAAGGTTGCCATGGAAACAGCTTCGTTCCCCTGCCATATGCCCGTAGCTCTCAGCACTAGAGCCCAACGTCGCCTGCTGAGCAAGCGTGACATCCCCACCACCACACCAACGTGGGACAATGGCAAGAACATGGCTAACAGGACAGGAGGGTGCCCTTCGGCTCCCCATGCTTCTTGCAGCTGCAACTGCCGAGCTGCCAGCTCTGCTCCTTGTCCCCAGCAGAATAAAAGCAGCCAGCACCTAATGACCTTTCCCCGCTGAACAGAAATCCCACAGCGAGCTGACCCCAGCACAAACTGTGTGTTAATGCACAGCCACCATAGGGCACTTCCTCCAGGAACAGATAAATGCAGCAGTACCTTCCTGCCGGTAACGCTGACACCAAGGCTTGAGGCACTGTTTAAACAGTTTTCCACGGCTCCTCAGGAGGCTCGGGACAGGGTTCCCCCTGGATTCCCACCCAAACAATGCTCATGGTGCCTGGCAGGCACGTTGGGATCTGCTGGGCCACAGGAGTACAGCGCGTTCATTACACAGGTGTTACAAAACCAACACACAAACCATGCCCAAGTCCCTACAGCTGGAGGGGAGACCATGAAAATGTTACCCAGACCTAAAAGCAAATAAAAAGAACGAAGATACTGGCTTTAAAAACCTCTGTTGCCTCCACACCCCCTTAGCCAATCTAGCAATTCCTGCGCAAAGGCAGCAGTAAGTTGTTTTTTTAATGGGTAAAGTTTAATTTCCTGACATCTCTCCACCTTGGTCCACTCCCACCTACCTTATGAACTAAAAGGAATACCCAAATTAAACTTTGGACTAATTAAAATCCAAGCAAAGGGAATGCCCTTGTAGTTTTATTTCCCTCAAAGAAATTGAGAAATTCTCCATTTTTAACCTTCCTCTGCTTTCAGTGCATTTATGACACATTCTTATGTAAAGGCTATAAACTGATTTTGTGTGCTCAAAGACACAAAACGCTTTTGTTTGGATTTGCTATCCATGTGTAAAAGTAACAAAATGCTAGGAGTGTTTAGCTCAGCCCTAATTTTGAAGACCACCCAATGTAGCCATGACTTAACAGTAGATCATAAAAATTATGTCCCTTGAAGCACAATAGACAGATGATTTTATTTTTTTTCCCCTCTGTGAAGTGCAAGGACTAGCTTAGCAGTGGAGTAACTCAATTCTTAATCAAAGCAATCTGCAGCTCTTCACCTTGGTTTTCGAGGCAAGTCTTCAGCACCATGGCATTAACTCCCTGCCACAGCCCTGGTGAGTGGAGAGCCACCGCACAGGCACCTGAACCTTGGTCCCTGCAGCACTGGGTGGATGACAACCACTGCCTCCTGAACTTACTCACTGCTTTCCAATTAACCTTGTGCTGTTGCCTGGCCACAACCTGCAAATGCTGTCTGCCCTTCCACAGTGCAAGCAGCTCTTAAGACGCCAGTACAGGAGAAATCAGGCAGAAGAGGGGGCAAGACAGGACCACCTGGGACAGGGGGATTGATGCCATGCGCAGGGGGCCAGCTCGAGGTGTCCCTCCTTGGGTGCCCATGCAGGTGGCCCTGGCACCCCAAGCATTCCTCTCCATCAGCACCTGTCCAGGGACACAGGGAAGCAGCCAGGCGGGTGCTCCGGAGGTGTGGACTCCCGCCTGCCTCCCCTGCCATCCTGCCCTGTCCTACAGCCTCTGCGAGAGCAGTGTCCCTGCTCGGCACCAGCAGCTGGGGGGCACAGACTCCCCCAGCAGTGTGCTGAACTGCCAGTCGCCCATGGCTGGGAGATGTACAGGTCTGGCTTGTCACGCTTACCCTCCAGAGCACTTCCCACAGTTTCCACTGTGGGGCTGAAGAGCCCAGAATGGATTTCTGAAGAATGCATCACATATACTTTGGCAAAACCAAGGGAATAGTTTCAAGAAGGCCTGAGGGAACCGTCTCACTAAATGGACCGCTGTTTCCTCATCTCCCACGAAATCCTTGCCAAAAAGCCTACAGCACAAGGCAACAAAAACAAATTACAATGGTAACATTTATTCAAATTAAATGATGGGCCCATACTTTTGGGCTTAGCATTGATTCCCTTTTTTGGCATTCATAATTTTAATAGTTATACACATGTTCCAGCTTAGTTACCCCAAAACACTATCAAAACATTACTATTTCAGGACATGATACTGGTCTTTCTGGAGGCACAATCACAAGAAAAAACCTTCTGAATTCTGGGCTTGCAGCTTTCAGCTTCATCAGACGTTATTCACTTCAGTCTTTCTCCAAGAACTGAAAAATATCCTGTATTTCACACTTGGGCAAAAGGCCCAAGGTGATTTTGCTTTATTTTCTTCCCTGTGTTCTTTGCTCCACTGCTTCCAGACCAAGTGCAGCTCCAACTCTTCTATAATTTCAAACAGAACACCAACATCCCCAGCAACCACCTCACATAGGCCACACAGCCTCTGAAAATCTGCCACGTGCAATAGCTCTGCCAAGGGGGGACACACGTTTCCTTGGATGCCACCTCTTTGCTAGCACCCTGTCCCATCTCTTCCACATGTACAACCACCCAACCCTGCAGAATGCCCATGCTTTTTCAGGAGTGCTACAGCAGCACTGCAAAACCTTGAAAAATCTCCGTATTCTCAATGAGTGCTTTTGCCATCCTTATTTATCGCTGCTCAATGAGTGTTCCTGCAGCACTTCCAGGGAACAGGGATGTACATGTTATTGCTCAATAGCACTGCTCAGTCTGCTAAACGTCAGTCCTTATTTCCACTGCAATGCTATTCAGGAAGGTTTGCAACTTATCTATTTAATACACATCAGGCTGAAACACTGCTCCCAGGTCTCACAGCTTTGTTTGCTTGGTGGTAGCTGTATTTTATTTAAACTAATTTTGTAACTTCCAGCCAAGTCCTGAGGTTCCTTTTTTTTTTTTTTTTTCCTGGGCATCTCTGGAGAAACACTGTTGCCTTTTTAAACAAACAAATTTTAAAAACTTTTGTTTGTGATGAAAAAAAGCGGCAAGGGAAGTCCTGAGTTGAGAGCCCAGCTGCCTACCATTACAACTGACCCTGAATTTATCCAGCTCCATTTTAACAGCAGATAGCATTTGGAATTTTCTCCCCATGACGCATTTCTCCTATCAGCTCCAGCTCATGATGACATGCAAGCACCTCCTACCATGAGGGCAGTCTAAGTCAGCGTGCACTCATCCCTAGCAGGAAGGGTGAATTCCCATATTTGCTCCTTCCTTCAAATGCTTTCACAGGACTGAAGCAAAACTTTGCAAACAACCATTGGATGCTTCAGGTAAAATACCACTCACCTCCTCTGAAATCCATGGCAAATCAGCCAGGGTTTTCACAATAGCACTGTGGTGCTGTACAATTCATAGTATTTTCAGGGCCAGGAACTAAATCGTGAGCTGCCAAAGCAGTTTAGCTGTCAGTGTCAGGTGAGCCCCCGTGGCCAGCCACGTGAGATGGACTGTGCCAGTCAGCAGGCAGCTCGGCAGGCAGCCAGGCCTCTCCGGCTGCGAGTCGGGTGTTGACGCCTTCCCTGGGACAGAGAGGAACTGCTTCCCGATGACCCACATTCAAAAGCAGATCCTCTGCCATAGGGATTTATTTTCCCTTGCCTTGTTTATTTTTTTGCAATGCTCCATCCCACATGCACCATTTGTTCCTAAGATAGTCCAACTACCATAAACTATCATTTGGCGGTAATTTTTTGCAATCAGCAGGCAATATAATTAACTTCTCCAAGTCCAAGGCCTCCTTCTATAGCAGTATTATTCCTATGGCATGTCTCGTGCAAAACAATGACATGCTGCTTACCAAGAGCTCTAATCAAAATTCTTTCATTTCAAGCAAAAAGAAAAGGGAATGGCATAAAGAGCTACATACTTCTCAGAATAGTGCTTCATAAAAGAAATCTCAGAAAATACCATTCAGCATGCCTAAGCAAAGAAAGCTCCCTCACTCATTCTGTTCTGTTCTTCCAAACATAGTCAACACAGTTACAAAATGTACAACATCTCCCTCCTGTTTTGGGGCTCCACAAAACCAGCTCCTCTGGCCGCAGAGGGATTGCAGAACCGCAGATAGTGTTGGCAACCCAGGAAAAATGAATTTGGGACTTTCGGTCTCCTTGTGCAGCAGCCCCTCAAGCCCAGAGAGCAATAGAAGCCCATGCAAGCAGGGCGGTGACCCAGGTGCATGCAGGAGATGAACCACAGCTCCTCTCCCATCCCAGCCCTCCCAGGCAGAACAGCTGGACCTTGCCTCAGAGAAGCCTGTGCATGCTCCCTTGGCTACCACCAGCTGACGACAAGGCAGGGCAGCACTATACAGTGGCCTGGGGAAGGAGGTAGAAAGACCCTGGCAGATGCCACAGGCTGTGCAACGTGGGGCAAGAGGTGTGGGGACAGGCAGGAGGCAGCTGCTGCAGCTCTGGAGCTGGCAGCAAAGGGAAGCAACCGAAGTCATCTGTGCCACGCACAAAGCCTTACCGAGGTGCTGCAGAACCTTGCTGAAGCAGGTCCTCCTCTTCAGGCTTCAGCTGCTAGGTGGGGATGCTTAACAGGTTAAATAGCCTTTTGTTAACTGCAACTGAATAAGTGGTTTTAAGGCCTTTTTATTGTCTTAGACTTCCCTGAAAATTTAATTTTTACCACGATTCTGATACTGGTAATGTTCTTCTGGATCTGGATAAACTACTCACACATGCTTTTCACCAATTCCCACTCCTTCCTTATTCTAAATACTCAAGCTGGTAAATAAATATTTTGCCTTCCAATGCTAATGCATAATGTATAAATAAGCCCCAAACACAAAGAAATTAAAAACAGTTCCCATAGAAAGGATTTTTTTTTCCATAAACAACAGCTGGCAAAGTATCTCAAAAAAAAAAAAAAATCCTGCTTTGCTGATACATTTAATTGCTTCAGGATTTAATCCTCTTCCAAAGTGGTTAGCTGCAGCCAGTTTCGGAAGCCCAGCATTTCCATCCCAAAACCATGATGGAGCTACCCCCATCTCCTGCTTTAGAAACTCACTACCCGCTCAACCACCCTTCTGCTGTGCTTCAGCAGTCCCTACAAAGAGTTCAAATAACCCTGCCTTCTGTCCCTCGGCTGGGCTGAAAGGCCAGCCTTGAGCACCCTGTAGGGCTGTATCTCAGAGACAACACCGAGATGGGCCCCAACGCCGTGCTCGTGTAGCACAAAGCTGCCAGCACTGCAGCAGCCCACGCGTCCTCTGCTGAAGCATCCTGCTAGCAAGGGGGAACACCCGGGGGCCCACGGATCAGGGATTCCCTCCGAGAAGAGCGGCATTGTTGGTGTTGTAACACCCTTGGCTGCTTCGCTGAGGTTTCCAAGCAATGCAGAAGTCAACTTAGACTAAAAGCAAAAAGACAATTCTCAGTGGTCCAAAAATAAAATTCAAATTCTAAAAGGCCCAAGCTTTTCACAACTTTTAAAATGTAGGGGCTGGGGGGAATGAACAAGATGACAGAGGGGAATACTTTGACTTTTCTGTAATTAGTTTTGCCTCTACAGAAGCAGTTTACTGAAATTCCCACAACACCCTGCTATGTTTGTTTGCTTGTGCCTGCATTCTGATTTAGAAGACCAGGGCTGCCATATTGCATCTGCCATCAAGCACACCTAAAAGCAGATACATTTGCACTGGCAACAGCACCTCAGATTCCAGTAACCAAATCACTTTGCAGGAAGCCGGCTTGTTTTCTGATCGGTTGTTTTCTACCCTGACACTCAACCCGCGCCTCCTCTGCAGAGCCAAACACCCCAGACCTTGCCACAGAGCAGCACAGCTTATCACACATGCTGCACAGTCCTGAGCCTCCCTCTGCCTCTCCTTTTAGAGCAGGTAAACATGTCACAGTACTTTATTCTATATGACCTCCCTCTGCTGCAATTTATAGCACCTATGTAACAATCAAAAGAGTAACAAACTTGACAAGGAATTAGACCTACTACCTTCAAAATAGCAAGCACAAACCTCTTCTTTCTTTTGGTTTCCCATACATCACACAGCTCTTAGAAACATCACATGAACTTTCACACATCCCCCCCCAGATTACAGATAAACTATGTGGGAAGCGTTTCTTCCACTAGTCCTGTGGAAACAGTAAATCAGACTGTAAATTAGGTCCGATTTGTTGGCATGTATCTCCCTAAAACTAGGCAACAGACCCTGCTTTAACACATCCACCCCTCTGTTCAGCTGGGATTTAGTGGGGATTTGCAGCATCATATTTCCACTGAGTTCATAGGCAGGGTGCCCAGAAGGGGCGGCTGCGTCATCCAGTCCCTTGCAAGTAACACCCAGACTTCACCCCACTCCCGGGCTCCTGCTGGAACCGGTACTTTGGCTGCTGGTGGTTCGTGCTCTGCTGGACCACAGGCTGCTTTAACAGGGCTGGGAAAAGGAGCAAAAGCAAAGCAAACCTTCTTCTAGCTGAATTTGCTGCAGAAAAGCCTGTACCTCCAATGGGAATATTTCAGGGATATGCAAAATCAAAATAGGATGGGGAATGCTGAATGACAGCACATTCCCTTAAAAGGCCATCTGATCCTGATTTATAGACTAAACAGCAGGGAATTTCCTACATGGACAAACCTGCCAGGAACCTGTCAATCTGGTCCTTCCTGGCACTAGCACTTAATGGGCAAAGCATTTCAATTTGCTCTTCAGAGGAAATTTGACATATGCCCTCATACTGCGTGCACATGTTTGTGAATACAGATGCATGCATGCATGTGCCCCAAAGTCTCCTGCTGCGATCCCAACCAGTTTCAAGGAAACTTAACAAAGCAGGTTATTAATAATGACATATGCACATACTCAGCTCTGGATTGCTGGGCTCTCTCTCCCTTTCCTGCGGGAGACTCGATGATCTTGAGGTCTCTTCCAACCTAGAAATTCTGTGTGAAATTCTGTGATACCCTGTTTATTACTCCTGCACCAAAGAAAAAGTTAAAAATCCCTTCAAGTCTTTCCCAGGAGACATTGATTTAATCCAAACACCTCCAGTATGGATGCAGTGTAGGTAGGGCAGATGATGTGCTGGCTTGTAACAGAGGCTTCACTTAGAAAAAAATTAAAAAAGAAAAGGAGGGGGTTGAAAGACATGTCAAAAATGAAGAATCCAAGTGCAAGCTGAACATAAAATTAATTCAATGGAGGCTTCATGAATAGCCTAATTTCTCTGTTGCTGGCTTCCCCACCCCCAGCACATGAGAGGTGGTGGCTCAGTGGAACTTTCCATCGCCTGGTCCAAGTATTTGTCTACTCCTGCATCCTGATTAAATCTGTAATCCTGGTTACCAGGGAAGGGGTCAGAGAAAAGGGAAGGCTTAGCATTACCTGCCAGAGCCTCATGCTCAGTAGGTATTCAACAATCTCATTTTAAGATGCAGCTGATGTGGTGGCATTTATTGGCACCCCTATGCCCCCTGTTGCTCTGAGACCCCTTGCTGATCTGCACCCACCTGCCTTGGAGGGGCTGCCAGAGGGTTTACAGAGCCCAGCGCTGCTGGCAGCACAGCCTTCCAGAGCTTGCTCCAGCATGCTGCCCACTTGGGGGAGGCCCCCTCGTCCCATCTGAACTGGGCAAGACAAGAGCCAAAGGCCTTACCTTCACAAAAGTGATTTCTGAACCGTGCATGGTGAGTTGTAAGGAGCCTGATCGACTCAGGATAGGGCACATCTTACCATGAACACAGGCGGGGGTCCCCTAAGGCACACAATTGCAGCTGAGTTTTACAATGTGGTTTGTTTAGTTTCTGCTGGCACTTGCCCCTACAGCCCCCAAAACAGCATCCTTCTGAGGGATGCTGCAACTGGGCAGCAAAGAGCAGCACTCCCAGCAACCAGAGGCAAATGCTCTGCAGCAGCTCTACAGTAACTCAGTGAACTGTGGCTCTGCAGATCCCCATTTCAGTTTTAACAATGAATAATTAATTGCTGCTTTGTTTTCTAGTGAAACTCTATAGCAGTAATTATCCTTGTTTTAACATGAAACAATTATCACCTCCTCCTCTCCTTTTCTTCTCCCATCAATTAAGAGAAAGGAAGACAGCATCTCTTGCTCATGCCTAATAACAGGCATTTACTAGATGAAGCTGGTGTCGTGGGTAATTACCAGGATACCACTGAAGGTAATGTCGCTCAGCCAGGACATGGTAGCTTGTCAGGCTGCAAAGGGACAGAAGCATTGTAGTGCTCAGGTCACCTAGAAATCGCAGTCATCAACGCAAAAGCTAACTCTCCAGTAACTTGCTTCTGATACTGTTAATGAGTGCTAATTAGAAGTGGTCATTCAGCCTGTCAACTCCTGCCTGTCCATCACCAGAAGCCTGTGTTAACACTAATTCTGTATTTGTCAGGCTACAGACCTGGATTGCCTTAAGCTACAAATACACTGGTCATGACTGCTGTGGTTTTTTTTTAACCTCTCTTTATCTTTTAACATATGCATATACATATAGAACTGAGGAAAGGTTGTGTTCCAAAGCATTTCCCCCTCCAGCATAAATGCACAACCACTGCTGTGAAAATGACCTCTACAGTGGATTCCTCACCTGGCCTTATGCCTGCAGACAACTTCTGCCACCAGGACTGCTAGTGGAGACAGAAAGCTGCAGGGCAGCCTGGCTGACCAACTTCTGCCACCAACACAGTGACACGATCAGTCCAGGGGAAACACACAGGGCGGGGGAAGGCTCAACCTTGCAGGGTGTGCCCGAGTCTTCTGTCAGTATCCAACAGCAGCAGTGGTGGGTATGCCTGTGGGAGGCATGCCCAGGTTGAAGAGCTGCTCAGCCAAGTAGCAGAGCTTCGGGAGGAGATGAGCAGGCTCAGGAGCATAAGGCAGTCAGAGATGGAAACTGACTGGTGAAGGTGTACTCTACCCTCTCTGAGACAGACTCACAAGCCTGCCAAAGCACAAGTGTCTTCTTCTACACAGAAGACAAAAGTTCCCTCATCCCACCAGGCAGTAGGAGGGGACCTAGGCCTAGGAGGGGAATGGAGGCAGGTTCCCGCTTGGGGTGGTAGGTGAGCCCTGTCCCTGCCCACCTCACCTTCCCATCTACCCTTATGTAACAGGTATGAGGGTCTGGAACATGACAGTCAAAACAACGATGTAGGTGAAAGCCCATCCCAGTTGGAGAGGGTGCCTAAGGCAAGGCAACCTACCCCCCACATTGCTTCATCTTCTGTCAGGAAGGGAGTCATGGAGGACTCCCTTCTGAAAGGGACAGAGATCCTGATGTGCCAACTGGACCCAACCCACAGAGAAGCCTGTTGCCTCCCTGGGGCTTGGGTGAGAGACTTTGCTAAGAAAGTCAAGCGCCTGGTACGGCCCACCAACTACTACCTACCACTCTTTTAGGCTGGTAATGACGAGGTAGCAATGAGAAGTCCGAGAGCGATCAAAAGGGACTTTAGGGCGACTAGTTAAAGATTCAGGGGCACAGGTTGTGTTTGCCTCTGTCCTTCGGATAGGGGGGATTGATGCTGACAAGCAGACTCATCACATTAATATGTGGCTTCAGGACTGGTGCAACTGGCAGAACTTTGGGCTTGTTGATCACAGGAAGGTCTACACAATACCAGACCTACTGGCACCAAGTGGGATGTGCCTTTCTCAGAGAGGGGTAAGGATTTTTGCTCAGGAGTTGGCAGGGCTTATAGATAGGGCTTTAAACTAGAGTCGAAGGGGGAAAGGGATAAAACCAGGCATGCCAGTGATGAGCTAAGGGATGGTACGCTAGAATCAGAGGGACTGTGTGCTAGTGAGGTCCTTCGGTCTGCTCCACAAGGTGCTGTGTGTAGGGAGGTGCATTTGAAGTGCTTCTACACAAACGCATGCAGTATGAAGAATAAAACGGATGAGCTAGAACTCTTGGCCCAGTCCCACAGCTACGACATCATCGACATAAGCAAAACCTGGTGGGATGAGTCCTGTGGCTGGTGTGTTGCAATAGATGGTTACAGGCTCTTCAGGAGGGACAGGCAGGGTAGGCGAGGTGGCAGGGTAGTGATGTATGTGAAGCAGGGGCTGGACTATGTGGAACTTCAAGTTGGGGATGGCAAAGTTGAGAGCCTCTGGGTAAGGATTAAGGAACGAACAAATAAAGGGGATGTTGTTGTGGGAATCTATTACAGACCACCTGGCCAGGATGACAACGCCAATGAATTATTCTTTGCAGAACTAAGAGATGCCTCGAGATCAACTCCCCTCGTCCTTATGGGGGACTTCAACTTGCCAGACGTCAACTGGGATCACCACACAGCTGACACAAGCAAGTCCAGAAGCTTCATAAAGCACCTAGATGATAACTTCTTGGTGCAGGTGCTAAGGGAGACAACTAGGAAAGGTACCCTCCTAGATCTGTTGCTGGAGAACTGAGAGGGTCTTGTGGGGGACGTGGCAATTGGCAGCTGTCTTGGTCATAGCGACCATGAAGTGATTGAGTTTAAAATTTATAGCGACAGAAGGAAAACTGCCACCAAAACTTCAGCCCTGGATATGGGGAAAGCAGACTTCAGGCTGCTCAGGCAACTAGTCAACAAGGTCCGCTGGGAAACTGCTTCTGAAGGCATTGGTGTCCAGCAGTGCTGGTCAGTCTTTAAGCACTGCCTAAAAGCACAGGATCAGGCAATTCCAAAATATAGGAAGTCAAGCAGGTGGGGCAGAAGGCTGGCCTGGCTGACCAGGGATCTTCTACTGGAGCTTAGGTGAAAAATGAAAATGTACAACTGCTGGAGGAAGGGTCAGGTGACGTGGAAGGAATACAGGGACACTGTTCACATTTGTAGGGAGAAAATTCGTGGGGCCAAAGCCCAACTAGATTTGAAGCTGGCCAAGTCCATGGGAGACAATAAAAAGTTTTTTTTGTTTTTAAGATATGTGAACAGAAAAAGGAGAACCAAAGAAAACATAGGTCTGCCACTTGATGGGGAAGGTGACCTCACAGACAAGGACATAGGCAAAGCAGAGACATTTAATGCCTTCTTAGCCTCTGTCTTCAACACCGATGATGGGCTTCAGGACCCAGGGTGTCCTGAACTGGAGGACCATGACAGTGGGAACCATAAACTCCCAACTGACCCTGAACATGTGCAGGAGTTGCTGCTCCACCTGGATCCATACAATTCCATGGGTCTGGATGGGATTCGTCCCAGGGTGCTTAAAGAGCTGGTTGACATCATTGCGGGACCTCTCTCAATTATTTTTCAACGATCTTGGGAATATGGAGAGGTCCCAGTAGACTGGAAGCTGGCAAATGTTGTGCCAATTTTCAAAAAGAGCAAGAAAGAAAACCCTAGCAATTACAGGCCTGTTAGTCTCACATCAGTGCCTGGTAAAATTATGGAGAAGATCCTTGAAGTTATTGAAGCGCACCTGTGGGACAATGCAGGTGGGACATTCGTCCCAGCCAACACAGGTTCATGAGGGGTAGGTCCTGCCTCAAAAATTTGATTTCCTTTTATGATAAGATCACCCATCTATTCGATCAAGGGAAAGCTGGTTTGCTGATGTGATCTTTTTGGACTTCAGCAAAACTTTTGACACTGTTTCCCATAGGATCCTACTGGACAAAATGTCCAGCATACAACTAAACAAAAACATCATACGATGGATGAGCAATTGGCTGATGGGCAGGGCTCAAAGGGTTGTGGTAAAAGGGGCCACATCAGGCTGGCAAATGGTCACTAGTGGGGTCCCTCAAGGCTCCATTTTAGGACCAGTACTCTTCAATGATTTGCAAGTAGGACTAGAAGGTGTTTTGAGCAAATTTGCTGATGACACCAAACTTGGAGGAGTTGTAGACTCTGCTGAGGGTGGAAAGGCCTTGCAGAGAAATCTGGACAGATTGGAGAGCTGGGTGATCACCAACCACATTAAGTTTAACACAAGCAAGTGCCAGGTCATGCACCTGGGACAGGGCAACCCTGGCTATATGTACAGACCGGGTGACAAGATGCTGGAGAGCAGCCCCACAGAGAGGGATCTGGGGGTTGTGGTTGACAGCAAGCTGAATATGAGCCAGCAGGGTGACCTGGCAGCCAGGAGGGCCAACTGTATCCTGGGGTGCATCAAGCACAGCATCGCTAGTCGGTGAAGAGAAGGGGTTGTCCCGCTCTACTCTGCACTGGTGCAGCCTCACCTCAAGTACTCTGCAACGCCTGTGCTGGGCACCACAGTACAAAAAGGATGTGAAACTGTTGGAGAGTGTCCAGAGGAGGGCGACGAAGATGGTGAAGGGCCTAGAGGGAACAACATATGAGGAGCAGCTGAGGTCACTTGGTCTGTTCAGCCTGGAAAAGAGGAGGCTGAGGGTGGACCTCATTGCAGTCTACAACTTCCTCGCAAGGGGGAGTGGAGGGGAAGGCACCGACCTATTCTCCTTAATCAATCACCAGTGATAGGACCCACAGCAATGGTGTCAAGCTGAGGCAAGGGAGTTTTAGGCTAGACATCAGGAAGAGGTTCTTCACCGAGAGGGTGGTCGCACACTGGAACAGGCTCCCCAGGGAAGTAGTCACTGCACCAAGCCTGTCTGAATTTAAGAAGTGTTTGGACTGTGCATTTAATTTAGTCACATGGTCTAAAATTTGGGGTAGACATGTGTGGTGCCAGAAGTTAAGACTTGATGATCCTTGTGGGTCCCTTCCAACTCGGGATATTCTATGATTCAACCTGACAAAGAGGCAGCCGGACATCTGGTGCAACCTTCTGCATAGTGACGGCTCCCCAGAAACACTACCGTTTTTACAGAAGCACCAGCACTTACTGGCCTTTGAAGGATATTTATCACTATCCAAAAACTGTAGCATAAGTCGCAAAATCCTAAAACCCTGAAATTTGGGTTGGAAATGAAAACAAATATGAAAATCAACCATTAACTGTGCATGAGCAAACATGAAATGTAGAAAAGCTTTTCCTTGCTGCAAATTGCAACAAAACCCACAGCAAAGCAGATGAATACGGGACACACAGGCATTTACCTGGTTTGAAAGGACAAAGCAGCTGTCATCCTTTATTACTTTTGTTTAAGAGTATGTTTAGCCTTTGCAGACAGTTCTATATTTGTAATGCTAACTCTTCAAGCAGACAAGAAGTGCTGGGCTACCCAAGCTTTAGCACATGGCTCCTATTCATCACACACAAGATTTTGGCAACAGAAGAGGAAGGCTGCTGCAAACAGACTTAGCAAGGATAACAGCTATCATCTCTTCTGTGGATGAGGTTTTGCAGCAGAACAGCTAAAGGGCTAAAGCACTGACTTAAGAAACAGAACAGTGTTTCTCTGCCTGGCTTCTCAAGAGATCCAGGGGATCATTTGTGTTAGCAGTTATCTTAAACCTCATTGAATCAGACTGTAAGAATTACACAGAAAATTCCTTTTACTGTGTGGTTTTATAACACCTGGCATGAAAGACTTTGATCTGATCATGACTGCAAACCCCTCTGAAAAACCTAAACAGGAGATCTGTTCCTTAACCCAGTATGACTGCTAACCACCAAGGGAGCTGCCTACTATAGCTGTCTGACCTATCAGTGTGAAGGAAAGGAAAAGAGCTCTTTTCTCCTCTTCCTAAAAGGAAGAGCAAGGAAGTAACAAATAGTTTGCACATACGGGTAACCGGTGTCTGGAAAATCCTTTACACAGTCCATGAAAAAATATATCCATTTTAATTAAATACTTTCATTTTACCCACTGCTGTGCACTAAATTAAACTGCTTCAACATTAATATATAAAACCATTATTCTGAGCATGCATAAGTGAGTTAATGCACGCATCTGTGTATAAAGACTGTACAATTAAGCACTGTTTAAAATGCAAATGACACATGATAAAGACTCCATCCTGATCATATTAAAGCTTGACTGTGAATGTTGTACTACATCCTCAGTTGTTTAAAACCAGTGTAAACAAAATGAAATCAATGGAACTAGTAATAATTTACATCAGTGGAAAATCTGGACCTTTGATTTTTAAGTACTTAATACTAGCAAGAATTGCAAAACAAGCAACAAAAATCCAGTTTGTGATATGTAGCCAGATGTTACTTTTCTTCTTTTACAGTAATAGCTCAAAAATGACAAATTTAAAACAGAAGTTCTAATAAGACTTGTTCTGGGATGGATCTTGGAGTTACATCAGCTTTCACCCCTGAAGGCAGTGAAATTTAAATTACAGCTTGAGGCCCTCATTTACACATTCATGAGTAATTTGTAAAATTCCAGAACACACTGAAATTTAAAGCATGTGCATATAACTATTTGCTCTGATTTTCTTCATTATCAGCCTTACTCTCTCCACCCTTTTAGCAGCACAAAGGGACTTTAAAAGAGGAGAAAATTGTATTTGTATTGCTGAAGGCTCCTCTCTATAGGTGTAAGCTTGTAGAAAGGGTCTTAGCAGAAGTATGAACGAAACCCTTTCACTTGGGAGCTTCACACTTCAGTGTTTCACAAAATAAAAATAACTTAAAGCAAATGTTTAGTTAGGGCTCAAACTAGTCAAGATTTCCATGCCTGGCCTCCTTTTTTCTCTTTGGGATAGTACCAAAGCACTAAAGGCCACGAGATCTTTCAGAACAAGGGAACAACAACAGCTCTATTACTGTTCCACCTCCAGATAAGACCCTTTTACATGAGGTACTGCAGTCACATCACACAAAGCAGATTCTGAAGTACATCACAGCTGGATGGCAGAAGGATCAGGCAACACCTCTGCGAGCCGTGGCTGCGAGTCGTGCTGTGCTGCCACACCTGCCACCTCAGCCCCAGCAGGACAGCTGCTGTGACCGCTGCCTGGCCTCCGGGAAGACATGGAGTGCCATGCTGCTCCTCCTCACCTGGCCTTAGCCCCCATGAAGGCTGTTCTCCGAGCAGGAGGTTGCCCTGTCCTCTGCTGGCAGAGCTGGCCCGAGCAGTGGATGGCAGCCCACCAGGCTGGCAGTCCCACATCCTCTTCTTTCCCATGTTACGCCTGTTTCACTGGTGTGCTGGCAACCACAGAAGGATAATTTTGGCAGGGGAATAGCAGAAGTGATCTACATCACTTTCGAGCTGTGAGGAAGCAATTTAGGTTGTAACAGATGTGTATGCTCTCACTAGCCCTATGCTGGTCTGAGAAGCATCAGCGTGGAGAAGGCTAGGGCACCCACAGCCTCTCAGCAGGCTGTGATGAGGTACCCATGCCTCAGCCCCAGACCTTTCAACTGCCTCCATTTTAACCGACCTGCTCTCTCATCTGCAGTGACATTTCGCAAACTGTAACCCAACCCACACAACACGATGGTTGCCGCTGTATTTTAAACAAAAGGCTGTGTAGCGCAAACAAGTCCTTTATTTAGTGACATCAACCTTTTTTCAAAGCCTACCTGGCATGACGCCTACAGACCCCACGCTGGGCCCCACGCCAGGGTAACGCACTCCCTGCACCAGGCCTGGGGCCTGCGGGATGCCCTCCCTGAGCACACCTCAGCAGGGTTTATGGGGATTTTAGGGGGGATTGGCATCATTCTGGTAACAAACCTGAGCAACCACACAACCACGCTTTGGACCTACAGATCCTTAAATTTGGTGCGATCAACTTGGAGCATTGCTCCACCCACGTTTACATGGTGCTTCGCAGAGACGTTGCTTAAGAGAGCCAGAAGCACATGCTGAGCCCACTCTCATGTTGGGTAACTCTCACATTTTACCTACAGCCCTGCACCAGTTTAACCAGGTTCATTCCAAATTCTGTCTGTTACCAGTGATCTCTCCTCAGGGGACAGAACTAAGATTTAAGAAGTTTTCTGTTATTTTGGCTTAAGCTTAATGCCCCCTGCTGAGGCACCCCCCCCCCCCAAGTTTGCTCTCTCACACTGCCTCTCGCCACAAGCCCATGGCACCCCCCTGCAGTGAGGCCCAGGGTCATGGCATGAGTACAATTTGCTGCATTCACTGCAGCAACAGCGAGGCCATCAGCTTGCCCAGCAGCAGAGGTGCCTGGTACTGGGCCCACCTCCAGCCTGTACTGCAGGCAATGGGTTCATTTGGTGCTCACATGGTTCTCACACCTCTTTCCATAAGCACTCAACTATAATTTGCCATAGGTTAAATAATTGTGGACACCTGAAGCTTGGACCAGCTTGGGGCCAGGTCAAAAAGCCTCCAACCTCAGGCTCTGCTAAAACATTGTTTCGAGTTAACATGCAGCGTCTCAGCCTGTAAGCAAGATGGAAAGCTGCATACATGCAGGGATAACACAGGTATGCTACACACAAAAGCAAGAGCCACTGCTGTCAACTCAAGAGCTCAATCCAAGATACAAACTATATGGACATAAGAAAAAAAAATCAGCCTACCATCAAAGACTACCAAGATTTAAAAGTAAAAATAAAAGGCAATGCCTCCCAAACCCTCCCCAACTCATATGGAATAATTCTCTGATCTATGCAGAAACTCAAAAAACATGAGAATCCTTTGAAACATTTTACATTTCAGTGCATGCCCTCTAAAGTTATCCTTTAAAACAGCACTTGTGCATAAGTTCACACAAAACCACCTGAGCAACAGAACTTGCTGTAGCTACGACTGGATTTCAAACTCCATGTCAAGCTGCCCTTTTCAATTACTTCTATCAAACACACTTCTTCAGAGCTGGTGTTTTGCATAGCCCTCCTTAAACCCATATTCATTGTGAATTTTTCTCCTCCAAAGTTTGAGCAAAGGAAGTTTACTCATTATTTGGGTTTGAAAATATACTGTTCTCCATGTGCTTTGATCAGAAACTTTATTCGAACAAAAACAAGGCACTGAAATCAGAAACTTCCGATCAGGCTCTTTTGTAGATCTTGTTGAACCTGGAATTGCTAACCCTGCATAATCTGTCTAATCCAGAAATTGAAGATCTTAAGCCTTTGACATACCAATCTAATCTGTAAAGAAAGCCAAATTTGAACATTATAATTCAAGATACGTAACCACGTGTAATATTTTTAATGAGTAGAGCAAATACAGAGTCAGAGAGAACAGTGGATTTTACAAGACCTGGATTCAACAGACACTAAGACAAGTGACTGCATTCCCTAATTCCTTGATATCACAAGTCCAAAAAAATTAACAACCAAAAAATTACAGTAGCTTAGATTTATTTTTTTTTATTTCTTCTTTAAAATCACCAATCTGTTATGGGTTCACTAATGGCTATACCAATATGGCTTCAATAAAATTAGTGAATTAGTAAAAACGATGACCTTACTGCTTAAGCCTAATATCTAAAAATGGCAATTTCTACCTCTGTCTTAATATAAGTAATGCTTTTTTATGGTACTGCAAAACTACGTGTATTCTTTTGCTTTGACAAGTGTGAAACAAAGTGAAAGCCAGCATATGGATTTCCATGAGCTGCACTTTGTCTCTTAACATCATGGGGACCATGAGCTGGGGGAGCTGCTGCACATGGGGGAAGTAGACCACAGAAACCCAATCAGGAGCTCAACTTCTATGAGATGCCATAGAGTGGTGAACTGCAGTTGCGTGCCACTCAGTGCTTTGGGTTCAGTTAATGATAAAGCAAGAACAGAAGGACACGCTGGTTATGCAAAACCCCACCATGCTGGCATTATCATGTGCCAAAGCTGCAGATGCTGCTGCCATATTCATCTCTGCTATATAGAGCAGGAACAACCTGATGGTCAGGAATATCTGGTGCAATCCTATAGAAAATCCTCCTTGCTCCCACTTTTGGGGAAGGGACATGTATCTGTCCTACCTGCTCAAATGAATGTTGAAAATAATGTGTCGTTAAGGGCTAAACCATCCGTTGATGTCAACCAACAGAGCCTCTCAGACTTACATCTGTATCTGTCCAGAGTTTGCCTACAGGTTGTCAACTTAATCTACTGTCAGCAACAGGAAACAATTTGAATTACTCACAAGTCCACCTCCCAAAAACTGTTTGTGCTATAGAATAGCCATGGCTTGCAGACTTCGGCAGCTCTGTGAGAACTTGCATCTGTTCTAAGCTCCAAATTAGTTTTAAAAGCCAGCTGTCATTCGCCCTGGGAGAAACCAGCAGCATAATAAAACGTTGCAGGAAATACGTTCACAAAAAAAGGAGCATGGTAGAAATAGAATACTGGGGAGAATTATGACATTGTACAAAAATGCAGCGATATTTTCAAAATGCCTAAGTGGACAATTTGCATTTACCACAACAGAAGTATAACTTGTGTATGTAAAAAAAACAAACCACACTATCCTGGTATCTGGTCAAACTAGGACATCTACATCTGAAACACATTTACTTTCATTACAGCTGTGAGCTGTTATTTGTATTAGAGTAATGTCTTGAGGCTACGATAGGCTGAGCAGCTTGCATCTGCTAAGTAAGTGTCAATTTCTGATTCCATTAGAAAGATGGTCAAAAAAGCACCACAAACACAGTCACTTGCACAGATTTTGAACTGGTAGTGATTCCTTATAGTGCACATCAGCACAGTTCAACTGTGCCCTGCAGCGCCAGTCAGTATTAGCTGGGCTGTCGTGTCACAGAGGCAAGGAGGAGACCTGACCAGCACCTCCCAGCAGATCCATGCCTTAGCAGGGAGCGGAAAACAGCAACGGGACTGAGAGCAAGGCAGCATCCCACCTTTCCCCTGAGCACCTGCAGCAGGCATGCATGGTGAGAGGCAACTAACAGCTTTCACCACAAATATCTGAGAGGACCTCAGTGGTTCTTTCCAGCTAACAGCCCACAAACCTACAATAGTTCAACTTTCCATGCTTGGTATACAGAAATCCAAGTTTCTTTTCTTCCAAGAGAAATGGGTATCTCAATTTTTTTCACCTCCCTAGAAATTGAGGTCTCAGGCTTCACATAAAACTCTTAGATTCCCAAAGCAATGCACCACAGCAATGCAGACTGGCAGCCTCAGGTATCAGAGAAGTTAAAAAATAAAAAATAAAAAAATAAACAAAAAAAAAACACTTCAGAAGGGTAAGATGTAATATTTATTAACCCATCTGAAGTACTTCTTTGTTTCTTCATACCTTTTAAATTCAACGATTTGGAAGCAACAATTCCTCTTCAGCATTTTAAACCTATCTGAATGTAGTGGAAAATGCAGCAGCACAATCACAAAAAAATAACCCAAGCTCAGTAAAAGTTACAGAAAGGAAGTCTTATTTCTCTAGATATCAAGAACAAGCGGGGAAAAAAGAAGGAAAAAAGAGTTCTGGGAATTTTCAAGTCATTTTGGAAAGGAAAAAAAAAATCATTAAAAAGAGATACATTCCTCCCCCACCCCCCCACCCCCCTTGATGTCACTTTAAACATGCATTCTTACTACATAACTGTAATAAATGATTGGTGATATACTTGGGAAAATATTTTCCTCCTCATTGTACTGAAGAATGTTGATATTTGCTACCTGCATTTTTCTCTGGAGATAATGTAGACAGCTCCTTTAGAGTTGATGGAACTGGAAAAAAAATGCATTTGTCCCTCATGAAGTCGTGTGCACGAACACAATCCATCAGATCTTCCACAGAATACCCAAGTTCCATTGCAAAACAGTTTCCTTTCTTAAAAACATTTATTTTTACTGTGGCCCACTCCATCAAGTACGACTGGAATCCCACGAGACCATAACTTAAAAGCCGTTTTATCCTGACACATCATCTTTGAAAAGGAAACAAGAACTTAAGACAGGGATAAAAGATACACCGGATAAGCACTCTGTCATGCCTATTTTTTAGTTGCTTGGCAAGTCTACATTAACAGCAAAACCAGTTTGAAACTTTGCACACAGCAACCAAGATACCTGCTCCTAGAGCATGTCTGTGTATAGGTCCTCAGGCACTGGAGGCCTGAGGAGGAATGACCACAAGGGCTTTCTTGGTCCCTGACAAGCAAGGGAAGAAGCTGCTCCTGCAGGCACATGCCACCAAGGCTCCACATTTTCAGCAGAGAAACCAGCCTGCCAGCTCAGCACCTTCCTGACTTTGCTCTCCCACACAGCAGCCCCTGCACATGTTTATCAACACACCTCCTCCTCCCCTCTGCCAGCCCCCTAGGTTATGTGGGCATGCAGGAAGCCTCCCTCCCTCGTGATTGCTCAGCTTTTCCTCACAGCAACGCAGCTCAATGTCTGCCCTGCACTGGTCACACTTGAGTCACAGGCATAAAGATGCTGAGAGCATCTTTAGTAAAAGAAGATATGAGAGAAAGCTTTTTCACCATGACTGGTAGCTTCAGGGCCAGTATTTAACATCTAGACAATATTTAACAGCAGCCAAAGGCTGCCCAGATTAACAATCCCTCCAGAACAAGTTTAAATGATGTCTAGTAGGTTGCAGGTGGGTCGCTTTACTACAGTCCAAATGAAGACTAAAAAGATAAAAAAAAGTTGTAGCCCTATCTTACATGGCCCCTAGGTAACATAATAAGGCTCAGCTAAGAATTAACTGCTTGTACAGTACTTCAAAAGCTAAGTAACCGTATAGCCTATTGTTAGCCAAACATCCTGAAATACAGAAAGTTAAGGTGTGGATTTTGGCAAATCCACTTGGCTGTGGGTGCTTCCATGTCACCAGGGGGACAGGAATAAAAATGGGGAGCAAGGGGTGGGAGCAGCAGGAACTGCTCTGTCCCAAGTGACCAGGGTTGCAACCCTTGTGAGGGTACTGCGGCTGTGTATTCCCCACCACTAGGATTGCCACGTTCCCTGGCTGCCAATTCCTCACCTAGCACTCCTGGTTTCAGGTTTTGCTTAAAGCTAACCAGCAGGCACATGGATTTAATAAGTGTGATACAGGGAAGAGTTAACATGCAAATTTCTGACTGGCTCTCAGATTATGTCCTGCCTGTGTCTTTGATAGCCACAGGTTTGCAGGTTGAGATCTCCACCTTGTTCCCAACAGGATAATTCTTTTCTTCTAGTCATCAATTCTTGAGACTATTAACATTCTTCTGGGGTAGCAAGTCAATTATCTTTTGGCATTCTTTGCTCTAACACCCAGCATGTCATACAACTCTTCCATAAACACTCTGCAAGGCCCTTATTGCATAGCTAGCACATGACAACATAGTAATTTCCACTGGAAATAGTAATTACTATGGGAACATGCTAATCACAAGTATCACCAATTAAGCAAACAAGTCCCAGTAGGTGAGAATTTGCAGATTGCCGCTGCACATTCTGGCCATGCTGTGATGCAGAAGGCTGAAGGCTGAACACACATAAGCCAGGAGCCGATGGGTCTAATGAGATTCGTTTCTAATAGAAGAAGTAGTGGTTTAATTACAACCGTTTGATACATATGCAACAATGTACTACTCTGTAAAAATAAACAGCTTTCTGACAAGGGCACTATGTGTTCACAGGAGTTCATTACTCTTCCTCTGCCTACAGGATGCTGGTTTCGGGATTTCACAGAATCACAGAATTGAAGGGGTTGGAAGGGACCTCGAAAGATCATCAGGTCCAACCCCCCCTGCCAAAGCAGGTTCCCAAGAGCAGGCTGCCCAGGTAGGCGTGCAGACGGGCCTTGAATATCTCCAGAGAAGGAGACTCCACAACCTCCCTGGGCAGCCTGTCCCAGGTGCTCCATCACTCCATCATCAGAAGTTCTTTCATGTGTTGGTGTGGAACTGCCTGTGCTCCATTTTGTGGCCGTTACCCCTTGTCCTGTCCCCGCAAACCACTGAAAAGAGGTTGGCCAAATCCCACTGTCTCCCACACCTCAGGTATTTAAACACGTTGATGAGATCCCCTCTCAGACTTCTTTTCTCCAGGCTGAACAGACCCAGGTCTCTCAGCCTTTCCTCATAGGGAAGATTTGGTTTTTGCTTTGCTGTTCTGTCACTCAGCTCTGCTCCCTTTTCTAATTCCTTTGTTTCATCAATGCAAGAGAGCACACTGAGGACAAACATGGAAATACCACTGACATCTCTTGATTTTAATCACAGATCTTGTATTATTTCTCTCTTTAATGCTTCAGCTCCTGAGTCACACAATCACATGGGGATACTCGCAAAATTTCAGCGTAAAGAAAGCTATTTGCTTCCTGTGTGCTCAGAGAGGTCCCTGTTTTCCAGGGAACTGCATGACTTTGAGGATCAGTTCAGTGTTTTTAAGGTACTCAGCAAAAAGCAACTGTTCTGAGCTTCTTCGATGCATGGTCCAGGTACTGTACAGAGCTCTAAGTACACAACAGTTCCTGCCTGCAAATGAGTAATACATAGATGCTTTATGAACTTAAATTTAAATGCTGTGTTGGGCTAGAGATGATTTTTGTAATCCAAAGAACAAAGATAAACCACAGCCAAAATATTTCTCTCCAAGCATAGCTGAATGTAAAGGCTTTCCTTGAAAGGCCTTCTTTCTCAAAATCTCCCCCACACACACTTTTGGCTCTAAAGTATTGCAAGTCCTCTGGTATTCAGGCTGGAATCAACTCTCCATGCAGAGGGCAGGTACTTTATTCAGTGTAAGAAGCTGAGCCTTATCCACCACACTTTCCTAGATTTTGCAACATTTAAAGCAGAAAGTTTGCATCTGCTGCCTTATTGTATCAGCTCATCTGCATATGCAAAATTAAGCACTGAGCTGCCAGGGAAGGTGAAGAAGGGCTAGGGAAGCAAGGGGTGGGGGCAAGGACGTGCACAGATTTTGCAGGTGGGGCTGGCTGCCAAGGCAGGGAGCTATTCCTCTAAAAAACTGATTTCTTTATGTTCAACAAACTGCAGCTCAGTTGTGCAACCAAGAAAGCAAATGACTTCCCTCCTAATGACTAGTGGAGACAGAGATGGATGCCTCTAAACACTGTGGTTCAATTCTTCTGTCAATGAAACCCTATCTATCCTTTGGCTTTGTCCATGTGACTCAGTCCTCTTCAGTGTTGCCCCATTCGGGCAAGCACATCTGTTTATAGAAACATGGAAATGTTTACCCATTTTTTCCCCTCAAATCTGTGGGGGAGTTAAATGCCTACTGGCAAATGCGTATGAATATGGTTGTTGCATTGCTCTGAAACAGATCATTAGCTCAGCCACTGAAAAAGAGGATTTTCGAAGGAATCTGCTCACCTATATGCCAATGTAACTCAGCAACACTCTGGCTGTCATAAACTTACACAACAGGAAAATCCCAAAGAGTACTTCTGACATCTCTTACTGCAAAAAGATCCTGCAATTCCCCAGACCAAGGCCCTGCAAAATATAACCTACAAAGCTACCCACAGCGAGTGCACAGCACAGCTGGAACAGGTCAATTCAAATACTCGCTTCACTTGAATTCAGCTTCAGAGCTGCCAAACATGTTTATAAATAAAGCAGCAAAACCAAGTCACAAAGTAACTCCAGAGCTAAAAGCTTCTCACTGCCAAATCTCAGCCTGAGGATAATTGCTCTGACACTGTGTGCACATGTGTACATGGCCGAGCCAGGCGCGGGCAGCACTGCCAGCACCCTCAGTGTGCTCCAAGTGCTCCCACTGCTGCGACAGCCACCAAGTGCAGGAAGACACCTCTCCAGCAAGCAGCCCAGTACTCTGCACAGCCTGGCACGAGCCCACAAGAACATAAGGCTTCCCGAGGCTCCTGCACGCAACTTGCCAACCACTGCATCATGGCTGGTGTCCTCCACACAACAGAGGAGTACTAGTGAGCAAGACAGCCTTCTTCTCTTTCCTTCAGAAAAGAGAAAGAGATGCTGTATTTTCCACTCTCCCAGCCAGCTATTGCAATGGCAAATGGTTCCTCCCTGTAAAAACTATTTCTTGACATCAACCTTCCCTGCTAGGTTCAGGGCGATGCCACCCATTTGCTGACACACTGATAACAGAAGATTAAATGCTTTCCCAGTAAGGAAAAAAAATTCCCATTCTAGCTCACTGTGAAATAAATTTAACTGCACCAAGAGAAGAGAAGGATGGTATTTTCAAAAGTTTGCAGAAAATGTCTGGCACCTGAGAAACCGTTCCTTCCTGCACCAAGGACCAGATGGTTGGAAGAGACCCTCCAAAAAACCAACAGCATGAGTAACCAAGCAGCACCACCTGCAAATTATCTTCATGTATCCCTTGTAGCTTTTTATAACCCATAGGCCAACTTCTCTGACATAGGCCAATGAGAACACATGGTCAAAACAAAGTTGTGTTCTCCCCTATGTCCAACAAGGCCCATCCTAACTGCAATGTATGATGTGAGGCTTGTAAATAGCAGAGATGTGCATGCATCTCTGCTGACCCAGTTTCACCTGAATTTGAACTTGGCTCCAGACACACATTCTGGCTGCCAGAATAGACGTGGACAATTACTGGTGAGCAAGCTGGGTGTAGCCATTTTCAGATAAGCACTGTAACAGCCTGTACTTAGTGCATTTGTGCCAAGCCCATGGAAACCAGGGGTGAAAAGGGAAATCATTCACAATATTTCTAACAGACCAAGACGACAGGCTCAGCAAAGAACTCTTCCAAGCCCAGCAGTTGCTTCAGGTATTCCCCTGGGCAAAGAGTATATGCCAATGGGACAGATGGCCTACTTAAAAATGACATTTATTTCAAAAAACAGGTGGCACACATGGAGCTTTGCCAGTGTCAGCATCCCATCATCTCAGCTCTTGGGACCAGGCTTGACAACTTCAGATCTTGTTCCCACAAAGAGAACATTTCTTCTTCCTGACTGTAGGAAAAGATAACCTAATCCCATCCTAGCACACAAACCTAGAAGAAAAAATCATGTTTTTCTCTTCTGCATTTTTAACCCCAACTTCACTGTATTCTAGTATGTTACCTTTGGTGTTGAAGCCTTCCTTTCTTGTACCAGCCAGATGGAGAGACACAGCAGCTCTCCAAGGCAACAGTGCATCACTTGAGAACCACTGCTCTCAAAGCGAGAGACCTGATGGCCTGCACTGTTACTGCATGAGAAAACATCACTTCAACCTGTTTATTGGGGAGTCTCAGCAGTGCGTACTCCAAGCCACCAAAACAGGACTCCCAAATCAGGGGACACGACTAATTTGCAAACCACCAAAGAAAAAAGTAACGGTGAATGACAGTACACCACACCACATTCCTCGAAACTGGAACTCACTTGACTGTTGTGATGTCAGGCACGAAAAAAAAACAAAAAACAAAAAACAAACAAACAAAAAAAAACTAGGTAAGAGACAGGACACAGAATGGGAAGATTGCTATGCCTGCTGTCAGAGCATGTGTAGACAATAAATACACCACTGCAGACTGCAAGGCCGCATCCCAAGAGAGTGAGCAATACCCTCTGACCACCGAGGAGAGGACCCTATCTAGAGAGCGTTACTTGCTCCCCTTTCAGCCTTCGCTCCAGAGCTATCACACTGTCTTCAGAGAAGCTGGCTCATGCTTTCTGTCAAGTCTTCCCCTTTTTTGAGGGGAAGTGAGGAAGAGAGCAATCAACAAACAAAAGCAGAGTGTGGGAGCGGAAAGTCTGAGCAAATTTCTGTCAAATTCACAGAACTGTTACAGCTAGGGGAGAGAAGAACGTATTTTTCATATTCCTCAAGGATGTTTGTTATTAGAAAAATAAACTGCTGTAAGTTTAACATTTCCACAAGCAAAAGCAAGGTTATGCAACTTGTGAGGCAGAAATAAATTTTTGTTTGTTTTGCAAGAATAGAAGTAATTTTGCTTGAGGAAATGTGATTTTTTAATTGCATTTTGGTTCAGACAGGAGAGAGAAAAAGAAATCACTCTCCAAAAAGCCTACTGCATTTGATTCTGAAGGTTGCCTTCCTGAACTCAGCAGCGATGGGCCAAGCGCTGTCTTGCTCGCTGTGTCAGCAGGTACCTCCAGTACCTCCACTATTGCTCAGCATTCCTGGTGCTGCACTTGGGTTATATAGCACATACATGTAATTACACAATAACAAGAGTAATGTTATAAAAGTAATAAAAAGGTAAAAAATGCCACTAGAAATGAGAGTATTTGAACAAAAATGTGGGAATTAAGGGCAGATTTTTTTTGTATGCTAAAAAAATGTGTGTGTGTGGCTGCACATCAGTCACACTCATAGGTATATTAAAAGTTGACTGGAAAAGACAAGTTGCAACAGTGCTACATACACTGTGGAACTAAAAATCCAGGGTTCATCCCAGCTACAGAAGATACAACTTCTGCCAGACTCTATAAATAGGTCAGAAAATGTCTTCCAAGTCCATGAAGTCAACCCTCAATAATTGAAGAAGTTCCTGGTAAAAACAGCACTGGGAAGAGAGCACCAGCTGGCTCTGCTGAACAGCCTTCCTGCTGTTCCAGGGGTGGGAAGATGCAAAAGGACAGTGAGGAATCTCATTTTCTGTGTCTTCTCATTTCCCATCCACCAGCCCACCCTGATAAATCAGACCACAGGCTTGTAAAGATACCACACCCTGACTTCTGCTTTTGTAAAATGCCAAGGATGCTTAGACGGGATGGAGCCTAAGCCTGACACTGTATCTCCACACATGCATACCAAGAGGCAAGAAATCTGTGTTACCTACATAGATACAGGAGTCACTGTCAACCTCTATACCCAAGTATCAAGGCTCCACTAAAGGGTTTACTGCTTCTGGTAAAGGTGGAAACCCAGCATGATCTTCCAACACTTAATTTCTATGACCTCTAACCCCAAGTAGTGATAGACAGTGCTGTACGTTTGTAAGCACAAAAATGAGCTGGTATCTCAGAAAAACTCCACTCATTAAAATACTCCAACTTCTGAGGGAGCTGGGGTTGTTCAGCCTGGAGAAGAGGAGGCTCAGGGGCGACCTTATTGCTCTCTACAGGTACCTTAAAGGAGGCTGTAGTGAGGTGGGGGTTGGTCTGTTCTCCCACGTGCCTGGTGACAGGACGAGGGGAATGGGCTAAAGCTGTGCCAGGGGACATGTTGGATATCAGGAAAAACTTCCTTACTGAAAGGGTTGTTAGGCATGGGAATGGGCTGCCCAGGGAAGTGGTGGAGTCACCATCCCTGGAGGTATTCAGAAGACGTTTAGATGTAGAGCTTAGTGATATGGTTTAGTGGAGGACTTGTTAGTGTTAGGTCAGAGGTTGGACTAGGTGATCTTGGAGGTCTCCTCCAACCTAAATGATTCTGTGAATTTTTTTCCTTTTCAGCATAGAGACAGTTTTGGCTGTAAACTGTCCACTTGGGCTGTGCTTCAGCACATCCATACCCAAAGGTTGCTCAAGGGAAGAGGACTGTGCTGCTCTGTTTTCATACAGAGGAAACAACATTTCAGAGATCACATTTCAGCTAGGAGAAGACTTACTAAGTACAGAATGCCTGCACAGGAACCAAAGTACAATTGCAAAACTCCTCTCTCAAAGCAAGAGAAAGTGGTATAACAACAGACCACATTTTCTCCTCCTCCTGTCTTCAAGCCACACCATGTATCAAGGAGAGCTTGGTTACCAACTCTGTTCACACAGAAGACCCATGTTGGATAATCTCACTGCCTGATTTGAAAAACAAAGATGAGCAAATCTTTAAAGGAAAAGAATTCAGAGAATTAAAGGAAAAGGACTTCAGAGCCTTGGAGAAACTGGTCAAGGGTCTGGGAGCACAAGACATGTTCTACACTATCCCTCCAGTTATAGGAAATAATGAGGAACTGGACGTGATGAGCCAGCGTGTTAATAATTGGCTCTGAGCCTGGTGTCACCGGCAGGGTTTTGGTTTTTTTTGACCTTGGGTTGATTTACATGAGACCAGGCCTGCTGACAACAGACAGGAATAGCTTTTTTTGGCAGAAAAGGGTTTTAGGATGGCAGTTGACAGGGTTCACTGACAGAACTTTACAGTAGGTATGAAGGGGGCTGGAACTGGGGACACTATAAAGGAGCCTGAACGTAACACACCAGTTCTTGTGGGTAAGGAATGTGCTAGCAAGACCTTGCAGTCTCGTGGCTTGGTGAAGCATGAGGATGACATAACATTTTGCAGAAAGGACACAAGGGTTGGTGAGAGGTTGGTAACTATGGAAACAGCTAAGTATGGTCAAGAGGGTATCAGGGCTTCTCCCTCCCAAAAGGTGGCCCAGCTGAGGTACATTTACTCTAATGCATGCAGTATGGGTAACAAACAGGAGGAGCTGGAGGCCACCATGCTAGTAAGGAACTATGATGTAGTTGGCATCACAGAAACCTGGTGGGATGATTCCCATGACTGGAGTGTGGTTGTTGATGGCTACAAACTGTTCAGAAGGGATAGGCAAGGAATGAGGGGAGGAGGAGTTGCCCTCTATGTTAGGAAGTGGATAGATTGTGAAGAGCTGTGCCTGAGAAACAGCCATGACCAGGCTGAGAGCTTGTGAGTGAAAATCAGGGGTCAGTCTGGTAAAAGACATGTATCTAGTGATTGGGGTCTGCTACAGGCCACCTGATCAGGGGGAGTTGTTGACGAGGCCTTCTTGCTTCAGCTGCAAGAACTGTCACGCTCACAAGCTCTTGTCCTGATGGGGGATTTCAACCACCTGGATATCTGCTGGGGGTAGAGGCATGGCAGGTTCCAGGCAATCCAGGAGATTCCTGGAGTCTATTGAGCATAACTTCCTGGTCGAGGTAATAGATAGACCAACCCAAGATGAAGCCTTACGAGACCTGGTGATCACCAGTGTGGAAGAGAGCATTAGAGAGGTTAAGATTGGAGGCTGCCTGGGCTGTAGCGACCGTGCCCTGGTGGAGTTTGTGATCTCGAGGAACGCAGGTCTGGCAAAAAGCAGAGTCAGGACCCTGAACTTCAGGAGAACAAACTTCCAGCTGCTCAAGGAATTACTGGCTGGAATCCCCTGGGAAACTGTCCTTGAGGGCACAGGAAGAGAACAGAGCTGGCAGCTCTTTACGAACACCCTTCTGAGAGCGCAAGAGCTCTCCATCCCCCAGCAGAAGAAACTGAGCAGGGGATGCGGGTGACCAGCATGGCTGAGCAAGAATCTGCAGCTTAAACTGAGGGAAAAGAGGGAAATGTACAGGAAGTGTAGCCTGGGAGGAATACAGGGGTGTCGTCTGGATGTGTAGAGATAGGATGAGGAAAGCCAAGGCACAGATGGAGCTGAACTTGGCAAGGGATGTGAAGAATACCAAGAAGGGATTCTACAGATACATAGGCATGAGGAGACAGGCCAAGGAGAGTGTTCCCCCTCTGGTAAACGTGAAGGGAGAACTGACTTCATCAGACATGGAAAACGCTGAGGTACTCAATAAGTGCTTTGCCGCAGTCTTCACTGGTAGTCAAGTTTCCTATGTCTGTCAGGATCCTGAACCTCGAGGAGAGGGTGAGAGGAGCGGATTCCACCCCACTGTGACAGTGGAACAAGTCCAGGTCCGCCTAAGGAAACTGGATGTGTATAAGTCCATGGGGCCAGATGGTATACATCCTAGGGTGCTGAAAGAGATGGCTGATGTGGTTGCTGAGCCACTCTCTATCATATTTGAAAAATCATGGCTGTCAGGCGAAGTCCCCAGTGACTGGAAAAAGGGAAACATTACTCCCATTTTTAAGAAAGGGAGAAAGGAAGACCTGGGGAACTACAGGCCGGAGAGCCTCACCTCTATGCCTGGGAAGATCATGGAGCAGATCCTCCTGGAAGACATGTTAAGGCATGCACGAGACAAAGAGGTGATCCGAGATAGCCAGCACACCAAAGGCAGATCTTGCCTAACCAATCTGGTGGCCTTCTATGATGGAGTGACAGCATCAGTGGAAAAGGAAAGGCGATGGATATTATCTACCTGGACTTGAGCAAAGCCTTCGATATGGTCCATCACCACAGTCTTCTCTCTATATTGGAGAGGTATGGATTTGAAGGATGGACTGTTAGGTGGATAAAGAATTTGTTGGCTGGTTGCAGCCAAAGGGTTGTAGTCAACAGTTCTATGTCTGGGTGAAGGCTGATCAAAGTGGTGTCCCTCAGGGGTTGTTCTTGGGACCAGTGCTCTTCAACATTTTTATCAAGGACATAGATGACTGAATCAAGTGCACCCTCAGCAAGTTTGCAGATTACACCAAGCTGAGCGATACAGTCGATATAATAGAGGGAAGGGATGCCATCCAGAGGGACCTGGACAGGCTGGAGAAGTGGGAACATAAGAACCAAATGAGGTTCAACAATGCCAAATGCAAGGTGTTGCGCTTGGGCTGGGGCAATCCCAGGTATTTATATAGACTGGGCAAAGAAGAACTTGAGAGCAGCCCTGCGGAGAAGGACTTGGGGGTCCTGATGGACAAGAAGCTGGACATGAGCCAGCAGTACACGCTTGCAGCCCAGAAGGCCAACTGCGTCCTCGACTGCATTAAAAAAGGGGGCAGGGAGAGGGAGGTGATTGTCTCCCTCTACTCTGCTCTTGTGAGACCCCACCTGAAGTGCTGCGTGCAGGCCTGGGGCCCCTGCCACAAGAAGGATGTGGAGCTCTTGGAACAGGTCCAGAGGAGGGCCACTAAGATGATCAGAGTGCTGGAGCACCTCTCCTATGAAGAAAGATTGAGGGAACTGGGCTTGATAGCTTGGAGAAGAGAAGGCTCCAAGGAGACTTCATTGTGGCCTTCCAGTACTTGAAGGGAATGTATAAACAGGAGGGGGAATGCCTGTTTATATGTGTTGATAGTGATAGGACAAGGGGAAATGGTTTTAAACTAAGACAGGAGAAATTTAGGTTAGAAATTAGGAGAAAAGTTTTTCACTCGGAGGGTGGTGAGGCACTGGAACAGGTTGCCCAGGGAGGCTGTGGATGCCCCATCCCTGGAAGCATTCAAGGCCAGGCTGGATGCAGCTCTGGGCAGCCTGCTCTAGTTAGCAGGCTCTGAGCAGGTTACCCTGCTCAGAGCAGGGGTGTTGAAACTAGACGATCTTTAAGGTCCTTTTCAACACAGGCCATTCTATGATTCTATGAATTCAGAAAACAAATTTACACAAGGTGGTTCAGGTCTTGTCTTGGCTTAAAAACAAACGAACAGAACACCACACCACATACTTGTGGGTTAAAGTTTGCAGTTCAAACCAAAAAGTGCTTTCTAAATAAATAGTAACAAGCATAAGCAAGAAATATGGAAGAATTACACACTTCATAGCTAAGCACTGCAAGTTACATTATCATAATCCATGACTCACTGGAGAAATATGGATAAAAGGAAAAGTTGCTGCTGAAATAAGTGAGGGAAACAAAAGAAATAGTTGCATAAAAACTTATTTGGCTATTTAAATTAAACACTTTTGTGCCTGGGGGTATAAATGAATCTAGCAAGCTCTTATAGTTTCTGTAGGAATCACACATTTCCTGTTATTACTGATAATGACGTCAAAATGGCACACTTAAGCAGGACTGTTATTTTATCTTCAGCCTTTTCAGCACAGGAGCAGCGACTAAGTACGTGGGAAGCGGTAACACTGGGGGAGGAACATGATGACAGGTTGTCAGCAGAAACATATGTCAGTCCAGCGAAGAGCTAACTGGCAGTGGCACCAGGACCTCGGCTTGCCACGAACAATTACTCCTCAGCTGGCAGGCTCTGCCTGCTCCCCGCAGCTCTCCAGCAGGTTGGCAGGCAGACCAATCTTTGCCTCAGCCCTGTGGCTGCCAGGTGCTCCCACTGCATAATGGGACCTGTCCCCTCCTGTCCCTTTGACCACGTTGTCAGTGCTACACAAGCTTTGCAGTGCTGTAGACCTGTTAGGACTCCAGCTAACACCCATCTGACCCTCCTCCACTTCGTTTCTCGTGCTGTCATTGTCTACGGGAGGTCTCTGCAATAGGACAAATGCAGTAAATGACCAACATAAATAAGTGACCAGACTGTGGTCGCTTTCCCATGCTGCAATACTGCTCGACTCCCTCAGAGACTTCTCTCCTATTCTCAGAGGGCAGATTGCCTCTGGGAGCCCATCACGTTTTTCTGGTTGTCCAGAGGGACATTGTAGGATCCTCCTGAAAGGGATCAAGCAGCTTTCAATGCAAGTTTCTAGACAAATCACACCCCATCCCAGTGCAGTCTGTGAGCTTCTCCCCACCCCACAGGAACAAGGCCTTAGCCCAGCTCTCCTGTTAAGACTTCAAAATTAAGTCTTGACTAACAGCAACTTCCTATGAATTTCTCAAGTGCAAGCCGAGCTCCAAATTTGGTAGCACATGGACCTGACGCGAAGCTCAAGATTAAATTACCTGAAGCCTTTTTTTTTTGGCTTCCAGTGGGTCAGTCACACTTTTATACAGGACTACATGGTTAAGTGATACTTTGCCTGTAGTAACATAAGTATTTCTGACTCTTTCCTCATATTTTTTTATTAAAAAATGTTTGCCAAGCCTAATCCCAAATCACAAGTGTTTAAACAATATCACTTTTTTTTTTTTTTTTAAGAATAAACCTTATCCACTTTGTTCTCCATCTGTAGTTCCATACACCTTCACACAGACACTACAAGGACAAGATGGCATGAGAGGCCAGAACATTTGCTGCATGACAGCTGTCAGATACTCCCATGAACAGCCACCTTGGAGCCAAGAGGGAAGGACTGAGCACGTATGACTACAGGATTGGAAAATAAGAAAGCAGAAGACAAGAGTAAAGACTCTTTAGTAAAAAAAAATCTATATATGTATTTTTTTCCTGTTCTGCCTCCATAAGCATTTAACACAATCAAATTCTACAGAAGAATCAGGGCAGAGCAAATGTTGAACACTTTTTTCTTTCAGCAGGGCTCACAGCAATGAGGCTGAAATTGACATTTACAAGCATGATTGCAGATCCTTAGATCCCACAGCAACAAATAGCTAAAAAATGTAGCAGACTTGCAGAGATAGGGGGTCATCTTTTAAGGGCAGGATCTCACCCTTGGCTGGGGGGTGCGTGCCACCCACACCACCCATAGCGGAGCACCAGCTGCTGACAGAGACGGGCCCTCAGCGGGCCATGCACGTAGCCTCCTACTCATTCCGTATGCACTGACTGAGCACAGGAGCTAGCAGGAAGGCTGCTGTGCCATCACGAATCAGCTACCTCCAACAGGTTTTTCAAAGGAAACATAGTGGTCTCTTAATTGACATTTATTTCCAAGTGCCATATTTCTAGGCCCAAAAACTCCAGGGGTTCTGTGAATCGAGGCTACCTAGCACAGAACAAGCGGTGCGTTTTAAATGTAACTGCTCAAAACGACCATGCTATCATGCCAATTGCAACAGCTTCACAGAGTGAAAAATTACAAAAGGAGGACCAAAAATTACAAAATACAGTTTTTAGGCTGGATTATGTCCATTTCAGCCCCTTAATATTTCTACAACATATGTTTCAAGTGAAAAGTCAGCAACAACAACAACAAAAAAAAACCTCAAACCACTATTTCAAGCAGTTCTCATAATAAAATGCTAGTAGATAGTCCATTCAATAAACTATTAGAAAAAATAAAAATAGCAGCTGGCAAAAGTCATGCTAGGGTTTTAAGTGAGCCTGAAAATATATACGCAGTTAAAGAAAGAAAAAAAGATGTTCCCTTTAGCATTGTGTTTACTGCTACCAAACTACAGTAGCCAAGCAATGCAATATATAAAGCACAATACGCTTCAAAATAAGGCATTTTATCCTTGGCTCCCCACAACCCAACATGATGCAAAACTGCCTTTTTTAACCCTCCTTTTTGCCTAGCTGTATGTTTTCATAGACCTAAAATTTGAAAACATACGGGGGGGGAAGAAAAAAAAAAAAGTCTTTTTAGACAGCTTTTTCCTTCAAATCCCCAGCAAAGGGAAGAAGCAGCACCTGAAGACCAAATGGATGTAAGTGAAACTCCTGTGGGGATGCTAAGGAGGATTAAGCTATGACAATTCACAAATAACAGACATCCCAGGCTATGCATCTCATGTCGTATTATTCTCAGCAATACCACAATTTTAGCAATTGCCTCAATTTCCTTAAGCAGCACTGTAAAGGCAATCCCTAAGAAAATGCAAAGAAAAACAGTTGTTGAATTTTTATGCTCATTTCTATGATAATTCAGGTCTGTTGAGTAATTGCCTAACGTGACTAGGAAAATTAAACTTATATTCACATTTTAAAGAAAAAGTACAGCATTGAAGAGGCTTTCAGAGTGAACTGAGACGTACCTGCATTACCTGAGCCTTCCCTAGGCTTCCAACCTTAGATACTATTGCACTGGGGGAACCTGGTGTGCTGACTCTAAGGAACAGTACGGAGCATAGAGCGGAGTGGAGACATCACAGATAGGCTCCATGACGAGAGGGGAACTCGATTGTTCTTGAGCACACCGAGACCGATAAGCTGCACATTTGTTACCCTGAGCCAATGACCTGTCATGTTTTTGACAAAATGCTGTACCCTAGTAAACTTTTGCGCATTACAATATCATTATAATACCAAAACACACCTCCATCCCAAAAGCTACCTGCCTCTAAGGTGAGACCACTCCTCACTGAGCATGTGCTCTAAATTTCTCGGAGCCTATACCTTTAAAAAAAACAAGAATGATTTACCAATTATTCTGTGATAACCAAGATATGCTTGACTAGAGTCACTCAAGCTCCACCTAAAATATAGAAATAATATAAATTGGCTCAAGAGAGAGGGGATGTCAGGAAAGGTACCATCCTGGCTTCTGGGATCAGTTGACGGGCTGAGCCTCTCTTCCACCCACTTTGGGACACCTTTGGGTGAGATTTGAACACTTGGTTATACTGGGTGTCTCCGTGGAAACTTAGAGATCTCTAGAGTCTTTGTGCCTTTTAACGCATTAAAAGCCAGGATGAGTACCTGTGTATTTCATGCGTGCTAGCTTGCTTTTGCAGACTGTGAATTTATCACCAGCAATCTAAAGAACCTGTGTACCTGTTGCTGTAATAAATTGCACTTAATTGCTTTGTTCCTAGCCGTGAAAGTTCTCATTGAACGCAACTAGAGTGTTACATTGTTGGAGAATGCGTGACCGTGATAGTTCAGTACCTGAAATTTGACCAGACCCATAACAGTTAATTGTCTACACCCCTTAATGCGACAAGGTCTCTATTTTTACTTCAGAGCTAGACCCTGGGCTTCAGGGCTTATCTATCACTAATATAAGCCAATGAAAGGAGGTCTTTGCTGCCATCAAAGGGTATTGAATCAAGTCTTCAATCAGCCTTGGTTAACAACAAGTACTAGTATCAAAATTGTACACCGATTTGAACCACTCCAACATCTAACTATACTTTTACACATGAAAACTGTTGGAAACAAATGAGGCCTTCTCATTGTAAAACAGAAGCCAGCAAACTAGCCAAAAAATGCTTTTCTACCCCATGTAAAAAAAATCTGGAGAAGTGAGGGTGTGAAGGGAAAGGAAAGGGCTTTCGCCCAGGAATCTGCTCTGGAAATAAGCGGCTCTCCTGCCCCAGCTGAGCCCATGTGTACATGGAAGGAGTTATACGGGCCAAATATCAATATTGGGAACCCAGGAGATCAAATCAGCAAGGAGTGTTTAAAAAGAAACTTTTAATTCTATTGAATCAGTAAAGTTTTGATACCAGCTCCAACCACAAAGCTCACTGGGACAGCTAAAGGCATTAACAAACACCAGCTAACAAGAAGTACCCAACAAGCAAAACCCTCCTTTATTCTCTTTTCTTCCATTTAAACAACTACAAATAATCAATGAGTAAAATAAGAAAATAAATCTTTCAGCTAGTGATGCAGTTAGTTTAAGAACAGGATTTTTATCAGAAATATTTTACCTCTTCTTACTGCTAGTACTAAACCAAAATCAATGACAAGGTAAAATTCCACTTTCCTGCCTCCACATGCTTAATTTTTTTTATAATTTGGCAGCTTACAGTGCAGACAGGATCTCTGCTTGCTGTCTCATGTTCTAGGTCTAAACCTGCAAGTATCAGTGCATGTTAACGCTGCTTGGATGACAGTTAAAGCTGTGTTTGACTAGAGCAACCTCAGCAGCCCATTTCCATCCTTGGGTCCCATTTCAATTTACTGAATGGCTGTTTCTCTCCTTTGCATCAGGAAGAGAGAAACAGGATAACGTTGTATGGGCTCATAACAGGTGGCCCATTTTGTGCAAGATTCAGAAGTCTGGCATCACTCTGAGTTGCAGGGGAAATTGAGAATTTTGAAATTCTTCTCAAAGTACAACTAAGAACACTTTGCTTTTTTATGTTACTATAAACAGCACAACAAACATGCAGAACAAAAAGATTTTTCTAAGCTATTAACATCATTTCTTCTACCAGCTCTTCTTTCACTTGCTTCATTAGCTGAAAAAACAGAACTGAAACATTCTGTGTGTGGCTTGAAGTTCGTCAGCAGATACCTTTCACAGACACTTCAGTAGAATCCTGCCCCCATTCAACACAATACAACTTGAACACTTCTGAATGCCATCCAGTATAGCTTTAATGATTTACTAATTTGCTAATGTTCCAAAAGAAAACTGAAACAACACATGGACCCCAAACTTTGTTACTTCTGCTTTCTTTCCTACAGTAGTTCTAACTGGTTCGCCATTAGAGAATGTATTCTGTAGCAATTCCATGACAATTCAAAGAAAAAACAGTAACTCACATCAGCGTTTCTACTTTCTCACTCCTCAACACTAAATAATGCACTAGTAATTATTGTTTTATCTTCTGGGAAGAAAGGAGAAACACAACAAATAAAATCCCATACATTTCATACAGTCCATTTTATTTGGCAAAGACAGTAGAAATAGCTGAGGATGGTGAGACAGCAGAAGCTTACATACATGTATTTGGGGAGGGGATTATTATGTGTGTTGATATGAGGCTGTAAGATAGAATCTGCACTACTCTGGAGATACGCAAATAAGTAAAGAATGGAGCAAGAATAATTTTTGTACTAGTTTCTGCTGTCTAAAAAAATACGATCATCCATTTCTCCAGAAATGTTAATAAGGCTTACAGGAGAGAAAAAAATATACACAGAGAAATGCAGCAAGAACTGTATTTATTAGAATTTCTCCTGGGGCATATGACCCACATAAGCCCTGAAAACCCTTCCACCTCTCCTATCTGAACTTTGAGGAAACGAAATCCAAGCTCCTCTGTGAAAAGGAAAAAGACTGAAGCTTCCCCTTTTTACTAGTGATACATTACAATGACTTCTATTTGCATAAAAATAAAAACAACACAATCAGTTGGATGTAAATCAAAAAGATACCCCATCTTGTTCTTTTCCCTAACGTCCACAGAAAGATTTCTTTTTGTACAGGGTTTCAAATGATTTCTTCTTTTAATAAAGGGAAAAGAAAATTGCCTCTAAATAGAAGGGGACTTTAAGAATACTCAAAATACATTGAAAAATGGTCCAAACAGCTCAGAAAATGCAAGCTGAAAGAACACATCATCTCATCTCCTACAGTTAAATAATCCCACTGACCCAACCAGTTGTGGTTCTAGCTGTATTTGGACCCCTGCGGCAGTGGGACACATGAAGCACATGAATACAGACAATACGTGTTTGTGGCCACTTCCCCAAAAAGCTTCTGAATAAGTCAATCAACTTCAACCAAGCATAGCAGAGCAGTAGAGTTTCAATGCCATCACGTTCCTATGACTTTCATAAAAACAGGAGTCATAGAGATGAGGAGGATCCTGGTAAGGTCCTTCTCTGAGGAAAAAGCTATGTTATGATCTAAGCTCTATTTCACATCAGCTAATCAACATGGAATTTCAACTGTGAAACTTTAATCCACAAACTAAATTTCTTTGGGTCCACTGCTTGCTGGAACTACAAGTACTAAAGATATGACTACATACTACTATCACAAATAATACTCCTACTAACACGTATATTCATTATGTAAATCCCACCGCAAAAACTGAATGTAGTGTTTACGCAATAAACACAGACGGTATTCCTCTTCAGATCTCAGCACTGAGCTTTTTGCACAAGTATCAAGATTTGACAGTCAGCGTATGTTAAATGTTGTCTTGTACATTAGCTAACAGCAGGCCCTCTTCTTATCCCCACCCACAGAGAGGGGTACAATATCCATATGGTGCACATACACAAGGAAAAAAAAAAGGATGTTTATAGACCTAAAAATAAGGAAAAGCTTTTGGCAGTAAAGGTGAAACTAGTACAGACATCTGGAAGTAAGAAAGCCAACCATAAAACTGAGGGGCTGGAAGCAACTTTCATTCCTACCTGGTTCAGTGCAATTTCTGACATAGACCTGCCCCCCATCCTCTGGGACCTCAGTCGTGTTGTCCTCATTTGCTTGCAGTAACTGTCTCCCACTCCATTTGTCATTGATTTCCACAGAAAAGCTCAAAGCATCATAACCTAAAACAAACAAACAAACAAAAAATCAGTGAGACTGCACAGGAAAGGTGACTCGTGATACTGTTCCTAAATGTTTAGAGCACCCAAGAACATCTGCATTTCGGACTCAGTGCCCCTTGCATTAAAAACAGAGGCATTTCAAACCCCACTGGAAAGGTATGCTGCTGCTAGCTCTACATCCCAGCTAGTCCCAAAAACACGAGGAGTGTAGTGTGTTTACATGGCAAGGTTTTGGTAGCAGGGGGCCATAGGGGTGGCTTCTGCAAGAAGAATCCAGAAGCTGCTCCATATAAGATAATGGCCCTGTCACTGGCCAAAGGCAGGCCAATAAGCAATATTGTTTGCACCTCTGTGAAAGCATATTTAAGAGAGGGAACAAATTGCTGTGGTACAGCAGCTGGGAGAGAGAGAGGAGTGAGAAACAGCCTTGCAGGTGCCAAGGTCAGTGAAGATGGAGGGGGAGAGGTGCTCCAAGCACCAGAGCAGAAGTCCCCTGCGACCTGTGGTGAGGCCCACGGTGGAGAAGGCTGTCCCCCCGCAGCCCATGGAGTACCACGGTGGAGCAGGGTTCCACGCTGCAGCCCGTGGAGGAGACCACAGCAGAGCAGGTGGCTCTGCACCGATGGAGGCTGCCGCCTGTGGAGGAACCCTACCACAGCAGATTCCAGGCTGGAGCTGTAGCCCATCGAGAGGAGCCCACGCAAGAGCAAGGTGTCTGGGGGGAGCTGCCACCTGTGGGGGATCCAGGTTGGAGCAGTTTCCTCCTGATGGATGGACCCCATGGTACAGACCCATATCTGGAGCAGTTGATGAAGAACTGCTGCCTGTGGGAAGCCCATGCAGGATCAGTTCCGGAAGGATGGCATCCCGTGGGAGGGACCCCATGTTGGAGCAGAGAAAGAGAGTGACTGAGAAGGAGCAGCAGAGATGAAGTGCTACAGACTGACCACAACCCCCATTCCCCTGCACCACTTGTGGGGAGGAGGCGGAAGAGGGTAGATGGGGGAAAGCATCTTTGGTTTCTTTCCTTTGTTTCTCACTTCTCTAGCTTGTTAGTAAGAGGCAATAAATCTTACTATCTCCCTACTCTGAGTCTGTTTTGCCCATTTCAATAATTGTTGAGTGATCTCCCTATCCTCATCTCAACCCTTGAGCCTTTTGTGCTGTATTTTCTCCCCCTTCCCCTTTGAGAAGGGGGAGTAAGAGAGTGGCCATGGTGGAACTCTGCTTCCCACCTGAGTAAAACCACCACAAGGAGTCAGGTCCATTCCTTCACAACTTTACTTATTGAAAATGTTCATAGTAAAAGTGTGTCTAAAATCTCACAAGGAGTTTTAAGTGCAAAATCGGTTTAAAACTGAAGTATCATCCATTGTTGCCAGGAAAAAAAAAAAGCGAAAAAAAAATCCTTGAACACCTACAAAATTCATTAGATCTGTAGGCACCTCACTGCTCTTCAGTACCACAGTACCAGCAAAAGTCTACCGAATTTTGCACATGGTGAGAAAACACTTAAGCCACTTCTGCTTAGGACTGAGATCAAGCTGGCTGCTGAATGAGTCCTAAGAGAGGCAGGCTTTGACACAGAAGACAGGTAGGCTTCTCTGTGATTAATAATGTGCTCAGCAGGTGCTAGGAAAGCTCTGCCTGCACAGAGTGTGTGGCTTCTTGTGCCTGCAGAGGCACAGCTCAGCAACTTGCACCATGACAGGCATCAGGAGAGGGAGACTGCAAGAAAGAGGGTACTGAGGTGCAGGAGCAATCACCGTTTAAAATTATGTCTTGTAATAAAGGTCGGAAAGCTATATTGACCAAACTGGTCAACAGGGACCCATTTCAATATCTTGTGTCCAATGCAATGTCCAATTTCCATGTCAGTGGAAAGGCTCCTGAACCTGCTCCCCATGGGCCAGCCAGCAGCTTTTCAATGCGTTATGAAACATTCATTCATAAACATGAAGTGTACAGCTTCCTTCAGGTTCTGCTCACAGAGCAGAAAACAACTGATAAATGCATCTTTACGAGAATATGGCCATATCTACCCTCAGAACAGTTATTAAGCCCAAACGCACCGTTATTCCCACCCAACACAGCCTCACTTCAGCCACTGAGATCACAGGGTATGGGGCCAGAGCATGCCTCTGAGCCACTTCAGAAACCTTCCCTACTTCAAATTGTCAAGTAATACCTACAGACATCAGGGAGGTACTTTATGGAAAAAGGGATAAACCTCAGCCCAGCTGGTGTTAACCATTTTAGACCAGGGGGTCTGAATTTACTCTCTACCATGCCCTCACATGTAAAGTCCTTCAAACGCAAAGCATGTGTGCATTAATGACTTCACATTTTCCAAACATCAGCCATCTTGTTTTTGCTTGCCAGTTTCCTTGCTAGTGAGACCCAGACTGGATTGCAAAACCACTGCATGCCATCACACATGTTTTCAGCACTACACACAATTGCTGCTGAGAATACTAAAAACCAATCCCAGAAGTCTATTCCTAGGCCATCAACCAGTGAAACAAGAATCAACCTGGAACCTGGAAGACAAGTAGCAGAGTAGTAAAACGGGGAGACTGGAGCAACACGTCTTCAACTCCAGCAAAAGATGAATAAAGGGGGGATGAACATCAGGACTTTGCTGCAGAGAAGCCACAAAGAACTCAAGAGAAGACATTGAGAAGCAAGTGTATGCAATAACAGCTGGGCAAGAAACACACTGAAAGGTAGACTGACTGGGTACCAAAACCAATTTGCATGCAATAAACCTGAAGACGTATCACGCCACGCCACCAGCTCCCATTTACAGCACAGTGTATCAAACTGCAGTTGTTCTAGGGCAGCTTCATGACCCAAACTCATTGACTGGTTGCAGCTGAACACTTCACTTGGCATTCTCCTGCCAGACTTACAAGGTATGGGATGATTTCTGAAAACAGTATGTAACAAGTAACCCCACAAATGTAACATACAATTACTTTGCCCCATTACTTCTGACCCTTTCCTTGCTTTACTCCCATCTTCAGCTTTGCAAGGTACCATGAAACAAAGCTCTATTTTAGCAAGGTCAACAAGAACAGATGGCTGTTTTCCATGGCATTCTTAGTACAATGCTGGTCAGCCTTGGACATGTCATGTCTACCTGTTTAAGTGAAAGGACATACTCATGTATCGGTTCCATGCTTCCTATATAGTTCTCAATTCAAATGAGGAAAAAAAATGTATTTATTTAAAGAAGCCAAAGCACCCAATTCAAGCAGGCACCTACATCAACCATCTTGCAGGAGAGACCTTGAGCCTGACAACAAACAACATGTGGAAGATCTCTACCCATCTTCCTGCCAAGCAGATCTGGGGCTCTCTCACAAGGACTTTGCTACTCAAGTTACCCTTCAAGTGCCTATCATGGCCTTTCTCCTGAACATGCTCAGGCTGTAGCAAACCCTGGCTGTCCTGCCAACTGGCAAGAACATGCAGTTGTTTGTCCAAAATATAGGGCACTTTGAAGCGAGCCAGAAATGGCAGGCTGAACTCTACAGAGGCTGCAGTCTGCACCCTGTGGCTGGAGACTTAAAGCCACCACTAAAACTTGACCCTTCCCGGTTCTGTTCAGTCTGAAGGACGCTCTGAAGAAAGACCACAGAGCACTGGAAGTGAGACTCAAGTCTTGGGGACATGCCTCAGGGGATGCCTAAGAATAACAGAAAAGGTTCCTTGAGGGTCCCAACCACTTCTCTACTTTTCTAACTCATTCCATTGAGATGGAGGTGGCTAACCTGAGTCTTTCCTGTCTTGCCCACATCAAAGCATGGTCAGGGCAGCTCCCAAGTCACAAGGGGGAAAAATCACACATTGCACAGGCAGCCTTAGGTACCTTGCGTCCTAAACAAAATAAATAAATTAATAAATAACACATTATTCTCCACTTGCTATGCTTTACAAACTTTACAGAATGTTCTTTGCTATTTGTTTAGTCTGTGAGCGTGGATGAGAGCTTAAGCTGTGAGTTAAACGTATACAAATATCACTGATAGAAGCGGACTGCATTTCTCAAAATGAGTGCACCCAATAATGTAACATCAGGCATCTTCCTTAATAATAAACATGCTCTGGTAATCTGAGCTAAGCAGCTTCGGTTCCACATGCTAGCTGTTTTCGAAGCACTGAGGCTCCTCTCCCAGCGGTCAGAGCTTCACTGCACATTGCTACAGGGAGGAAAAGTGCAAGGAGAATCCACAAGGACTGCAGTGACCCAGAGGTTCCTGCAGAAACCTCTCCCACTTCCTCCCAGCACAAAACAGCTTTTGGCCTCCAATTGAAAGCTTTTCCAAAAGAAGGAAAGAGAGGAGAAAAAAAAAAAAAAAAGAAAGAAATAGCCATTTGAGATAGATTAGGGGGCGGAGGGAGGATTAGTTTAGAAGTACCTGCTTATAACAGCTTCATTCTGCATTCACACAAATCGCAACTAGCAGCAGAATCTGTCTGCAGCCAAACTTGAGGGCACTACTGCAACTTGCACCAGCAAAAGCTTTCCTCTCACCACACCAGGTTTATTACGCAGGCCAGCTGTCCCATGGCAGGACTCACACTCCACTGAACCCAAAAGCCCATAAACGAGGGACCTCGCCCTATTTCACCTCCAGGACAGTTTCAAACAGGCAGCACAACAATCACAGTCTTGAGAGCAAATCTTTTGCAACACGTGCTTTTGGCTCCTCATTTCTGACTGTGTCTTGCAATCCTTTATTCATCTGCCCTAATGCAAAACTTATGCTGACATGAAGCTTCCCATCAGCTGCCAGAAGTTGTGGGGCCCGAGCCCCTACTTTGTTGAACAAGAGCCCAATCCATTGATTGAAATATATAATACACAGCCAGCACAACGTAGAACAAAAGTCCTATCTTCTGCAGAAGGACTGTGAAAACAGCAATGAGTAAACAAATTGTTCAAGGACAAATAACAAAGGTTAGAAAAAGAAAGCCAATAGTTTTCTATCTGAAGACACAGTTATTCATAATTGGATGATTTTTAATGGGAAACATGTCAAAGCCATTTGTTTCAATTTCTCAGGCTAGTTAAGAACTATTAAACATCTTGTGTTAGCTATATTGTCATTTTGTTCAGGCCAGTATCTCTGCTAGACATTTTTCTTATTAATGCGTTAGTTGCTGGATTTTTAATAAAATAATACGGGGACATCTATAAAAACTTTGCTACAGTAGAGATTTTTTTTCCCCCAACCTTCTGTCCCATTGTCCCATGGCATATTCCAGAGAGAATTTTTTTTTGAACACTGATCATTGCCACGAGGTATTTTCCATAACTCCAATGATCTGGCACCAGTTTTGAATTAATGCCTCTGAAGCCAGGTTCTTTCTAGAGAGCTTTATTTTTGCTTACTCCCAGAGATATTTCCATGGACAAGTGGCACCTGGATCACTGTTTCCTGTTTCTGTGCCTGTAGTGCCTTTCATAATACATGTAAGACAACGCAGATGGTGCGCTTCCACTGGTCTTGCCTCTTCCAATAACACAGCAAGCACAGTAGTGTTTGCTTGTTGCAAACCCTTGTAGCTGCCAGGTTGGGGTGGCAGTCCTATGGGAACAAGCTCTCCAGCAAGACTGCTGATCTGCTCTACTTATGCTGATAAAAATGAAATAAAGTGGAAAGAAGAACTGACTGAGTCGCCCAAAGCTTCTAAAAATGCTCAGCATCTGACCCTAAGCTCCATGTGGGAACTCTGGAGCTCCTTAAGCTGTTCCAGATGGCTCTGCCTGCCATTCACTGCTTCCAGCGCTGCAGAAACACAACCAGGCATATCCTCATTGGCATTTTTCAGCACGAAGAGCTGACTGTTATGTTATGATGAAGACTGTTATAATGAGGCCCAGCACGCCGGTGCTGCTCCATTAGGTGCTGATCTCAGAGGCGTCTCGGCTCTCAGCGTCAAGCCATGGGACCTCATCAGGCCAAAAGCGCAGCTGGACCTCAGCAGGGGTGAGTGATGCAGCGCAGGCTGCAGGCCCCTGCGGCAGCGAAGGTTCCCAGCTCGCCTGCAGCCACATGGCTCCCCAGCAAAGAACATTTTCACACAGGTTTCACCAACGCTCCCACAGAGAGCATTGTCCTTTTACTGCCATAAAAACGAGCACAGTTGTCCCCCTCATTAGGGCCGTTAATTACTTCTGGTCCAGTAGCACTGAGGGGCTCTAGATGGAAGGAGGTGCTGATGCTACTCTACTGGGCACTGCATGCAAGCAGCACCCATCCCAAACACGGCACTGCCCTAGTGCGAGACCAGCACATATTGCAAGTTCATACCTACCACGAGGCCCAGCAACTAACATACATACAGTCCCTGCTCTAAATGCCTGCCACCACATGAGGGGAGCTATTAGCAGCTTTCTCTCCAGGCCGCTGGTTTCAAACACTCCTCACCCCAATGCCATCATCAGATCAGAAGGCCACTGCATGGACCCAGCCACGAAACATTGCACATTGCACCCAATCCACAAAAAATATCTGTTACCCCACAACTAGAAGGAAAAGAGAAAGAAAAAAAGTTAAGAGGAAGGTGAGAGGATAAATCAGGGAGTTAAGGGGAAGATGAGGGGATGAATCGGGGTCTTGAAAAGCTCTCCTGAACCACACTTATGTACAGACACAATTCTACTCGAGTGCATCACAGCACTTCTTCAGAGTGGGGCTGAGTCAGCGGACAAGACAGCCTTAGGTTAATGGGAGGATTAGAAAGCACTCAGGCACAATGTTCAGCTGGGATATAACTCCTTGAGCTCCAGCATATAAACTGATCTATAGCAGCGGAGGATTTGTGCTGCAGCTCAGCACCAACGCTGGGGCGCAGAAGCGCAGTGGCAATGAAAGGCACTAGTAGGCAGCGAGGAGCTGACAGAGCAGTGGCTGGCCAGCCAAACTCACGAAGGGACAAATCGAAGGAACAGATCCGTTGCTGTGGCCTTTTAGAAGCACGCTGCTTCGCAGCGTTGGCAGGTATCCTCATCTCTCACTAACAATAAACTACTTTCTATGCGAACTGCTAGGTCCTGCTGGCTGAAGCCAAAAACAGCACAGCTTTTCTGGACTATGTTTGCCCTCCCTCCTCTCTCATCTGTCCCTTTTATCTATTGTTTGGATGGTGGCAGTTTCCGTTTTTTGAATTTATTTTTTTTTTGAACCAGCTGAATTATCTCCCTCCCCATGAAGTTTCCCTACTGTGAATATAACAGGGCAAGTTTTCTGGGGGAGGAAAGACCTGGAAGATCCAGCTGTCTGCTGGCTCCGGCAGGTGAGCACCTGGCCAGCCCACATCCCCATGTCTCATCTCCCCGGCACGACAGATCTGCCACGGATTTTCACAGGGTAATCTGAGCTCAGGATTGCATAAGCGTTTCAGAAATGGATTATCTTTCTTTCCAGTCTGATCTGGGAGATGTTCTCCTTTCAGAACCATCAGCAGCAAAGACCATAAATAGAGCATCCTCAGGGAAAAAGCAAAAATGAAAAAAATACACCTGGCAGCCTGTTCCCTCTATCTGATTTCAAAGCTGTATTTCTGTATCAGTCTAGGTGGAAAGGGCAGGGGAGACACTTTGGCCAGGCCACCATCATTATTAATACTTGCATAGAGCAAGCAGAGCAGAGAGGCCACAGAGAAGTTATAGGCACATGATAAATACACCAGGACCCTGCATGGAAGGCCTAGCCAGATGGCAGGCCATAAGGAAGGTGCAGAGTGGAGAAGCAGCTTGCCCTGGAAGATCACACTGCCAGCCACACAGCACAAAGGGAGGTGGCCGCTCATAGGCCAGCATACCGGGAAGAGCTCTTGGGAGCCTGCAGAATACACTCGTTTGGATGGTGAAATCCTCCGGTAAGGCACGGGCAGCCGCTGAGGAAGACCACAGCAGCATCACAGCCATCACTGCGTGCCCAGAGCAGCAGCTGCGGCTCCCCCAGGCAATGTGGGCAGGAACGTGCTGTGACTGTCCCCCTTGCATGGGACAGGGCTACCCCCTGCGACCAGAAGATTTCCCCACAGACGCTTGCTCCATGGGAGAGACAATTTTGGTTCCCCTGGAGCAGGGAGCAGCATGCAGATGCCTCCCTGCCAGGCAAAGCGTCAGTCACTGCTCTGCAAAGTTGCTCTCCAGCCTTTTCCACCCCCATTGCTCCCTTAGGAATGGCTGGAGTGTTCCAGGGGAGATAGTGCACCCTGCCCCAAACTTGACCTTTCTGCTGTCAGACAAGGCAAGAACACTCAAGCTCCCGAACACAGCCAAAAAGGGGCAGAACCAGGGTCATAACTCTTAGCCCCTGCAGCACCATGTCTGTACATAATCACTAGCAGAAAAAAAGAGTACCCACAAAACTCCCAGATGCAGTTATATCCCAACTGCCTCTTGCTCTCTGTTGCAGAGGTAAACACAACTGAAGTTAGAGATCCATCCCAGTGTCAGGGCTGCTAGGAGGAACCAGCAGCCTGGCTTTTCCCCTACCAGCAGCTGCCCCAGAGAGGGTCTTTGTCCAAACCAATCCTCCTCTCCTCCAACAAGAAGACCCCTTCACAGACACCAGATGGGCTGACTCTCTGTGCCCAAAGACCTGTCTCAGTCACACCACATGGTATCAGCAAAGCATTGTGTTTGCACCCTCAGAGGAACAGAACCTACCTGGGAAAACCACAGGTGCTGGCCCCGGCACCACACAGCCTCCACTCTCAGGCCTGCCTGGGTGGGCTCCAGGCAGAGGCTCTGCAACTGGTACCAGCAGAGCACATGGGAGCCTATGTGCCCCCCAAAGCAGCTTCTGGCCCTCCTGGCTGCTGTGGAGCCCACAAGCAGCAGCTGGAAAGTGGCACACTCAACACAGCTCAGCTGCAGGCCATAAAGCTGAGCATGTTCTGAAGGCCAGGTGACACCTCCACAGCAGTGTGAAGAATGGCAAAAAAATGTAACTTCATTTTAACTCAGGAAAGTTACCTATTATCTGAAAATGAGATTTCCACATGCACTCTGCTCAAGTCTCCCCCTATTCCCATCTTGTAGGCAAAGAAAACTTCAAGGTTTTCTGCAGACACAGGCAGATGGAGAAGGTCCATGCAAAGCACACCACCTGGCACAGATGTCCTGCTGGGGGGACACATTGGAAACATGGGGGAACTCCTCTGCAGCGCCTGCCCGTCAGCAAGGTCAGCATCAGGCTGCTGGAGAGTGAAGCTTGCCCATCCTTTAGCTTAAAAGTATTTCATCCTGTGGTTTACCTCAGACCAACCTCTTCCACGCCTTCACGTCCAACCTACCTGGGAAATGCAAGCAGCTCAGGCAGATGGCAATAGGACAAGGGGAAACAATTTTAAACTAAACAAGGGGAGATTTAGCTTAGATGTTAAGAGGAAATTCTTCACTCAGAGGGTGGAGAGGCACTCAAACAGGTTGCCCAGAGGAGCTGTGGATACCCCATCTCTGGAGGTGTTCAAGGCCAGGCTGGATGGGGCTTTGAGCAGCCTGGTCTGGTGGGAGGCATCCCTGCCCATGGCAGGGGGGTGGAACTGAGTGGTCTTTAACATTTTTTCCAATCTAAACCATTCTGTGATAGACGATTATCTCAGTGCTTTACATAGCAAAGCTTAGACGATGGACAAGCATCTGCAAGAGATCAAATCTACTGTTCACTGCTGTTTCACTTAAAGAGAAATACCACCAAAACCTACTCCCAAATGGGAAAAACAAAGGTAAAATGAACAATGGGGACGCAATAACTAAAGGCAATCACAGCATATACAGTAAGACTGAGGAAGGCATTGCCATAATCTGGAGCACAGACTGAAACCTAGATGCTGCACAACACAAACCTGCAATTTTACTGCATTCTCTCATGTTTGCTAATTAAATGGGTATAAAAGAGTCTCCTTCTTTTTTCTTCCAGAGTGGTAGCACTCCTTGTCACTGCTGCAGAAGCCACGAGGACCTGAGCTTGCTCAGCTAGGAGGGACATCAGAGGGGTGCAGCACTCATCCTCTGGGCAGTGTGCAGATTCACATGAACCTGGAGACTTCTATAGGCACTTCTTCAGCATCTTCTCAACAATGTTAGTTTTAAGCATGATAACTGAAGATGAAACTTCTTGTTTGCTGTCGCACGTCAAAGATTGTCACAGCATATCAGATTATCCTAGGCTGCCTTGAGTTTTCATTGCAGAGTTCGTGCAGAAATTTGTCTTTATTATTCTATCAGTTTGACCATTAAATTAGCCATTCCCTTCTTCTTGACTTACATCTACGTACAACAGAAATAGCTGAGCAGTTAAAAAATACCACTTGTAAAATCTCCCTTCACATCTCCTGTGATTCAAATCCTCTATAGACTAAGCACTCTTTTTTTCTTCTTATGATAATCTTTTCGTGCCCCTAATCATTTTCATCATTTTTCTTTGGACTTTCCTCTCTGCCTCCGCTGAAGCCACATGTGACACTCAAGGTGACGGTTTCCCGGTGATCTATACAGCAGTGCTCCGTATTTTTAATCTGATTCTCCATTAGTTTCATTTCTCTGGGGTATCATAACTCTTCTGCCAGCCTTTTCATTTCATTAACATTTCACCTTTTACAAATGCAGGGCCTGAACACTGGTGATATTATCTCCGCTGCTTGGCAGCTGCTGACTGCCAGGCATGATTTCTGCTGCACCCCAGCATGGTACATCTTTCTTGATAGAGCTGGTGCCTGTTTCTTCTACCCTGAGACATTCAAAAACTGGTACAATGCCCCAAGGCCAGCCAGCAACACGTGCTGTTTGCCTCCCATTGCTTCTCTGGCTGATGTAGGGATGAATGATAGGAGTAGATAAAGCAGCACCTTTTGCATTGCCCTGCTGCACAGGCCAGCATTTTTTTTTCCCCAATAAGCAGAGAAGATTTTAGGAAGGAAAAACACACAAGGAAGACAGACATTAAATCTCCATTGCCAACACGACCTCAGAGCAGTTCTCTCCCCTGGCCCATACTCTCTCCCAGGTATGCTCCTTGACTTGCTCCCCACAAGGCACACCGGACAATCCTAAAATGCAGTCAGACTCCTCGCTGACTCCTTTCTTCTGCATTTCACTAGAACTCCCACCGAATCCCTTCTTGTGTCAGTAACCTTCTTGACTCAATTTACTCTCCCTACTGCTGGGCAAGACAAAAGCACTGTTCAGAATCTTCCCAGGCTACTGTCCAAAATGTGGGCTCCATACAAAGCCCGGTGAAGCCAGAATTAAGGTTCCTACGACTTCAGAGCACAAGCAAACAAACAAAGGGCAAGAATCACAGCAATAGTACATTTTACTGGAGTTACTTTATGGGTGGTTACACCACAAGTCACCCAGGTCAACCCTGACTGCTGTATCAATTAAGTTACGCATAATGATTTTCCTCATTCAGAGTAGGCAGCAGGGAAAAATTAGCAATAATGAATTAAAAATAACCTAAAATTGATTTCCCATCAGTTATAGTGCTATTTTTTATACGATTCCAAGACTGTGTGGCTGCTTGAACCTAGAAATCAAAGCTTTGCATGGTTGAAAAAGCAGTAATTAGGAGCCTCACTGTTATCAAACAGATCCTTTATCTTGGAAGACTTGGACAATGTCACACAGTGAGAGTGTAATTATCTGGAGGAGACATATCTTTTAAAAGCAGTGGAAAATCAGTTGTATTCCAAGCCTATATGACAAGGGCAAATAGCTGGTGGTTATGGGGGGATTTTATTTGTTTCTTTAGGAGATGAACACTCATGGCTTCCTCCTCCATATTTACGTATTTCTCACCTAATTCTTATCTGACACAGTGGGTGGAAAGACAGTTTGGGGCAAGGTGAAATGTATTATTCGACTTGGAATAAAGAATCAAAGAATCACAGAACCACAGAATCCTCTAGGTCAGAAGAGACCTCCAAGATCACCTAGTCCAACCTCTGACCTAATACTAACAAGTCCTCCACTGAACCATATCACTGAGCTCTACATTTAAACGTCTTTTAAAGACCTCCAGGGATGGTGACTCCACCACTTCCCTGGGCAGCCCGTTCCCATGCCTAACAACCCTTTCAGTAAAGAAGTTTTTCCTAACATCCAACCTAAACCTCCCCTGGCACAACTTTAGCCCATTCCCCCTCGTCGTGTCACCAGGCACGTGGGAGAATAGACCAACCCCCACCTCGCTGCAGCCTCCTTTAAGGTACTTGTAGACGGCGAAAAGGTCGCCCCTGAGCCTCCCCTTCTCCAGGCTGAACAACCCCAGCTCCCTCAGCCGCTCCTCGTAGGACTTGTTCTCCAGACCCCTCACCAGCTTCGTCGCCCCTCTCTGGACTCTCTCGAGCACCTCCATGTCCTTCTTGTAGCGAGGGGCCCAAAACTGAACACAGTACTTGAGGTGCGGCCTCACCAGAGCCGAGTACAGGGCAACAATCGCTTCCCTAGCCCTGCTGGCCACACTGCTTCTGATACAAGCCAGGATGCCGTTGGCCTTCTTGGCCACCTGAGCACACTGCTGGCTCATATTCAGCCGACTATCAACCAATACTCCCAGGTCCTTCTCTGCCAGGCAGCTTTCCAACCATTCCTCTCCCAGCCTGTAGCTTTGCTTGGGGTTGTTGTGCCCCAGGTGCAGGACCCGGCACTTGGCCTTGTTGAACTTCATGCAGTTGACCTCAGCCCATCGGTCCAGCCTGTCCAGATCCTCCTGCAGAGCCCTCCTACCCTCAAGCAGATCGACACACGCACCTAACTTGGTGTCATCTGTGAACTTACTGAGGGTGCACTCGATCCCTTCAAGATCATCGATAAAGATCTTGAAGAGGACTGGCCCCAGTACCTAGCCCTGGGGGACTCCACTAGTGACCGGCCTCCAGCTGGATTTGACTCCATTCACCACAACTCTTTGGGCCCAGCTACCCAGCCAGTTTTTAACCCAATGAAGCCTACGCCAGTCCAAGCCAAGAGCAGCCAGTTTTTTGAGGAGAATGCTGTGGGAAACGGTGTCAAAAGCCTTGCTGAAGTCAAGGTAGACCACATCCACAGCCTTTCCTTCATCCACCCAGCGTGTCACTTTGTCACAGAAGGAGATCAGGTTTGTCAAGCAGGACCTGCCTTTCATAAACCCATGCTGACTGGGCCTGATCACCTGCTCGCCCTGCACGTGCTGCATGATGAAACTCAAGATAATCTGCTCCATGAGCTTCCCTGGCACTGAGGTCAAACTGACAGGCCCTAACAGGCCTATAGAAACTAAAGAATTTTATTTTGGTTTGGCTGTTCCTCTTTTACACTTATAGCTAAATATAACTCTGTAGAACTAAAATTTAGTTTGAAAATATAATTAAAAAAAAAAACACTGGGCAGAGAAAGCTGCAGCTCTTCAAAAAAAAAAAAAAAAAAAAAGAGAGAGAGAGAGAAAAGAGAAGAAAGGATGACTTTTTCCCCACTTTAATTCTAGACTATACCAGAAGTGTCACCATGGCAGCTCTGTTTGCACAATCAGCACTGAATTCACCCTGCAGTTCAGGTGCCTCACTCAGGCCTTGTGCAGCAGTCGAGGCTGGCACCAGCAGCCCTGGCACCTCCCTGTCTGACAGGATGGGCCAGAATGATGTAGAGAGCAGGAGCAGAGCCTGTTCCCCGGGTGGACGGGACCCTTGCACCAATGGAGCAGGCCTGCTGTGGCCCCTCCAGTGAGCTGCATGCTGCAAGCACCAAAAAGCCAGCTCTTTCAGGAGGGGAAAAAAAAATATGTGTGTGTGTGGGGACAATAAGTTATGAGCCCTGGCTCCCGGTCTGGTAACCAAACATCAGGATGCTCTGATGATAGGGCAGCCATCAGGAGGAAAAAAAAAAAAAAAAAATGCAGACAAGGGTTTTTTCATGCTTTTCTCCACAAAAGATAAAGAAAAAAAAGGACCTTGCAAAAAAAAAACAAACAAGCAAGAGGGAAAAGGGAGCTTTTGTGTCCAATTTCAATGCAAACACATTTTTCATATTAAAAAGATTATTTTTCCCTTCCCTCAGCCTTACAGCTCCTTTCCTCGCATGCTTCTCTGCAACTGTGCTACATAAATCTGGAACTGTTATTTGTTTAATCATTATTATTTACTGCCTATATACAGCTGGAATCATGCTAGGCACTTCACAACACGGAGACGAGGTCTCAGCCCCAGAGAATACATCAGCTCATTTAACTCCACTGTACAACACTGGAACTGTATTTGCTCTCTAAAAGTTCTCTATACAACATGGTAACATGCTAATAGTTAGATAACGAAGTCCAAAGCAAGAAACGGCACACAGAGGCCTGGAGATATGTGTAGGACACAGTGGGCTTCGGCAACCATCACAAATCACTCAGGCCTCATGCTGAGATCTCTTGTTTAAGTACCCACTGCATTGGCACAGGTGAAATCGCAATAGAGCTAGTGCAAAAGCCAGTGCAAAACATAAAGAAATGACAGCATGGAGGAGATAGGAAATGTGAACCTACACTTACACACAGAAGTGCAAAGCTAGGGCTTAGGATGGGCAATACCCACCAGACTCAACTTTTACCACAGATAAGAGCATGCTGAAGGGCAGCCAGCTGGCCTCACAATTGATGCTTCGCCACCTTCTCTGCAAAATTTAATTCCCTGCACTAATGTATTTCATCCCCTGCGTGCGGGGCAAAAGTTAACATAGGAGAGCCACACACAAAGAGCTCAGAGAAAGGCCAAGAAAACCCACAATGCAGTGTTTTAGATGTTTCAGGGTCCTTCCCTCAACCCTCCTCGCTGCCATTTGCCAGCAAGTGAATCTGGTCTGGAGCTCCCTCCACAAGCTAGCTGCAAGCAAACAGCCTCCAGGAGCAGAGGTAATCGCTGTCAGCGTCTTCTCGGAAAATCTGGTTCTTCCACAGAGCAGACCCAAGCACAAGGCTTCATGTACTTAGATCAGTAACTCAATTTTTTTTTTTTAAAAAAAAAAAAAAAAGGAATGAAGCACTAGTTTCAATACATCTTCCAGTTGCCATCAGCATCTCCTCTCTCATCAGCCCTCGACATTATCCCTTCTTGCCAGTTCTCCAGCCAACAAATATCTCCCTATGAATACCATCAACCATGACTACTTGGGGTCCCAGCTGCATGCAGGTTTCTCATTCAGACTAATCTATGTGTCACTAAGCCAGGCTGAAAATTACCTTAGTGACATATAGCATTTCCCCTATGGCACCTGCTTAATTAAATATTGAAAGAGCTATTACCTTTCAGGGATGCCTGTGCACTGGCTGTGTCCATTATTTATAACATAATGTATTCATTATGCATTTTATCCATTGCTCCTGTCTGCTGATCTCGTAACAGTCCCTTAAAAACAATTTTGAGCAATTAATCCTACCTTAATTACAGACAAATATATACAAAAGCCTCAGGACATCTCTTTCTTAGATTTATTAAAAGTAAGTAAACATCTAAAAATATATCTGGTAATCAGGAAGGAAAGGGACGAAGTGCCATGGTAGAAACCACCCTTAACAATGAACAGGGGTGAGCAGGGACAGTTAACAACCCTTTAAAAAGCAGGCTAGGAACAGGCCAAGTATGTACTGTCAGAATCACAGCTTGACAGGACACAGGGGAATGGCAGGTGATAGCAGACCTTTCAAGCAAACAGGGTTGTCCTCTGTGTTAATCCCACTCCTCACAGCAAAATTGGGACCAAACAGATTCAAGTCTTAGGAGCTGGCTGAGATAGCTTCACGGGAGCAGAGCTAAGGGAAGAAACCCCAAGGAAGGCAGATTCTTGTGTTTTTCCAATTTTATTTGGATTTTACAACTGCCAGTTGAAGGAAGAGACCGTGGACATTGAAACAACATTTGCTGAGAATCTAGGGTGACTTTTTGCTTCCTTTACGGCTCCTCATTGCTACACTGCAGTTACTTCCTAGCGCAGTGAGAGGGGCCCAGAGCGTGTACCTTCTCCATGTGAGCCCTTCCCCATGACCTGCTCAGCCCTGGGACAGCAGGAAGAAGCACAGCAAGGGAAAAGTTAATTCCTACATCCCTTTCGTGGCCCATAGCTGCCTGTCCTGGCCAGCCTGTCCTAGTGCTGGGACTCTCACTGGTGCCACAGCTAAGGTTCCTTCCCTCGTCAGGCAAAGCTCAACAGTAGTCAACACAACCAGGGAGGAGAGAGTCTCTCTCTGTAGACAGCGCTGACCTGCCATGCCAACCTGGAGTGCAAGCCCCTCATTCTCCACATTCGCTACAGCCTCCTTTAAGGTGTCTGTAAAGAGCAATAAGGTCGCCCCTGAGCTTGGAGAAGAGGAGGCTCAGGGGCGACCTTATTGCTCTTTACAGATACCTTAAAGGAGGCTGTAGTGAGGTGGGGGTTGGCCTGTTCTCCCACGTGACTGGTGACAGAACGAGGGGGAATGGGCTTAAGTTGCGCCAGGGGAGTTTTAGGTTAGATATTAGGAAGAGTTTCTTTACCAAAAGGGTTGTTAGACACTGGAACGGGCTGCCCAGGGAAGTGGTGGAGTCACCATCCCTGGAAGTCTTTAAAAGACGTTTAGATGTAGAGCTTAGGGATATGGTTTAGTGGGGACTGTTAGCGTTAGGTCAGAGGTTGGACTCGATGATCTTGAGGTCTCTTCCAACATAGAAATTCGGTGATTCTATGCAGGACTTCCCCTGAGCTGTCATTCATTCTGTGTAAATTATGTCCT